>NW_020949613.1:7417270-7438680 GCF_900497805.2 Vombatus ursinus | reverse complement strand
TAGATAGATAGATAGATAGATAGATAGATAGATAGATAGATAGATAGATAGATAGATAGATAGATAGATAGATAGATGGCACAGGCTGAGTTGAAGATGAAGGGGTGATATCTGTAGAATAAAATTAAGGGATGAGAGAGGATTATACTGGGAGAAGGAGAAAGGAAGAGGTAGAATGGGGTAAATTATCTCACATAAAACTGACAAGAAAAGGCTTTTACAGTGGAGGGGAAACAGAGGAAGGTGAGAGGGAATGAGTGAATCTTATTCTCATCAGATTTGGCTGAAGGAGGGAATAACATACACACTCAATTGAGTATGGAAATCTATCTTACCTTACAGGAAATGGGGGGGGGGAGAGGATAAGAGAGCAGGGAGATGATAGAGGGAAGGGCAGATTGGGGGAAGGGGTAATCAGAAACAAACACTTCTTAAGAAGGACAGGGTCAAAAAAGGGAATAGATTAAATGGGAGGCTGAATAGGATTAAGGGAAACATACTTAGCTTTTTACAACATGACTACTATGGAAGTGTTTTGCATGACTACACATGTATAACCTGTATCTAGTTGCTTGCCTTCTCAATGAGGGTGGGTGGGGAGGGAGGAAGGGAGAAAATTTGGAACCCAAAGTTTAAAAATAAATGTTAAAAAATGTTTTCACATGCAACCAGGAAACAAAATCCACAGGAAATAGGGTATAGAAATCTATCCTGCCCTCCAGGAAAATTGAAGGGGAAGGGGATAAGAGAAAGACGGGAGAGATAGAAGGGAGGGCAGATTAGGGGAAGGGGTACTCAGAATGCATGCCATGTTGGGGTGGGGAGAGGGATGAGATGGTGAGAAAATTTGGAACTCAAAATCTTGTGGAAATGAATGTTGGAAACTAAAAATAAATAAATTAATAAAAAAAATCAGTAAGAGTGGTAGAAGAAAAAGTAAGTAAAAAAAATGAAAGCAAAAGAAGAAAATTATGAATAGACAGTTAGCAGTTTGGTAAAAGAGGCACAAAAAGTGATGAAGAAAATAATACTTTAAAAAGTAGAATTGGCCAAATGGGGGGAAAAAGGTTTAAAAAAACTTACCAAAGAAAATAATTCCTTAAAAATTAGAATTGGGCAAATGGAAGGTAATGGTTGTCTGAGACATCAAGAAACAATGAAATAAAGTTAAATTAATGAAAAATAGAAGAAAATGTGAAATATTTCATTGGAACAACAAATGATCTGGAACATAAATTGAAGATAATTTATGAATTATTTGACTACCTGAAAGCCAAGATAAAAAAAAAAGCCTAGACATAACATTTGAAGAAAATATCAAGAAAAACTGCCCTAATATCATAGAACCAGAGGTTAAAATAAAAACTGAAAGAACCCATTGATCACCAAATGAAAGAGATCCTAAAATGAAAATTCCCAAATCCTAAAAGAGATCCTAAAAATCAAATTCCAGAGATTCCAAGACAAAGAGAAAATATTTCAATCAGCCTGAAAGAAACTATTAAAGTACTGTGGAGACACAGTCATTCATGATCACACAAGATTTAGCAGCCACTGTTTTAAAGGAGTGGAAGGCATGGAATATGATATTCCAGAAGGCAAAAGATCAAAACCAAAAATAACCTACCAAGCAAATCTGAGTATAGTCCTTTAGGGGGAAAGTTAATTTTTAATGAAATATAGAACTTTCAAGCATTCTGCATGAAAAGACCATAACTGAACAGAAAGTTTGACTTTCAAATATAAGACTCAGGAGCAGCATAAAAAGGTAAACATGAAAGAGAAATCATAAGAGATTCAAAAAGGTTAAACTACTTACCTTTCTTTATGGAAAAAATGATAAATTCAACTTCTAAGAACTTTATTATTACTATGGGAGTTAGAAGGATTCTGCATAGATGAGAAAGAAGGATGCCCTGGGAGAAGGGAAACAAAAAATGGGGAACATTATCTCACATAAAAGAGGTGTGCAAGGATGTGCTTTTATAGAGGAGGTTAAAATGGTGGGGGAGGACAGGCCATATTTGAACCTCATTCACATCTAAAATAGTTCAAAGAGGAGAAAAAGTATATGTATATGGATACACACATATTATATACATATGCACATATGTATATGTGTATATATCCATATCCCTATGTGTATATAAAATCAATGGGGTTAGTCTACTCCTCACATTCAGAGTTCAAGTTAACTTAAAATCAGAAAGATTTTATTTGAAGGAAAATTAGACAGTAGTGTCTAGGCACCCCAGTACAAAGTACCAGGAAGGCTACAGCCTGGGAGAGTTAGGGGTAATTTATGCTTGAAAACCACAAAGGGGAGATATGGGGAAGGGTTAGGGTAAAGAGTAGACAGTCTTTCCCAGAAACAGGTGGTACACAGAAGCAAGATGTTTTGTAGGAATAGTTGACCACAAGGTTGGTTTAAGCTTGTTTGAGGTGCAGAGCTCAGCATGGTCAGCCAGTAAACATCATCAATTGCATCTTGGAGTGAGCAAGACATTTGGCTTACTGCAGGATCCCGATTGATTCTATTTAGCAAACAGGCTTGCCCTGTGCCCAGTGCACCTGACAGGTAAGGTAACCCATAGAAAACAGATATATTAATTGGGAGGGGGTGTGCGCTCTCTCTCTCTCTCTCTCTCTCTCTCCACATATATATATATATGTATATGTATATGTATATATATACACATATTCCCATATATTCAATTGGTAATAGAAATCTATCATTCACACACACACATTCAATTGATAATAGAAATCTGTTGTGCCTAACAGGGAAGTAGACAGGTAATTGGATAAAGGAAAGAGGAGGTGATAAAAGGGAAGGCAGATATTAAGGTAGACAGTGGTCAGAAGCAAAACAGACTTTAGAGGAGAGACAAGATAAAAAGAAGGAGAGAGAAATTATAAACAGATGAAAATAGGATGAAAGAGAATGCACAGTTAGTAACCATAACTGTGAATGTGAATGGGATGAACTCACCCATAAAACGGGGGCAGATAGTAGCATAGATTAGAAATCAAATCTAACAGTACTTTGTTTAAAAACAAAAACAAAAACAGAAACAAACATACTGGAGGGCAACTACAAGGCACAGTGGACAGAGCACCTGCCCTGGAGTCAGGAGGACCTGAGTTCAAATCCGGTCCCTCAGACACATGATACTTACTAGTTGTGTGACCCTAAGCAAGTCACTTAACCCCAACTGCCTCACCAAAAACAAAAACAAAAACAAAAATTTCCTCATGCTTGAAACAGAGACACACACAGAGTTAAAATAAGGGGCTGGAGCAGTATCTGTTATGCTTCAGCTGAAGTAAAAAAAAAAGGCAGAGGTAGAAATTACTATCTCAGACAAAACAAAAGCAAAAATAGACCTAATTAAAAGGGATAAGCAAGCAAACTGCATCTTGTTAAAAAGCACCATAAACAATGAAGTAAGATCAACACTAAACATATTTCTATAAACCAAATGGCAGAGCATCCAAATTCTTAAAGGAAAAGTTAAATGAATTACAGGAGGAAATAGATAATTAAGCTGTATTAATTGGGGACCCCCAACTTTCTCCCCTCAGAGCTAAATAAATCTAACCATAAAATAAATAGGAAAGAAGACAAGAACATAAATAAAATCTTAGAAAAGTTAGATATGATAGACCTCTGGAGAAAACTGAATAGGAATAAAAAGAATATACCTTTTTCTCAGCTGTACATGGCACCCTCACAAAAACTGACCTTGTATTAGGGCATAAAAACTTCACAGTCAAATGTAGAAAAGTCAAATTATTAAATGTACCCTTTTCAGATCTTAATGCAATAAAGATTACATTTAATAAAGGGCTGTGGAAGCATAGAGTAAAAATTATTTTGAAAGTAACTAAGGGGGGTAGCTAGGTGGTGCAATGGATAGAGCTCCAGCCTTGTAGTCAGGAGGACCTGAGTTCAAATCTGGCCTCAGACACTTCATACTTACTAGCTGTGTGACCCTGGGCAAGTCACTTAACCCCGATTGCCTCACCAAAAAAAAAAAAAGAAAAGAAAAAAAAGAAAGAAAATAAGGTAATCTTTAAAAATTAGTGGGCAAAAGAAAGACCTAAGGGGTCAAGGGATTGGAGTGAGTTTGGAGTGAATTTGAAGAACAAAGTTTGGAGTTGCAAGGCAGATAGAGAAGTGGAATGATAACAGAGTATTATCAGGTCATGGCATTTTGTAGATCAGAAATGTAGAGGCAGAGCATATGGAAAGATCAAGAGAATGACCATCATATCTTTGTGTAGCTGAGGCAGTGTCAATAAGTAAGTCATGGGAAATAGAAAAAATGAGGAACTGCGAGGCTTGAGCATTTGAAGGGGTATCATTATGTATGCTGAAGTCCCCTAGTTCCCTAGTTAGAAAGAAGGAGTTGAGAAGAAGAGAAAGATTTGAGCCAGGCACTGAACTGATTCAGGAAAGAAGAGAAATATCATAGAGGTCAATAAGGCAAGAGGGACCAGAATTTTGATTGGATAGTAGATATGAATTATGTTAACTTCAAAGTAAGAGAGATTCTTAAAGTAATGAAGAGAGAGGGAGATCCTGAAAGTGGCAATGGAGAATAAGAAGCATTTCAATTTCCTCACCTTGACCAATGAGTGTGGGTCAATGAATGAAGAATCAACCAGTGCTAGATAGTGTGGCCAGGGAGACTGTGTCATTAGGAGGGGGAGCCAGGTCTCAGTTATAGCCAGAAAATGAATATAGTGTCAAAGGAAGAGAGTTAAGATGAAAGAAAGTTTGTTAGCTATAGAATGAATACTCTAGAAAGCAAAGTAGAAGGGATGGGTAGGTTTAGAGTGATACATTAGGAGAAAAGTTGGGTTTAGGAGGATGGAATAAGAGAGCAAGCAGTGGATAATAGAGAATAGGGTTTCTATAAAGGTAGGTCAGGGTTCAGGCTCACTGGGATGGGAAGGAGATGACCAAGTTGAGGTTTATTAATCATTACTGAATAAGTTCAGGAGGGTTATTAATATTTTGGGGGGTTCAGCCTCAGAGTGGTATCTTGTTAGGTTGTTAAGCAGTGAGGACCCTCATGGGGGTCATTGATGGAACAGAATTTCTGTTCCTTCCCTTCAGGAAGACTAAGCTTAAATCTCATAGAGGGATCAGGAATGGTCCCCTGCAACGGGAAGAGGCCAGCCTAAAGGACTAAAAACAGTGGAATGATGTCTCTCCAATACCCTAATGGCAGAAATAGAGGTCAAGTCATTTTCTGGCAAGTATTGTGTGAGGATGTATTTGTTCATGATGGTTATAGCAAATGTCAGTTTATATATATATATATATATATATATCATTCTCTTTAAGTATAGTTGATATTCTAATTGGATTAATGCTACCAAATTCAAAATTGGCTTTTAAAAAATTCCAGTTTAATTATGTCCATCTCCTCTTCAAAATCATTTGAAATATTGGTGCTAATTTTTTTATCCATTTCATTATTAGAAAGAATTTCTAGAGTCTGCATTAAGTAGAGATTCATCAGGGAGTTCAGGTTCTTCAGTTTTTTCACCTACTAATTTTAATAAATCAATTTCAATTTGTATTTCACTTAATCTAGGTTTAAATTTGAAGTTATGTCTTATAATTGCCCTCCATTGATTTTCAATGTCATCAATAGGTGACACATAAACAAGTCATGATTTCATTGGTTATGATGACAATGATGATGATGAAAGCATCATGGCATAGTGATAAGAAGACAGAAAGTTATGGGTTCAAGTCCTGCTTCTTTTGCTAGTTATGTAACATAGAGCTGAGGGGAACATTGACAAAAAGGAAAATGAATCTTGCCTAAAACTAAAAAGCTCTTTCCAATTTTGCAAAGTGTAGACCTGACACAGAATGAAAACATTTATATCTTCAGTCTTTTTAGTCTGTATCTGTGGTTTTCCTGCTTTAGAGATCAGTGCCATCTACCAGTGAAGCATTTCCAGCAAGTATGGTATTGGTATTTCAGATTGGTTCTATCATATTTTGCTTTGTTATGTTATTATAATAGAGAGAAGTACCACTAACTCTTCTTTCCATTCAGTTATGATGATCATTCTATTGAGTTTTGTGTAGACAACCTAAAACTCAATGGCACTGCATCTACTCACTGTGTGAACTATACAAGTAGCTTTACTTTTGTAAGCTTCAGTTTCTTCAGGCATCAAATGAGAAAGGTTGGGCAAGATTCTCTGTAAGATCACTTAGAGCTCTAAATCTATGATTCTCTCCATGATCCAATTCCTTGGACTTAGGAGATGTTGTATCAAACTGACCTGGGTGCTAAGGCAGTCATAGTTATCATACAAGCTCAGTTCACCATGTTTCAGGGTTCCTGCTACAGTTGCCATAGTGGTCTCAGGCTATCTAAAAGTCCCCCCTATACATAATTTTCATTGATACTCTGCTACTTTGCTCTATCCCCACAAACACACACAGAGTCATGTCATGGTTTCTTTGGTTATTATTATTAATTATTATTAGGATTAAAGCATCATGGCATAGTGATTGATGAGTTAAATTGAAAGTCAGGAAGATAAGAGTTCAAATCCTGTCTCTTATAATAGCTGTGAGGCAGCTAGGTAATAGAGCTTTAGGTAGAACTCAAGGCCTAGAGTCAGGAAGACCTGAGACACTTATATTACCTTAGACACTTACTAGCTCTGTGACCCTGAGCAAGTCACTGTCTGCTTCAATTTCTTCAATTGTAAAATGGGAATAATAATAGCATCTTCTTCCTGGAGTTGTTGTGAAGATCAAAGGAGGTAATATTTATACTTACATACTTTATACTTATACTTAATATTTATACCTATATTTATACTTAGAATTCTGAGATACAGTAAATTCTTAATAAATGTTTATTTCCTTCCTCCTTATGAGACTTTAGGTAAGCCATTCAACCTCTACATAAAGCAACTCTCTAGGACTGTAAGATGCAGAGGAGGTGTTGATCTGCATTAGTGTAGGGAATTTCCTCAGTTGCAGTTCTCTATACCAAAGAAATCACAGGTCTCATTCAAAAATTGTCATTGTTGCTGTAGTTATCTGATATTTACATAGCCTTTTGAGATCATTAAGCATTTTGCATAAGTTATCTTGTTAATTGATCACGACAACAGTCCTATGAGGTTAAAGTATTTACCCAGGTTCACAAGGTAGTAAGTGTCAGAGATGAGATTTGTATCAGATCTTATGACTCCAAGTCCAATGCAGTTTTTACTATACCACAGGGAAAAGAGAGCTCAGCATTATGCAAAAATCTTAACAGTTGGAGTTAGAAGACACGGCTTATAAGTCAGGCTCTTCTTACACCTACTAGCTGTGTGATTTTAGGGAAGTCATCTATTTGAGCTTCAATTTCATCATAGGAATAACTTGGGAAAACATACGTCCTCTCTTATCCACATGGTTGTTGCTGACTTCAAGTGAAATAATATATGTAAAGGACTTTGAAAACTCTAAAGTGTTATGCAAACATGTTAATTTATAGATAGGTAAACAGGATAAATGATGTGAACAATGTTTCATAGCAAACTAACATTTCTTGAAAGTTGACATTTCTTAAGTAGTCTTCTGTTTTTTATATCCAATTATTTTATGATATATTAAATTATTTCCAGAACAGTTATTAGAATGACAAGAAGAAACCTGAAAATTTGAAATTTAAATTATTTTCAATGTCACCAGAATTCTCTCTACAACATTGGACTACCTTATGCTGTTGAAAGAGTAACAGCAACAGTGACAACAACAACAGTTTCCATGATCACAGAGTCAATATGAGTTCATGGCAAGATCTGAATGTAGATCTCTCCTAACTCCTAGTTAGCCCTCTTTCTACTGCAACATGACTCAGTTCTTGAAATCATTAAATTTTAATTTCATATCTTCTGCACTCTAGAGTCAGCTTACCTGTGTTCAAGAGTCACCTCTGATAATTACATGCATGATTGGACTATTCATTTAACCTTCCTGGGCTTCACCTGCAAAATAAAAGGACTGGTCCCTGAGGACCCTTCAAACTTCTTTCTCCTTTTGGTCATCTAGTTCAACTGTTGAACAGTACATCTGACCTCTGCTGCAAATATGAGAGAAGACAATTCACTTAATCTCTCTGAGACTCAGTTTTTTCATCTGTAAAAGGAGCAAGTTGGACTAGATAGACCATAAAATCTCTTTGTACTGTACATCTATGATCCTATCATCTTATAACAAATAATAATAATGGCTAGTATTTATACAGCATTTTTAAATTTGCAAAGCACCTTACATGCCATCCCATTTTATCCTCACAGCACTCTTGTGAAGAATATACTATTATTTCCTCCATTTTACAGATGAAGAAACTGAGGTTGAGAGAGGTTCACTTGCTTGCCCAGGGTCACATAGCTGATGTTTGAGGTAGGATTTGAATTCAGGCTGTCCTGACACCTCCTAGATGCCTACGGGGGGGATCTTAATTGTTCACCCCCGAATAATCAAGAATTGTCTTATTATTTTCCTTACTGTGAACATGTAAGGAAAGAATAATCAGATAGAAGTAAAATGATAGTCAAGGGAAGATTTAAAAAAAAAGACTAGCCCTTTTGCATATAAAATACACACAAACATATTCATTAGTGTGAGTTCATTGACCATTAGATCTTAATACAGTATCTGAATGCTTTTTTGATTTAAATTTATCAAGTTCATGTTAGAGACTTGGGTGCCCAAGTTGATCCATTATTTCTACTTTATTCCCTTCTGGTGGTTTAAAGTGGCATTAATGTGATGTTATAATAGATACTGTTGGTCGAGCTGAGTGAACAATGAGAACCTGAGGCTATTCATGCTTCATTCCACTCCAGCTCACCTCTGATTCCAGTTAATATTCCAATCAAATTTTGAAGCTAAAAATAGAGCCAAGGCAGACTTTTCAACTGTACCCACAAAGAATTTCATTGCGTATAAGTCAGGGACAAATACAAAGCAAGTGCAGGAAAGGCTATGAGATAGCAAAGGGTCTGTGAGGACAAAGGAAAAATAAATGACAAATACCATCCTCCTTTTTATCTGCTGATGGGGTTTTAGAATTCCAAGGCAATTCCTTACAATTCTGCCTGGTGGAAGATGCAGCGATGTGAAAACCTGCCTGATCCCATGGCTGCTACCTGTCAGCTTTGGAACTGAAGTCAGCTTCAAGGGCTCCCCTTGAGCATTAGCACAAGAATGACTTGACTTACGTATTTTCAATGGATGCAAATGTCAGCCTTATCATCGAAGAGGACATATGGCACCAAGTTCTGCAAATGGAGCTCTGTTTCATAATGAGTTCATATCTCCTGCTGAGATTGGAAACCTGGAGCAGCCAAAGGTAGAGGTCAGTGCACAAAGTGGGACTCCCATCAGCACACTAGGCAGTGCCTGTCCCTTCTGGAAATGGAAATGTCAGCTCATGGAACAATCTTTTTTTCATAAGTTGTCTTGAGAAAAATCAGATAAAATCTGAGCAAAGGGGAGAAGCTAAGATATTTCCAAGTATTATCAAAGCAAATTGTATTGCAATATCCCCCAAACATATGAAAGTGGTTTCTATTTTTTTTCAATTTCATTAAAATTTCAAGAATAATATTGAGCACTAGTTGTACTTTTAAACCTTGTGGTTGAAAGGTACATAAAACTGGGAAATCCTTTCTTTTCAATACTGTGTCCACTAAAGTATAATCACAACTTGCATCTTCTATAAGACTTCCAGCTATTTTGGGCTCAAGGTCCAACCATACCACCACATATAATCAGGTGTGAAACAAGGATCCCCACTGTTGCAATATTATTCAATATTATGTTAGAAATACTGGTAGTAGCAATAAGAAAAGAAAAAGAAACAGAAGGAATCAGAATAGGGAGTGAGGTTTCTGCAAACAATATGATGATATACTTGGAAAATGAGCAGAACCAAGAGAATATTGTATACAATAACATCAATATTGTTTTAAGAATAACTTTGTGTAAGTTATTTTGAATATTAATAGTACCAAAATTAACGATAAAGGATATATGAAGAAAGATGTTATCTACATCCAGAGAATGAACTTATAAATAGAAGTATGTATGAAATAATTTTACATATCTGCACATATATATACATACACACATATATGTATGTATTTGTGTCTAATGATGGCCATCTCCAGGGCAAGGTAGGGGAGAAGAAAAAAAGGAAAAAGAAATTTACATGATGACTATGTTGTATATTTAAAAGGAATAGTAAATTATACATAGTAGATTTGCAGTTTCATGAGTCATCATCTTTTTTATTATACTATGTTATGGAAATGCTTGTTTTATTGCATAAATTAAAAATAAAATAAATTTTAATAAAAGAAAAAAAATAAATACATAGGGAAAATGCACAGAACACTAATAAGAGTACCGAATTTGGTATCACTAGTCCTTGATTAAAATCCTGAGTCCTCCTCTTACTCCTTCTATGTCCTTCAGCAAATTATTTAACTTCTCTTAACAATCTCCTTAATTATAAAATAAGGGGTTTAGATTAGATGACCATTAAGATTCCCTCCAGTTCTACATCTATGATTATATGAATCATGTCCATGTATAAGTGAACCAGATGGCCTCTGAATTTCTTTTCCATTACTAAGATTCTGTGGGAAAAAAATCCAACAGAAAACAAAAAAAAAAAGTTCAATTCTTTCTTGGATCTAAGAAATTATGGAAATGCTGACTGAACTTAGACTAAAGAGAATTTGGCCTTTATATAGGCAAAGAAAGCTTTTTAAGGATTTCCTTAGCAAATGCACTGTGGTGTAGTAGATAGGGTGCTGGCTTCAGAACCAGGAAGATCAAGGTTCAAATCTCACCTGTGGTGTATACTGACTATGTAATTTTGGACAACTATTTAAATTCTCAGTGTTGTAATTGACTCTTAGACTAAGTTTCATAGACTTGTAGATGACGTTTCATAGTCTTCATAGACTAAATTTCACCAAATTATATTGGTAAAAGGAGTTTCTTCAATCCAGTAGGTTCCCTATACCAATGAAATCACAAGTTCAGTCCCTATCCTTAACAAAAATTTTAGTGATTTAACTCAGCAAGTAGCTATTTGCTCTTAATAGAGTGCATGTACATTCTCTGTGGCTTGCACAGAGAATTGTATCATTTCAGTTCTGAGTATTCCTTTTCTGATAGGTGTTTGTACCCAGGGTCTTGACAAAGCTCTTGTTTTCTGACAATAAATTCTTATTTCTGGCATCCTAGATACCAGTCTCATAAATAGTTCATCCAAGACACAACATGAGGCATGCAGAACAGAGTGGTCTTACTGCTAAATATTATGATGTAAAATACTGCTCTGGATCCCAATTGTAACTGAAGGTACTCTTTGGACACAAAATAGATGAAAAATCTAACATGTAGTAGAGAAAAGAACTGGTCTCAGAGTCAAAGAAAAGCAAGTCACTCAATCCCTGAGCCTCACTTAGTTTCCTGATTTGGAAAATTAATAAATTGAATTAAGATGATCTCTAAGGCTCCTTTTGTCTCTAAGGTTCTATGGTCCTATAAAATTCATTTTTTTTGGAAGTGATGTATTTGAACAGGTATATTAATTCAGTGTAAAACTACTATTTGATGTAGTAGAAATCTCATAGAACACATAGAAAGAATAATTCAGTTCAAATTCTGGTTCTATCATTTATTATCATGTGACTTTGGGCAAGTCACTCACTGTTCTCTGAGACTCACTTTTCCTATCTATAAAATGAAGATAATAATATCTGTCATATAAGAATCATATGAAGATAAAATGAAATAATACACCCAAGTACTCTGAAGATATAAAGCAGTATTTGTAAATGAGAATTAACATTAGTATCACTTTATTATTACTATCGTTCAGTCATTTTCAGTCATGTCTGACCCTTTGTGACCCCACTTGGGATTTTCTTGGTAAAGACACTAGAGCAATGTGTCATTTCCTTCTCCAGCTTAATTTTATAGATAAGGGAACTGAGACAAATAGGGTTAAGTTACACACAGTTAGTTAGTGTCTAAGACAAGACTTGAAATGAAGAAGAGGAGTCTACTGGACTTGAGGTCCAGTACTCTATACACTGTGCCACCTAGGTGCCCTATTTTATTATTTTGTCATTAACTTTACACTGTTATATAAGATATGATATTATTGAAAGCAGACAGACTGATTAGCTTATGGTGGGCTTTATGAAATATCTATATATAAGGAAAAGATATCAACTTTGCTCGAATTTTCTTACCTTTAATCATTCAGAAACTTTTTTTTCAATTCACTCAGAATTGCTAAAGCTCTTGGGAAACCAATTCATGTTTCCCAAACTCACAAAATCCTGATTTATTTATAAACCATAAAGTCAACTTACTCATTTTAAATAGGAGATATACTCATACCTGCTTCCTAATGTCAAGAAACTTGGGGAACTGCATTAGTAATCAGAAAATTGCTGGGTAAGGATAGGATCAATGAGCTGAATAATCTTGAGCAGCATTTCATCTTAGCTTGGACAGAGTCTAAAGAACTATCCTTGCTGTTCTATAAAGTCCACTCTTCTGGAGATTGGGATGCTGTTATGTGACACATATACTATTCCTCTCCTTTGTAGAACACCTAATGTGTTGACAAAAGCTTATTTTTAAAAATCTTTTCTCTAGATTTCCCATAACTCATCTTTCTTCTGTTATAACATTACTTTATGGTGGATATGTTGCAATGGATTAGATGATTTATCTTACATTAGTTATATTTTAAATTGGAATCATCTTAGAAAGATTTGAAGAAACACCCTAGCCTCATCAGTAACCTACTTACAAATTGTGTCAATGTAGGTTGATTTTGAAGTAGGTTAATTTTATTCAATCCAATTTATGTTCACTCATTCTCATTTTCAAAGAATTTTTTGAAAACATTTTATCACCAAGTTCTTAGGGTTTACTTTCTTTGGGATTTATGGTCTGTTATGCATTGTATACAGAAACATAGAATTTTAATGTTGAAAAGGACCTTAGAGGTCATCTAATGCAGCCTTTCACCAAATGCAGGGATCTTCCCTACTGTATTCCTTACAGGTAGTCATCCAATATATATTTAAAAGATTCTGTAGAATTCATTACTTTTCAGGCAGTACATTCCAGACTGAGACAACTGTAATTATTATACTCTTTCTTATACTGAGCCTAAATATGATTCCTTATAACTTCAATATTCAAATTGATTGGTTCCAGGTCTATCCTCTGTCACTATACAGAATAAGCTCAATCCTTCTTCCACTTGAAAATCCTTTGGGCATTTGAAGACAACTGATCCAACTCATCCCTTCAAACTTTTCTCAAATGACAAAATTTTCTGTCCTCTTCTGGATATGTTCTGATTTCTCATAGTACTTCATAAAATATGGTTCCCAAGACTGAACATACAACTGTTCATGTGGTATAACCACCATGGAGCAAAGTAGTAGCATCATTCTCCTCATTCTTGGTATCTGAAATACACTAAAATTACATCAATATTTTTTTTTCATTATTGGAATGTCTCATTGTTGACTTACATTGAGCTTACAGTCAAATAAAACTACAAAGTCATCTTTGCATTAACTGTTGTCTAGGAACCTCACCATCACCATGCAGTGACCACACCTCTTCCTTCCATCACACCAGCTAGGGAAGCAAGAAAAACTTGCAGACTCCCAGAACTAGTTCAGAAAACAGCAGCATGAAAAAGCCTGATGCTTAGGATAGTGCCTCCAAACTTCCAAGTGAGCAGAACCCAACTTTAACATAAAATTCAAAATCAAGAAATGGCCTGTAAAAATGATTAAATAAAAAACTTGACCGAAAAGTTACTACAGTAGCAGGGAAGACCAAGGCATAAACTAAGAAGTAGACAACAATGAGAAAACAACTAGCTGCCCCTCCTACATTGCAGGGTTTAGGAATCTGGTGCACCCACAATCTGGAAAATTCACTTAAATTTTTTTGATACTCTATCCATACCAGAGAAGAAATCTGATTTTTTTTCTTTTTTCTTTTAAGGGGTATTTACAGTACCTTAAGATAAAATTTGCATTTATATCATACAATAATATACATATATTTTATGCATTTCTGAATTTCTAAACTTTTTCTCTGTTATTTGCTGGCCTTTGTGTGTTATCTGCAGCTTCTGCAAAACTCTCATAAATTCCCATTTAATTTATTATGCCAAACCACAATATATCAAAATGTGATGGGGAAAGTCACAATGTGGAAAGGGTAAGTGTACAAATAAAGCATTAAAAAAATGCTAATTGGATTCAAACCCAAGCTGAATTCCTTGAAGAATTAAAGAAAGAGATAAGAATAACAGAGGAAAATTAGGAGAAAAATAAAAGTGATGCAAGAAAATTATAGAAATAAAATTATCAGCTTGGTTTTAAAAAAAAACACAAAAAATACCGAAGGAAAAACAACACCTTTAAAAACAGAATTTGCCTCAGGGTAAAAAAAAAAAGGCATGAAAATTCACTGAAGAGAAGAACTTCTTAAAAAGCAGAATTGGACAAATGGAAAAAGAGATACAAAAGCCCACTGAAGAAAATAATTTCTGAAAAATTAGAACTGGCAAGTGGAATTTAATGACTCCACAAAAAATTAAGAAATAAAATAGTCAAAAGTATGAAAAAATGAAGAAAATGTGAAATATTTCATCAGAACAACAACTGACCTGGAAAATAGATCAATTTAAGAATTACCAGACTACCTGAAAACCATGATCAAAAAAAAAGCTAAGACATCATATTTCAAGAAATGATTAAGGAAAAATGCCCCAACATCTTAGATCCAGAAGGTAAAATAGAAATTGAAAGAATCCATTAATCATCTTCTGAAAGAGAACCCAAAATGAAAATTCCAGAGCTCCCAGATCAAAGAGAAAACACTTCAAGTAGCCAAAAAGAAACAATTTGAATATTGTGGAGCCACAGTTAGGATCACACAAGATTTAGCAGCTTCCACATTAAAGGAAGGGAGGGCTTAGAATATTATATTCTGGAAGGCAAAGGAGCCAAAATTGCAACCAAAAATAACCTACCTAGAAATACTGAGTTTAATACTTCAGAGGACTAAAAATGCATATTTAATAAAATAGAGGACTTTCAAGTATTCTGAATGAAACAACCAGAGATGAATAGAAAGTCTGACATTCAAAAATGAGATTTCAGAGAGACATAAAAAGATAAAAAGTAATGAAAGACTAATGATAAAGGACACAATAAAGTTAAATTTTTTATATACCTATATTGGAAGATACTATACATGTTACTCCTGAGAACTTTATCATTATTAGGATACTTAAAGAGTTTATATAAATAAAGGGCATGGGTATGAGTCTATTATGTTGGAGTGATCTTCCTCAAAAAATGAAGGGTTGAAAAAGAGAAATGCATTGGGAGAAGGGGGAAGGAATAGGAGGAATGGAGAGATTTTTCTCACATGAAAGAGGCATAAAAGAAAGAGCTTTTACGTTGAGCAGGAAAATTGCAGGATATGGGGCAATGCTTGAACCTCAATCTCATCAGACTTGGTTCAAAAAGAAAAGATTATGTATACACAATTAGTTGGATTTAGAAATATAACTTATACAACAGGGGAATAGGAGAGGGATGAAATAAAATATATGGAAGTGAAATGATAAAAAGAAAGGTCAGATTAAGGGAGGCAGTGGTTAGAAACAAAAAAATACTTTTGAGGAGGGACAAAAAATACTTTTGAGAAGAATAAAGAACCAGAAAAAAAATGGGATGGAGGGAAATACACAGTAATCAAAGTTGTGAATGTGAATGGGATGGACTCAGCCATAAAATGGAAGCAGATAGCAGAATGGATTAGAAACCAAAATCCAACAATATATTGTTTACAAAAAGACACAGTTGAAACAGAAAGACATATAGAGAGTTAAAATAAAGGACTGGAGCAGAATCAAATATAATTAAAGTAAAAAAGGCAGGGGTAGCAACCATGATCTCAGGCAAACTAAAAGCAAAAATAGATCTAATTACAGATAATAAAGTAAACTACATTTTGTTTTTAAAGAAAGGTACCCCTTCCAACCCAGGTGGTAGAGCAGGCAAACACCAACACCTGGACCTCTGAGTGCCTCAGTGAAGGTGGGGGAACTGGTGGACACCAGCTTGAAAAACCACCAGGTACCTAACATTCTACAGCAACCGGCTCTCCCAGTGCCTCAGCAAAACTAAGGGAAGCAGCACTCCAAGGGGCCCCAGGCAGATAAATATCCTGCAACATTCATCTGAAAGGAGCTGAAGAAAGCAAAAGGAAGGAAAGGCCCAGCCAAGCAAGAAATCTCCGGGGGCCACACTACCTAATCCTACCCCTAAAGTTCCAGTGTTGCTGGTTTCACCCCAACACCAGGTAAGCTGCGAGAACCCTACAGCCTCCAACCACCAACATCGGAGGCCCCAGCACACAAAGTCAGTGACCAGGTCCTAGGCTCCTAACACAAGAAGCTTGGGTCAGTGCCCTCTACTCCCCAGCAGGAGAACTCAATCTCTTTAAAAGCCAGGAAATAAGCAAACACCATGAGCAAAAGGAAACATATGATAGATTCATATTATGAGAACAGTGAAGATCAAGGCAGAAATTCTGAAGAGGACAACATTGTTAACAAACCCACATCTGGAACCTCAAAAGGGAATATGAACTGATCTGAAGCCAAAAAATCTTCTTAGAAGAGCTCAAGAAGGATTTTTAAAAGTCAAATAAGAAAGGTAGAAGAAAAAATGGGAAAAGAAATAAGAGGTATGCAAGAAAGAGTCAATAGCTTGGGAAAAGAAGGACAAAAATTAACTATAGAAAGCAAGTCCTTAAAAAACACAATTGGCCAACTGGAAAAAAAAAGTACACTGAGGAAAACAAGTCCCTAAAAAATACAATTGACCAAATGGAGAAGGAGGTACAAAATCTGATAGAAGAAAACAATTTGTCAAAAATTAAATTGGACAAATGGAAGCTAATGACTCTATGAGAGAGCAAGAATCAAACAAACAGAAACAGAAGAATGAAAAAATAGATGAAAATGTAAAATACCTCATTGGTAAAACAACTGATCTGGAAAATCAATCAAGGAGAGACAATTTTAAAATTATTGACCTACCTGAAAATCACGATGAAAAAAGAGCGTAGGCAGTATCTTTCAGGAAATCATAAAGGAAAACTAAGAATTCACCAATCACCTCCTGAAAGAGATCCCAAATTGAAAACGCCAAAGAATATAGTATCCAAATTCCAAAATTACCAGGTCAAAGAGAAAATACTCCAAGCAGCCAGAAAGAAACAATTTAAATATCATGGAACTACAGTCAGGATTACTCAGGACCTTGCAGCTTCCACATTAAAAGACTGTAGAGCATGGAATATGATATTCTGTAAGGCAAAGGAGCTTGTATTACAACCAAGGATCAACTACCCAGCAAAAATGAGCATGATCTTTTGGGGAGGAGATGGATATTCAATGAAATAGGGGACTTCCAAACCCTCCTGATAAAAAGACCAGAGCTCAACAGGAAATTTGATTTTCAAATACAAGATTTAAGAGAGACATAAAAAGTTACACTGGACAGAAAGAAACAACATAGTATTAATAAAGTCAAACTGTTTACATCCCTACAAGGGAAGATGACACTTGTAACTTCCAAAATGGTTGGACCAATTCACAGCTTCATCAACAAACAGTGTCTGTATTATTTTTATGCCATGTTAAAGGGGTATACATAAAGGGGGTGGATATAAGTTGACTTTGATGTAATGATTTAAAAAATCTAATAAAAAAGGTACGAAAGACAATGAAATATTATAAAAAATTTTCCAGCAATTTTCTCTGATAAAGGCCTCATTTCTCAAATAAATACTCAGTATGGAAATGAGTCAAATTTTAAAAAAAATAAGAGCTATTCCCCCAATGCTAAATGGGCAAATTATATGAACAGGCAGTTTTCAGGAGAAGAAATCAAA
This sequence comes from Vombatus ursinus, assembly GCF_900497805.2. Taxonomy (NCBI): domain Eukaryota; kingdom Metazoa; phylum Chordata; class Mammalia; order Diprotodontia; family Vombatidae; genus Vombatus; species Vombatus ursinus. The sequence goes on along the minus strand of NW_020949613.1, from coordinate 7,420,598 downwards.
GCTATCTATAGGTATATGAAACTGTAAATCACTATTGATTAAAGAAATGCAAATTAAAACTACTCTGAGGTACCACCTCACACCCATCAAAAATGACAAATGATTAAGGGGATGAAGGAGAAATAGGTACACTAATGAACTTTTGGTGGAGTAGTGAACTGGTCTAACCATTCTAAAGAACAATTTGAAACTATGCCCAAAGGGCTATAAAACTGTGCATACCCTTTGACCCAGGAATACCACTAATAGTTCTGCATCCCAAAGAGGTTAAAGAAAAGGAAAACAAAAATAAAAAAATACCTATATATACAAAAATATTTATCTTTGTGGTGACAAAGGATTGGCAATAAGAAATGATGAGGGGGTGGTTTCAGAAAAACATGATCAAACCTATATGAACTGAAGTGAGCGAAGCAAAGTGAGAAGAACTGGGAGATCATTGTGCACAGTAACAGCACTGTTGTAATAATGGTCAACTGTGAAAGACTCAATTATTCTGATCAATACAATGATTTGAGATCATTGCAAAGGACTTATGATAAACAAATGCTATTCACATACAGAAAGAGAACTGATGAACTCTTAGTATAAATTGAAGTATAATTTTCTCACTTTAAAAAAAAACTATAGCTAATATGGAAATATGTTTTGCATGATTTCACATGCATAGTTGATATCATATTGCTTGCCTTCTCAGTGGGTGGGGTGAGCAGGAGAGAATTTGGAACTCAAAATTTTTAAAGAAAAGAATGTTAAGTGTTGACCTGCCAAGACAAACCCAGGAATTATATGAACAAAATTACAAAACACTTTTCACACAAATAAAGTCAGAACCAAACAATTGGAAAAATATTAATTGCACATGGGTAGGCTGAGCTAAGATAATAAAAATGACAATTTTATCTAAATTAATCTATTTATTCAGTGCCATACCTTTCAAACTACCAAAACATTTTATAAATCTAAAAACAAATAATAACAAAATTAATCTGGAAGAACAAAAGGTCAAGAATATCATGGGAATCAATGGAGGAAAAAAAGTGAAGAAGGGTGGTCTAGCCATACCATATCTCAAACTGTATTACAAAGTGGTAATTATCAAAACAATCTGGTACTGGCTAGGTAATAGAGTGATGGAGAAGTGGAATAAATTAGGTAAATAACACTTCTAGTAAATGACCATAGTAATCTAGTATATGATAAACTCAAAGGTCTAAGTTTTTGGAATGAAAACTCATTTGACAAAAACTGCTTGGAAAACAGGAAACAGTATGGCAGAAACTAGGTATATACCAACATTTCACACTGTATACCAAGATAAAGTCAAAATGGGTATGAGTTACCATAAGCAAATTAGAAGAGCATGGAATATCATGTCAGATATTAATAGATGTGTCTAAGTATATAGCTATATATATATACGTATGTATATGTATATATATACATGTTGTATATGTATATATATAATCAGAGGTAATATACATATGTGTGTGTGTCTATATGCAAAAAAACACATATACATACATAGTTATACATAGTTGTTTGTGTGTCTCCCCCATTATGTTGTGAGCTCCTTGAGGACAGGAAATATGTTTTTGCCTTTCTTTTTATCCCTAGCACATAAAATGTACTTAAGAAATCTTTGTTGACTTCAACAATAAAGATAATGGTGATGATAAAGATGGTGATGATATGACTGGTCATGTGCACACTTTTACTCAGAAAACAATCCTTGATGTATACTCCATGGGGAGATTTTCTTGAACAGGAAAGTATCATTGAAAACTATTCTCCTAATAGCAAAAAAAAAAAAAAAAAAAAAAGAGCCCGCTACTCTGTAACTAGCATAAAACAGGATTTTTTTCTCCTGGGTATCATAGGGATAAATAGGGATTTCTTTTTGAGGCAAGGAGATTCATTTTCCTTGCTACAATTCAAAAATTGCCATGACCACAGATCATTCTGCTCTGTGATACTTAGCACTGGGAGGAAGGGGAGAGTGGTAATGGGTAATTTCTTAAAAATTTAAGCATTTTTTTTGAGGTAATTACAGTTAATCCACAAAATGCATTACAAAACAAATGCTGTATTTTCAATGTTTACATAGATCAAAGTTGCAAAAAACAGATAAAAAGAAGGGATGATAATTCTAAAAAATGTCTAAAAGTTAATATGAGAAATCCTTATAGTCTTTCTTCTATTGCCAAATGTCCAAATTTACATCAGCCTGATGTTTCATATTATGCATAATCCCAAGGTCAGATAATGGGGTCAAGCAAGTAGAGGCAGAGGGAGGAGAAAGAAGAAACAGTTTATACCTCTAGCCCCTTAATACTTCATCTGTTGTCTGATAATCTCTTTCTACCGTCATACAACTGAATCTGCAAAGGGAGCAGGAAGTATGTCACTAACTGTATCTACCTTCAAATGCTAATATATCAAGTGGAACATTCCTGAGTATATTCTAGAACAGTAATATAGCCAAAATTCTGCTCCAGGAGAATAAATAATTCACAAAAGATATTGCTCTATTGAGTGCTATACCTCAGCCTTTAAATGGTCACATGTAGCTAGCAATAAATGATTCTGTAGTATGATACCTGAAAAATGACTTCCTAATGCACCAAGATTGCCTAATGCAGCTGCTCTCCCAATGTCATTTGAATAAATGAAAATGTATGATTGAGAGCAATAACTCCCCTCCGCACATCAATTGTTCAAACCAAATTAACCCAATAGTACCTGCTAGAACAGCTGCTTTAAATACCCAATATTCCTAACTTGCTGATTTGTTGATATGCTGTAAATGAGAGTAGCAAGGCTACTAAATTCTGGTGATTTCTCCATGGTGATATGGCTTTGCTTTCAGAAGTTCAGAGCCCAGTGAAAGGGGTACCTTTGACTGCTGCAAGGCTAACCCAGAAGGTAGTTGTTTTGCCACCCTGGGGAGAACACGTCCATTCTCAAATTTCATAACTGCTAGACCTAAAGATGCCAGTGATTTGAACACTCTAGTTTCCATTGCTGTCGATTTACAGTGTTGACATTTGTAATTATAATTGAAAGTGATCACTTTCCATTCTGTAATGTCCTGACAAAGTCACCCCTCCACAGAAACCTCATCATTCTACTTCTGCTGTAGGACTTATCTTTAATCTCTCTTTAACGGGATAGATGCTTGCTCCCAGTCTGTTTCTGCATGTAAAACATCCTGTTTGGAACTTTTGGATGCCCAGTGAACAAAACACACATTGTTTGTGTGTTTACAAGAAAGTGCTTCATCATCATCATCATCATCATCATCATCATCATCATCATCATCATCATC
>NW_020949613.1:7414026-7417260 GCF_900497805.2 Vombatus ursinus | reverse complement strand
TCATCATCATCATCATCATCATCATCATCATCATCATCATCATCATCTTACCTTTCTCCTCCTTCCAATTCAGGCTCTAGTTAGGAGTGCAGCTAACCCAACATGTGCAGAGATTAAAGGCAAGTCTACTATGATTCACAAACATCAAAAGCAACCAGTTATACATGACCAAGGTAAATTGTATGCTACTGGGTGTTTTTTTTTTAGGCTACAAAAGCCTCTCATTATGATTCCTATTATGAGTTCTGGCTACTGCTTTCCTGGTGATTCTAGATGTCTATCAGACGTTTTAAATACTGTCTCCCCAGAGAATAGAACTGCAATAATCCACAGGAAGGGGCTGAGTGTGAGAGAAAGATGAGAGGGTAGTGAAGGTAAAAAAGGCTGAAAGGGGAATGTGAAAGAGAATTTGATGGAGTGATGTCAGGAAAGGTCACAAATATTTTCTGGCTAATACATGCTTGTTTGGGGAAACAATTCTACTATGGGTCTGCATGTCTAATTATAAAGATGGTCTACTTTTAGTGCTTTTGCAATATGATAGCAAAAATTCCTTTGGCAGAGTGATGGCATTATAGAAAGTTAATCAAGGATGAGAAGTAACTGATCCAGGAATATTTCTCCTTGCTATCTACATCATAATATCCTTGAGAAAATGAAGTTAAAGTCCCAGGTAATAAACTTTTGAAATGGGAACACCCCCCTGGAACACCACCCTCAGTCTATTACCCATGCCATAGGCCTAGTTTGTCGATGTGATTTTGACACAATGAATTCTTTCTAGTCATTACCCCTGGCTCCCAATGGATAGATTCTACTTTATGTTTATTCATCACAAATCCCATTAATTATGTTAGAGAAAATTAATTATATCATAGATATACTGCTTCCTAAAATCCTAGCATGGCTACAATAGAACTATCCGTAGAGGTACACAAGTGATCACAAATTCAAGCTATTGCAGAAAGAGTACTCTATTAAAGTCACTCTATTTTCTCTATTCATCTTTTTAACAAATTATAAAATATATTAGTCTCTACAAGGATTCATTTTTAAGCCTAACAGAAATATTTAAGATATGACTTAGAGTACCATTTATGCACTCACTACTGAATCCATAGCTCTTGAATATCCACTGAAATATTGTTCTATCCAATCCTGAACATCCCAGGCAAAGGGGGTAGGGTGGGGAGGACTAGTTGCAGTTCATTTATTTTCCCTCAACACGAGTTGATTTGAAGGTTGGGGTTTGCTTATATTTTGTAAACTTTCAGCACATTTCCAGAAGACAGATCAAATTTTGGAGCCAAATTGCAGATAATGCTCCTTAAAGATAATATCATGAAGGGAGTTGGGGTGGGGAACAAGTTGATCTTTTGCATAAAGTGGCCAATGAAGATGAATATTCAAATGTCCATCCATTTATAAATCTCACCACCTGGAAGTAGTTCAGAATTTAATAATCTTTTCAGAGCCTTTTCTAAGTATTAAATTTACACTAAATCCTAAGAAGTATTAAAGTCCTCTTACTTTTCTACTTGAAGATCTGATTTCATTCATGTGAATACTTCCTCCACTGATGGAGATTGAAACTCTTAGTCTTAATAGGATCACAGGATCATAGATGTAGAGACAGAAGGCACTTTAGAAGTCTGCTAATCCAAGACCATTAACTTACAGATGGGGAAATTAAGGCCCATAGAGGTTGTGCTTTGCCCAAAGTCACACAGGTAGTAAGTGACACAAGCAGATCCCCTAATATGAAAATATGTATTTCTTTTCATAGTAACAGAATCAGTAGTCTTCCAGAGTTACAGTCACCAAAAAATTTCTTTGTTGGTGTTCATTTCTCTCAATATAGTTGGATTTCCAGCAATTGCCAAGCAGCTGCAACTAGGCTATATGTACACAAAACCTTCCAAACTTCAAAGGACCAGCTTGAGGTCTCCTAGGCATAATATTTGAGAGTTCAAGATTACCTCCATACCATTATGATATATAGTGGAGATTAAATACTATCATTCACATCGTATATGTTCATCTGTTAGTAAGAGTTAGAATAGCAATAAGATATAGTGCTTATTTCAGAATCAAGAGGACCTGAGTTCAAGGTTAATTTTGTAGCTTCCTATTGTCTATCAAGGAAAGTTCAAACTTCTTTACTTGGGATTCAAAGCACATGTCAGTCAGATATCACCATACCTCTACAGGCTTATTACATATTGCTCTCCTTCACATACCCTATGTGCCACTCAAGGAGTAGTCCTCTATCTTAAAAGCATACCCTTTAATTTCCTACCACTATGCCTTTGCATCTGCTATTCCCTGTTTCTGGAATCTTCCCTCTCTTTTGCTGCTTGCTAAAGTCCTATCAGTTCTTTAAAGGACTTTAAAGCCCAAACCCAAATGCAACCTTCTCCATGATGCTTGCCCTGATCCTACTTACTGGTAGTGACTTTTCCCCTTGGATATCATATTGCACTTTCTACTGGACTTCTATAATGTGATTAATATTTAATGTTTCTACTACAAATTGTTTGTTGTTAGGTTTTTAATTTTTTGGTTTTGGTTTTGGTTTTTTGGTTATACAGGGTATCCCAAAAGTCATGGTGAAGTGCTAAGCCTTAATAAGCTTAAAAATGCACTATGATTTTTGGGACACTCTATTATATATTTCAGGCAAATTATAATTGCTTTAAATTATCTAGAGAAAATTCTCTGGATTATCAGGTGGGTCCTCTATGGAGGATTTACAGAAAGACATGGAAAATGATGATAGGGTAGGGATAAGCTACCATCTGTACTAGTGAAGAGATTTCATACACCAACTTGGTCACAAATCTATTAAGATATATGTCAATGTGGCAGGGGTGTCCAGTAGAATACCTCTGGGATGTGTACTTATCCCTCTTCTAACATTTTTTATTAATTATTTGAATGAAGGCATAGATGGTATCAGATGGCACAAATCTAGGGGAAGTAACTAAACATTGGATGACAGAGTGAGGATGCAAAAGGTTCTTGACAGGCTAGAGTATGGGATTGCGCATAATACAAATTTGAATAGGGAGAAATATAAAACCCTAAACTTAGATGGTGATACAGTGGATTGAGGGCTGGTCCTAAAGTCAGAAAGGTTCATTTTCCTGACTTCAAATCTGGCTTCAGACACTTCCTAGTTGTGTGCCCCTAACCAAATCACTTAACCCAGTCTGCCTCAGTTTTCTCATCTGT
>NW_020949613.1:7374394-7414016 GCF_900497805.2 Vombatus ursinus | reverse complement strand
CCTCAACATTTATCATTTTCTTGTTTTGGGGATGCTTATTTTAGAGAAAAGAAGACACAGTGGAAGAGGGAAGACAAGGTATGACAATTTTCTTCAAGTATCTGAAGGGCTATTATGCATAAGAGGTATTGTACCAGGAGCAATGAGTTGCAAAGAGTTGAAATCCAGCCTCAGACACTCACTAGATGTATGACCCTTGCCAAGTCACTTAAGACCATTTGCCTCAGTTTCGATGAGTTAGAGAAGGAAATGGCAAACCACTCTAGGATCTTTGCCAAGAAAACTCCAAATGGAGTCATGAAGAGTTGGACACAACTGAAAAATGACACAGCAATATTAAATCACTTTAAGAGGTTTAAACAATAGCAAAAAAAAAAAATGAGTAGCTAAGAGGTCTAGGATCATCTCCATTGTTCTGAAGGATTTTCAACACCTCTTAGGATGAGCCTAGAGCAGCAGGGAGGAGTTCTGGAAAGAGCTCTGGACTGAAAGTCAGAATATCATTCCTCCAATTCTCTTTCTTCCCCTAACTTGCTTTGTGAATCTGGGAAAGTAACCTCCTATTTCTTGAACTTCAATCTCTCAATCTTTAAAAAAAGGCAATTGGAGTAGCTGATGATCTTTAAGGTCCCTTCCTTTCCAACATCCTACAGAACAGTGAAAATAATTCTTTATGACAGATAAATCCATGAACTATCTTGAAGTCATACTTGTAAAGAGGAGATACTATTAAAATGCTACCAGGGAGTGATATCATTGTACAAGGTCCCATTGCCTGAAGCAGATTTTATCATTCAGTATGTACCTTCTCCCTAACTCCCATGGGATTTCGCTGCAATTCCAAATTGGAGAGAAGGAAAAGATCCCAATTTTCTCCACACAGTCCAGAACTGTGGGTATCACAGAGCTGTCCTTCAGGGTTACACCATAGGATATTAGTGTGTAGCCAAAATACACTATTCAACATTCTCCAAAAATTATGGTTTGGGAACTGTACCCATCCTCTCTCGACTCCCAGGATTAGAGGCTCATAATCAGCATCTGGGCCTTGAGGATACACCTGCAGTGATTTGTGATCTCTTCTCATGCATAGCATACTTTGGCATCACCCATAAGTCTAATTAGAGTCAGGGACTGCTACCTCATGCATCACTTTAAAAACATAAGGTACATGAGGGTGGTGCTTTTTTAAGAGTCTGTTATAATCATTACTCTGCTTCCTGCTTTCCATTAGAGTGGCTTGAGTAAGTTATTGGGATTTGAGGACAGTCCAGAATTCATTTCACAGTTGGAAGAATAACATAATATAGAATGCTTAAAAGGTGTAAGACATGGTGAATATTGTCTTCACATTAATAGTCCCCAATCTCAGGAACTGGAACATATGGCCAGAGATCACTTCCTAGAGCCTTTTCTGAAATCCTACAGTTCATAGTGGGTTCCTCAAATAAAGTCCCAATTCTCCTACTGTTTAGTTTCTTTCTGACAATAAATCTGGTACACAGAGGAGCAGTAGTTTTCCTCAACTTGTCCCCACCCATCCCCATCCCACGCCACCACATCCCATAGATTATCAAAACAGAAAAATATATATATCAATTTAAGAAAACATTTTAAAAGGCATTCCAAAGTCTTATATTCCTTTAAAACTCATCTCAAGTGCCACCTCCTATAGGAAGTCTATCTTGATACTTCATAGCAGTTGGTATATATTTTATCCAAAATTTATTTATATTTTATATTCAATTAGTAATGCACATCTTTTTTCCTCTCTGTTTTCTTCTTTGTTTTTGTATCCTCACAACCAAGCACGATGCCTGGCACATAGCAGACGCTTAAGAAATGTTTGTTGAACTGATTTGAATTGAAGAACAATTTTGGGCATTGAAATAACACTTTAAGATTTATGAACCACTTTGCATACATAACCTCATTTGATCCCCCCAACAGCATTGTGAAGAAACTATAATAGGCACTATTGTCTCCATTTTATTTATATAGAAACTGAGGGTCAAAGAAGTTACTTGATTTTTTCATGGTCACATAATTAGTATCTGAAGCAGAATTTAAATCCAGATATCTTGTGACTATAAGTTATGTACAAGTCATCACAGATACATGTATGTGAAATCCTGTGTAACTTGTTAAAATATGTAAGTATATATTTCAATCACATTTATACCACTTACACACAGGGTGTTCCAAAAGTCTTCATGTACTTTTAATTTGGTCTTAAAACTGCACTAAGACTTTTGCAACAACCCATGTTTGTATATCACATATATGAACACACTTATATGTACATAAATGTATTTATAAATATTACTCATATGTATATGTGTGTCTATATGTGTGTGTATGTGTTATATATAAGGCCTTGGGAAATATGGGTCATTCTCACAGTTCTATAGAACATGAAACATAACAATTTTTATAGTTGTTAGAAAGAATGCTAACTGTATCCAACTTTCTTAGCAAAAGTTAAATATATCAAACATGAAAAAGATGTACTTGAAAATTTTCAGTGAAAAGAACTAGAATGCAAATAAAAATGCTTTAAAAACCAAGACTCCAAGAGTGAAAAATAAACCCCATCACAAGTTCTGTAGATTCTATTGACATAGAAAACATCCAGAAATGCAAGTTCATCAAATCAGCTCAATTAATACAGGAGAATCTTGAAATAGAATATCCATCTGGGAATATAGAATTTGATGACTCCAAATTCATTGCCTTTCTCCAAATGTTCTTATTCAGATCCTAATATCCGGGTCATATTTGAAACTTTTTCACTTAGTATCATTGAAAAGTCATTAGTATGCTTCTATGTTCTCTTCATATCATTAAGAAGGATGTTGAGTGAAATTAGACACCCAGCCCTACCATAAATACTTCCTCCAAACTCAATCTTTGGCCATTTGTCAGTAATCTTTGTGGTCCTTCAACCCATTTTTATGGTGGTGGTGGGGGGGGAAGGGATTGCTATCCCATGCAAGTTTTGAATTCTTTGAAGTCTGGGAAATCATCACATAGGAAAGCAGTCTATCTATCTAGTTCTAAGATAGGATGTTATATACTACTAAATTTTGTGGTCTTTTTGATCTCTCTTCTTGTTCCTCAAGATACTGCAGTGAAGTGAGAATGGTCTTTCTATACATCACTTTGCATTGGATTTTGCAGCATCTAAATTCCACAGCAGAGAATCCTGGGAGAGAGGATTCTAGAAAGGTGGTGGAGTAGGTCAGAAAATTCGAAGCTCTCAAGATTTTCTCCCACAAAAGAAATAAAATAGCACCTCAGGGTGAAAAAAGTGCAGGTAAAAATAAATAAGAATAAAGGCACAACAGGAGTTCTCCTGGGACAATCAGAGAAGATCTGAAGGAAAATCTCAGGAGGAGATTTGTTCCCTATGAAGAGTAAACACCTCCAGGCTAGGGTCTGCTCAAACAACAAGCAGCAAGCCCTGGGGTTAGCTGGGTTGGGAAGCTTCCTCAGCCCTAGCTACAGGAACTCTTACCGCTGGACAGTGAGGGGAGTTGGGCATCTGAGCCAGAGAAGAAGCCAGGAACCTCTGCTGACAAAGAATGCCAGACCCAGCTGTGCTGCGGAGAGAGGCAGGGGTGGGAAGAAACTAGCACAAGTCCAGTGAGTACAGAAGCAGTGGAGCAAGATACCCCTGGCTTTGGGCACTTGCAGGAGGCTGGAAGTTTGTCTTTGGTTCCAGGCTAGAGGGGAAAAGTAAAGACCTGTGCAGAGGCATCATCCCCTATAACCCAGGACTAGAGGTGATTACAAAGACTAAGTTGTTACTAAAAAAAAAAAAAAAGCATAGGCAAAAGAGAAAGAATCCAACCACAGAAAGTTATTATGGGAATAGAGAAGACTGGAGTTCCTCTTCAGAGGAAGATATTGAACAAAAGAATCACTCTTCTACCCCAAAGGGTAACATCAAATGGTCACCTGCCCAAAAAGAATTTATAAAAGAACTTTTAAAAAATCAAATGAGAGAGACTGAGGAAAAACTAAAAGAAAAAAAAGCAATCCAAGAAAAACAAGATTAAGAAAAGAAAGTCAACCAATAAAAAAGGAGATCCAGAATCTTAAGGAAGAAAATGACAGCTTGAAACTTAGAAATGGGCAAGGGGAAACCAGTGAAGTTATAAGAGATCAAGAAATGTTTAAACAAACTATACAGAATGAAAAAATAGAGAAGAAAGTAAAACATCTTATAAGAAAAACAACTGATTTAGAGAACAGATCAAGAAGAGAAAACATACGAATAATAGGACTACCCAAAAGTTATGATAAAAAAAGAATCTTGATACAATAATACAAGAAATAGTCAAAGAAAATTGTCCTGAAGCATTAGAAAAAGGGGGGGGGGAGTAGCAATAGAAAAAAAATCTATCAATCACCACTTGAAAGAGATCCTATGAGGAAAACTCATAGGAATATTATAGTCAAATTCTGAAACCCCCAGCTCAAGGATAAAATATTAAGAGCAACAAGAAAAAAATCTAAATATGATGATGACACAGCTAGAATCACACAAGACCTAGCAGCAGAGACCCTAAAGACCAAGACAGCAAGTCTTGGAACACTATGTATTGAAGAGCAAAAGAACTGTGGCTCCAGCCAAAAATATCATGGCCAGCAAAGTTAAGTATAATCCTGAATGAAAAAAAGAATGGAATTTGATCAACTGTCAAACTTCCAGGACTTTGTTTAAAAAAAACAAAACAAAACAACAACAAACCTGAACTTAATAGAAGATTTGACATACAAGAGTAAAGAGAAACAAAAGGTACATACCAAAGACAAGTAACAAGGGATTCAATAAGGACAGACTATTTACCCTTTTATGTATGTAAAATGTAAAACATATGTCCAAGATTGTCATTAGCAACTGGGTAATTTGTAAGAAAGTTTGGGGTAGGCCTGAGTATAATATGACTTTAAAAAAGTAAAACCATCTAGGAACAGTTAAAAAGAGTAATTATCTTATACAAATAAGATACAAGAGGAAGAACCAACACAGAGGAATTACATGTGGGGAGGACAGCTGGTAGTTCTGGTAAGCTACTTTCATCGGGAATGGGTTCAAGAAGGAACAATATATATATATCTAGAAGACAAAAGTCTTCTAAATTCAGAAGAAATAAAATGGTAAAGAGGTAGAGAGGATAAGGGAGAGATCTCTAGGGTGAGGGTGAAAGAATAGGTTAAAGGGAGGTATAGAAGGGTGTTTAGATTTATAGGAATGGGTGGATAGGGGAGAGATCCTTGGAGGGGTAGGCTAAGTAGTAGAAGGGCAAGGTAGCAGGTAGAAATAAACTAGAGGAGTCAGGAAGGATGAGAAATAAGTGATATGCACAAACATAAAAACAAAGATCAGGTGTAGAATTTGTTAGGGAAAGTATATGTCTATATATGTATGTATGTGTATGTGTATGTATGTATGTGTATATATGTATGTATATACATATAAATTAAGTGTGGATATATTTATATGTAGATATATACATATTTATGAAGTGCCTACTCTGTGCCACACATTGTGCTAACACTGAGGATATAAATACAAAACAAGACAACCCCTATACTCAAGGAACCTCTATTCTAATGGATAAAGACAATATATAAAGTTGGGGACCACTGATGGGGTGGGTGGTTGGAGTGTTGGAGGGTGAGGAGAAAGAGAAGAGTCAAACCAGGATTGAAGTTAGCATGTCTGTGGTCCCTTATAAAATGGTGGTCTGAGCTAGGGACTCAACTCTCTAGGCTATATTAAGCTCTATATGACTTTCAATGTATGTATGCTGAACTTTTTTCACTCTACACCCATTATGCATCACATTATTATAAATTCCCTTTTCAGGATTATGGTTCCTCTATTTTGATTTAGATGATCTCTAAGGTCCCTTTCAGCTCTAAAATTCTATGACTTGCCTTCAGATAACTGAACTTAAAAATAATGCTAAATAGTGAGGTCCTAGATGGTTGGAATTTTGTCTGGTAACTATTTGTATCCCTTGTATCACAGAGCATAATGATTTATATGTAGTAATTGCTCAATTAATATTAATTGAGTTCAATAACATATAATATAGTTTTCAATTATATAATGGCGTCTCATGATGCCTTGCACATAAGGAACACTGAGTAAATATTTTTAGGCTTTGATTTTGCAATTTCAGTTGCTGACGAATTACTCAGAATCTTCTTTCTTTTATAGTGTTATCCTCTGTCCATCCAGAGTGAAGCAGGCACTTTGAAATACTATTTGCCTGCAGTGGTTGACAGATTTTACTGTACATTCACTTTTTCCAATAAAAATAATGGTTAGCACTTATATAGCTTTGCAAAATGTTTTACACATATTATCATATCCTCACAACAATGCTAGGAGGTAAATGCTATTATTATCTCTGTTTTATAGCTGAGGGAAATTAAAGCAGACAGAAGCAGACAGAAATTAAAGCAGACATGCCCAGGTAACATAGCTAGTCTAGTAATTATTTGAGACTGAATTTGAACTCAAGTCTTCTTGAATCCAAGTCCTGCCTACTAACCATTGCATACTCCCTAGCTTCGTCAAAGGGAGACTTCTGAGAGTAGCCTTCCCAGATTTAAGCTCATAGTTTCAGATCACAGAAAGGAGGAAAATAAAATGATGTAGAATGCAAACATCAGGATGAGGACCTTGATTCAGTAATGTAAACAACTAACGTAAGTGTAAGAACAAAGCTTATAGCTCTAGAACTATAAAGGACCTCAGAAGCCATATAGTCTATCTCCCTCATTTTATAGATAAGGAAACTGAAGTCAAGAGAGGTTAAGCAACTTGCCTAAGGTCATACAGGTAGCAAGTGGCAAAAATTCTAACTATGGCCTCCAAACGCCAAGCTCACATACCCTTCTTCTGTATCACAGTATATCTCACATGAGAAGTTCAACTATGTATTAAAGGAGAGTTTTATAGCCCTGTGTTGTGGAATAGGTCTGTAATCCCTGTTACTAGAAAGGATGAGACTGATAGATCACTTAAACTGAGGGTTTTCTGAGCTGTATTAGGCTAAGTCAATCAGATAGCTACACTGAATCTGTTACCAATATGATAAGCCTCCCAGATTAGGATGCCACCAGGCTGTCTGAGAAGCAAACTAGTCTAGGTTACGAAGATAGGAGGTTAAAGTTCCTGTCAATCAGAGTGGGAGTAGTGCCCAACAGAGGGGGAAATAGAGAGAGAGACAGAGAGAGAGAGAGAGAGAGAGAGAGAGAGAGAGAGAGAGAGAGAGAGAGAGAGAGAGAGAGAGAGAGAGAGAGAGAGAATGAATTTATTATATATTCTTTGACTTTGTTGATCACCATCTCGTTCTGAATATTGTCTCCTCTCTAGGTTTCTGTGGCATTGTGCTCTTTTTTTCCTACCTGTTTGACCACTCCTCAGCCTTCTTTGATTGCTCTTCATGCATATGAAACCACTAAAATTAAGTGTCCTATGTCATTGTCCTGGGTGGTCTTCTGTTCTTTCTCTCTGTTATCTCACTTCATAACCTCTTATGGCTTCAAGTAGCATCTCTATAGAGATGAATCTCAAATATATGTAAGCAGCCCTGACCTTCCTCCAGAGATAAAAACTGCCTTTTGGATATCTCAAACTGAATGCTCTGAAAGCATATCAAATTCAACATGTTCAAAACAAAGTTCATCATCTTTGTTCTGTAAACCCTTTCCTCTTCCCAACCTTCAGATTACTGTTAAGGGCAGTACCATTACCTAAGCTCACAACCTCATCCTCAATTCTTCATTTCCACTCAATCCATGTGTCCAATCTGTTACCAAGTCTTGTCATTTCTAATATTTCCAGATTCCTGACATATATTAATCTTTAGGATTTAGGAATGAGAAATTGGAATTCCCAGGATTTTTAAAATCATAATTTATTACACATCTTTCATGACATTTTATTTACATGTTTTAAATAATAATGAGTGAAAAAATAATCAATAATGAATCACTTTTCTTAATGGCATTATACAAAAATTTTGGAGCTTTCCTGTAAAAAAATATATAAACGCATGGTTTATTATTTTGAGCTAATATATTTTGACAATGAATTAAATCATATCTAACAACAAGCTGACTGCTTTTTTCTTTATCTTTCTTTAAATACTTCCAATATTCTTTATTCATTATTACAGATATATAGATATTTATTTAATATAAATACATTATTTAATAAATATGAAATATTAAATTTAGTAGTATTTACAAAGAATTGTAGCCTATGGTGAATGTTCAAACACTGGAAAATACCACTTAACATGTTAGGATGTAATCAAGTAAGATAACATTTAGATCTTCTAGCAAGATTAATAGCCTACACAAAATCATTTGTCAAAATGATGATCTCAAAGACTTAATGCATTTTCTAAGTGGGAATACTACTCATAAGATTTGTATAAAGTATATTTATACTTGTGGAAAAACTTACTAATATTTATTTGTAAGATTCACCATTAGCAGCACACAGGGTCATGAATGCACACTGACAGCAACAGTTACAAATAAAACTGACTGATTATAACATGATAGTTCATGTTTTGGTTATCAGAAATGGTGACCTTAACCTTTCACTCCTGAAGTGAGCATTTCCTGCCCTTGCTCTTGACTTGATGTCAGTGGATTCCTTCAGATCAGTATCATATTGATTACTAACCCTTAATTTTCGCAAGAGAATCATAATATTTTTTCCCTGTTCTTTTCTGTTTTTTTTCCCACTCATGTTCATGGACCCCTTGAAATCTATCCACAAGCCCCTTGTGGTGGTCTATGGACCCCAGGTTAATAGGCCTTGCTTTATTCTTTTTCTTGGTGATCTCAACACCCATGGGTTTAATTCTTGTAGGTGTGTGTATATTTATTTTTAATTTATTTATTTTTAGTTTTCAACATTAATTTCATCAGATTTTGAGTTTTAAATTTTCTCCCCTTCCCTCTTCTCCTCCTACCCCAAGACAGCATTTAATCTGTTATAGGTTCTACTTATACATTCCTATTGAACATATTTTTCACATTAGTCATGATATAAAGAAGAATTAGAACTAATGGGAGGAACGACAAGAAAGAAAAAATAAAACAACAGAAGAAAAGAAGAGGAAATAGAATGCTTTCATCTACATTCAGACTCCAAAGTTCTTTTTATGAATGTGGATAGCATTTTCCATCATGAGTTTTTTAGAGTTGTCTTAGATCTTTGCATTGCTGAGTAAAGTTGAGTCTAGCAAAGTCAGTCATTACACAACGTGGTTGTTACTATGTGCAATGTTCTCCTGGCTCTGCTCATTTTACTCAGCATCAGTTCATGTAAGCCTTTCCAGGTTTTTCTGAAGTCTGCCTGCTTATCATTTCTTATAGCACAATAATATTCCATTACATTTTTATACCACAACTTGTTCAGCCATTCCCCAATTGATGGACTTCCCCTCGTTTTCCAATTCTTTGCCACCACAAAAAGAGCTGCTATAAATATTTTTGTATGTGTGGGTCTTTTTTCCCATTTTTATAATCTCTTTGGGATACAACCCTAGAAGTGGTATTGCTGGGTCAAAGAGTATGCACAGTTTACAGGCCTTTGAGCATAGTTCCGAATTGCTCTCCAGAATGGTTGGATCAGTTCACAATTCCACCAACAAAGCAATAATGTTCCAATTTTCCCACATCCTCTCCAATATTTATCATTTTCATGTTTTGTTACATTAGCCAATCAGATAGGTGTAATGTGGTACCTCAGAGTTGTTTTGATTTACATTTCTCTCATCAATGGTGATTTAGAGCATTTTTATATGACTATAGATAGCTTTAATTTCATCTGAAAACTGCCTGTTCATATCCTTTGACCATTTCTCTTGTATTCTTATAAATTTGACTCAGTTATCTATATATTTTAGAAATGAGGCCTTTATCAGAGACACTGGTTATAATTGGTTTCCCAGCCTTTTGCTTCCCTCCTAATCTTGGTTGCATTGGCTTTGTACAAAAAACTTTCCAATTTAATGTAATTAAAATATCCATTTTGCATTTCATAATGTTCTCTATCTTTTGTTTGGTCATAAATTCCTTCCCTTCTCCATAGATCTGACAGATAAACTATTACTTGCTCTCCTGGTTTGTTTATACTCTCAACCTTTATATCTAAATCATGTACTCATTTTGACTTTATCTTGGCATAGAGTGTGAGATGTTGGTCTATGCCTAGTTTCTGTCATACTGGTTTCCAGTTTCCAGCAGTTTTTATAAAATAGTGAGCTCTTATCCCAGAAGCTGGAGTCTTTGGATTTATCAAATAGCAGATTGCTATAGTCATTGACTATAGCAATCTGTCTTGTGTGCCTAATCTAATCCACTGATCCGCCATTCTATTTCTTAGCCAGTACGAAGCAGTTTTGATGGTTGCTTCTTTATAGTACAACTTAAAATCTGGTACAGCTAGGCCACCTCCCCTTGCATTTCTTTTCATTAATTCCCTTGATATTTTGGACCTTTTGTTCTTCCAGATGAATTTTGTTATTTTTTTTTTCTATCTCTATAAAATAATTTTTGGTACTTTAATTGGTATGGCACTAAATAAGTAAATTAATCTAGGCCAAATTGTCATTTTTATCATATTAGCTGGGCCAATTCATGAGCAACTGATATTTTTCCAATTATTTAGATCTGACTTTATTTTTGTGAAAAGTGTTTTGTAATTGTGTTCATATAGTTCCTGGGTTTGTTTTGGCAGGTAGACTCCTAAATATTTTATAATGTCTATAGTAACTTTAAACAAAATTTCTCTTTCTGTCTCTTCTTATTGGGCTTTGTTAGTGATACATAGGAATGCTGGTGATTTATGTGGTACAATAGCTTTGTTTCTTCTTTGTGTATTTTAATACCTTCAATTTCTTTTTCTTTTCTTATTGGTAAAGCTAACATTTCCAATACAATATTGAATAACAGTGGTGATAATGGATATCCTTGTTTCACCCCCAATCTTATTAGAAATGCTTCCAGTTTATCTCTATTATGTATAATGCTTGCTGATGGTTGTAGATAGATGCTACCTATCATTTTAAGGAAGATTTGATTTATTTCTATGCTCTCTAGTGTTTTTAATAGGAATGGGTATTATATTTTGTCAAAAAGCTTTTTCTGCATCTATTGAGATAATCATGTGATTTCTTTTAGTTTTGTTGTTGAAATGGTCAATTATACCGACAGTTTTCCTAATATTGGACCAACTCTGCATTCCTGGTATAAATCTTACCTCCTCGTAAGATATTATCCTCAAGATAAGTTGCTGTAATCTCCTTGCTAATATTTTATTTAAAAGTTTTGCATCTATGTTCATTAGGGAAATTGGTCTATAATTTTCTTTCTCTGTTTTGGCTCTTCCTGGTTTAGATATCAGAACCATATTTGTATCATAAAAAGAATTTGGTAGGACTCTGTCTATTTTCCCAAATAGTTTATATAGTATTGGAATTAATTAAATTCTTTAAATGTTTGATAAAATTCACTTGTAAATCCATATGGCCCTGGAAATTTTTTTCTTAGGGAGTTCATTGATGGGTTGTTCAATTTCTTTTTCTGAAATGGGGTTATTTATTTTATTTCCTCTTCTGTTAATCAGGGCAATTTATATTTTTGCAAATATTCATCCATTTCACTTTTATGTCAAATGTATTGGCATACTGTTGTGCAAAATAGTTCCTAATTATTGTTTTGATGTCCTCTTCATTGGGGGTAAATTCATCCCTTTCATTTAATGCTGGTAATTTGGTTTTCTTCTTTCTTTTTTTTAAAATCAAATTAACCAAAAGTTTATCTATTTTATTGTTTTTTTTCTCATGAAACTAGTTCTTAATTTTATTTATTAGCTCAGCAGTTTTCTTGATCTCAGTTTTATTAATCTTTCCTTTGGTTTTCAGAATTTCTAAATTGATATTTAATTGGGGATTTTAATTTGTGCTTTTTCTGGCTTTTTCAGTTGCATGCCCAATTCATTGATTTCCTTTCTTCTCTACTTTATTCATGTAAGCATTTAGAGACACAAAACTCCACCTAAAATTGCTTTTGTTGTATCTCATAAGTTTTGGTGTGTTGTCTCATTATTGTCATGCTCTTGGATGAAGTTATTGATTGTTTCTATGATTTATTGTTTGACCCACTCATTCTTTAGGATTAGATTATTTAATTTCAAATTAATGTGAAGTTTATCTTTTCATGGCCCTTTATTACACATAATTTTTATTGTATCATGATCTGAAAGGGATGCATTTAATATTTCTGCCTTTCTGCATTGGAGTGTGAGGTTTTTAATGCCCTAATACGTGGTCAATTTTTGTGTAGTTGCCATGTATTGCTGATAAAAAGGTACATTCCTTTCTATCTCCATTCAATTTTCTCCAGAGGTCAACCACATCTAACTTTTCTAAAATTCTATTCATCTCCTTAATTTCTTTCTTGTTTTGTTTTGTTTTGTTTTGTTTTTGTAGTTAGATTTATCTAATTCTGAGAGGAGGAGATGGAGGTTTTGTTGTCTATTTCTTCCTGTAACTCCCTTAACTTTCCTCTAAGAATTTGTATGCCTGTAGCATGCACTTGCTGCATATATGTTTAGTAATGATATTGCTTCATTGACTATGGTACCTTTTAGCAGGATATAATTTCCTTCCTTATCTCTTTTAATTAAATCTATTTTTGCGTTTGCTTTGAGATCAGGATTGCTACCCCTGCTTTTTTTTTTCTGTTCAGCTGAAGCATAATATATTCTGCTCAAGCCTTTTACCTTTACTCTGTGTGTATCTCTGCTCCAAATGTGTTTCTTATAAAACAACATATGGTAGGATTATGGTTCTTAATCCACTCTGTAATCCACTTCCATTTCAGGGGAGAGTTCATCCCATTCACATTCACAGTTATGATTATGATCTGTGTTTTTCCCTCCATCCTATCTTCACCCCTGTTTATGCTTTTCTCTCTCCTTTCTTCCTTTCCCTCCTCACTAGAGTTTTGCTTTCGACCACCACCTCCCTCAGTCTGCCCTCCTTTCTATCAGCCACCTACCTTTTCTTCCCCTTTATTCTTACTACTTATTCACTCCCTTCTATCCATCCCCCCTTTTCTTTCTCCAGTCCCCTACTACTTCCTATAGGGTAAGTTAGATTTCTATACCTAACAGATTATGTTAAACCCTCTTTGAGTCAAATCTGATGAGAGTAAGGTTCAAACAATTCTCGTCTCCCTCATTTCTTTCCTTCTATTGTAATAGATTTTTGTGCCTTTTCATGTGATGTAATTTACCCTTGTCTGCCTTTTCCTTTCCTCTTCTCCCAGAACAATTCCTTTTCACCACTTAGTTAGATTTTTTATCATCACATCAAAGTCAACTTATACCCATGCCTTCTGTCTATGTATACCCTTTTAAATGTCATAATAACAATACAGTTCTCAAGAGCTACAAATGTCATCTTCCCTTGTAGGGATCTAAACAGTTTGTTCTTATTAATAACATGTTATTGGTTTTTTTTCTTTCCTGTTTACTTTTTTATGCCTCTCTTGAGTCTTGTATTTGAAGATCAAATTTTCTGTTGAGTTCCAGTCTTTTTACCAGGAACATTTGGAAATCACCTATTTCATTGAATGTCAGTCTCCTCCCCTGAAAGATTATGCCCAATTTACCTGGGAAATTGATCCTTGGTTGTAATTCAAGCTCCTTTGCATTATGAAATATCATATTCCATCCCCTCCAATCTTTTAATGTAGAAGCTGCAAGGTCCTGTGTAATCCTGACTGTGGTTCCATGATATTTAAAGTGTTTTTTTCTGGCTGCTTGCAGTATTTTCTTTTTGATCTGATAATTCTGGAATTTGGCTACCATGTTCCTTGGCATTTTCAATTTGGGGATCTCTTTCAGGAGGTGATCAGTGGATTCTTTTGATGACTATTTTACCTTCACGTTCTAGGACTTCAGGGCAGTTATCATTGATGATTTCCTGAAAGATGCTGTCCAGGCTCTTTTTTTCATTATGGTTTTCAGGTAGACCAAAAATTTTTAATTGTCTCTCCTGGATCTATTTTTCATGGTCAATTGTTTTGCCAATGAGGTATTTTACATTTTCTTCTATTTTTTCATTCTTTTGTTTGTTTGACTGTTTCTTGATATCTCATAGAGTAATTAGCTTCCACTTGCCCAATTCTAATTTTTAATGAATTGTTTTCTTCTATTAGATTTTGTACTTCCTTTTCCATTTGGCCCATTTTACTTTTTAAGGAGTTCTTGTCTTCAGTGAGTTTTTGTCCCTCCTTTTCCATTTGGCCAATTCTACTTTTTAAGGGTTGTTTTCTTCAGTGTACTTTTTTTTTTTCATTTGACCAATTGTATTTTTAAGGACTTGTTTTCTACAGTCAATTTTTGTCCTTCCTTTTCTAAGCTATTGACTCTTGCATACCTCTCATTTTTTCCAACTTTTTTTTATAACTCTTATTTGACTTTTAAAATACTTCTTGAGCTCTTCCAAGAAGGCTTTTTGGGCTTGAGGCCAATTTATATTCCCTTTAGAGGTTTCACATGTGGGTATATTGACAATGTTGTCCTCTTCTGAATTTGTGTCTTGATCTTCCCTGTCCCCATAATAAGAATCTATGGTCATTGTCTATTTCTCCTTTTTGCTTATGGTGTTTGTTTATTTCCTAGCTTTTGCCATTGATCTCTCCTGCTGGAGCAAAGAAGGCACTGACCCAAGCTTCTTGTGCTGGGAGCCCAAGACCTGGTGACTGGCTTTGTGTGCTGGAGCCTCAGGTTCTGGTAGCTGGAGGTTGTAGGGATCTGGCAGCTTACATGATGCTGAGCTGGGGGCAGTAACACTGGAGCTCTTGGGGGTGGGGGTGGGAAGTCTGGCCCCTGCAGGACTTGTGCTCACTTGGGCTTCTTTAAGGCACTTTAATATTTGGCTACTGGAGGATGTCTGCCAGCCTGGAGCTGTGCCTCCTAGAGTTGTACTTCCTGGAGTTGGTGCTGAAGCAATGGGAGATTTGGCTGCTGAAAGCCAGTACATGAGACGGTTTTCCAAACTGGTGTCTACCAGTTTCCCTGCCTATGTTGAGGCACTCAGAGGGTTCTAGTGTTGGCACTTGCCTGTTCCACCACCATGGGGCTCAGGATCTCTTCCTGGTTTGTTGAGGTGGGGTTTGTCACTGGTTTGCTAGGACATCTCCCATCCTGTACTGCTCACCCTCCCCCAGGGTGAGAGGGGCCTTTTCTGTTATTCCCTCAAGCTTCCTGGGCTACAAGACTGCTGCACCCCATCTTTCTGCTGGCTCAACTGTTTCAGGGTTTTTCCTAGGTGATAGGTTCTTGGCTTTCAGAAGTCAATAACTGAGGGTGAGAGTGACTTACTTCTTACTCTGCCATCTTGGTTCCTGGAAGTCTTTTTCCTATTTTCTTAACTGATTTTTCTCAGACTCAGGATTAGAAATTAATTTCCTAAGAAATCCTGGGAAGGAATTCTTCATGGGAACCCTAGCTGATTTTACTTTCATATTTATACATATCCCCTTGTATGTATATACACACATATGTATGTACATATATGTATGTATGTGTGTGTGTGTGTGTGTGTGTGTGTATGTATATATAACCTCACACAGCCCACTTTAGGCCCTCATCACTCTTCAGGACTATTCTAATAGCTTTCTGATTGGTCTCCCAGTTTCATGTCTCTGTCCATACCAAACAATCCTCCAACATGACATTCTTAAAACATGTCTGACCATATTACCCAACTCTTTAATAGAATCCCGTGGCTTCCTATTCCCTCTAGAATCAAATACAAAATCCTCACTTTGGCTTTTAAATCCCTTGTTTTTCCTCCTATTCTCTACCTTTTGGCTTCTCTGGACTTCTTCAAGATTCTGATCAAGTCCAGGTAAAAGAAGTAGGAGAGACTATACAATGAAAAGAAAGTATCTGGGATAAGGCAATCAACAGTATCAATTACTATATAGAAAGGTCAGGAGTAAAAAGGCCATTTGTAGTGGATCCACTCAGCAAGAAGTTATAATTTCCTCTAGCTGTGTTCAGCACTGCATGCATAGGCATAAAGTAGATGGTAGGAATAATCTAGGGTTGGGATTTGACAAGGCATTGTTGACCATAGTATTCAAGAGCCAACAGTTCAAGAAGAAAGGATAATTTGTAGTGGAGTTGGTTCATCAAGGGGTCAAGATACTGAAAAGAAGGGACTATATATAACACAGGGGCGATGGCTTCAGAAAGAACTGAAAGGTAGAGGGGTCAGTGTAGATGGTGAAGTTGAAAAACAGGTCTGAAAGGTATAATGAAAGATGAAATTATAAGAATTTTGGTAAGATAAAGGAATTGTAGAGTTCACTAACATGAAAATTACTTATTTCTGGATGATGACAAAATCAAGGGAATGAGCTTCTCTGTGGGAATCACAAAAATTGAATAGATTGACGAATAAAGAAGTTAGGGTATTTAAGAGAGCATTAATAAATATGGTGAAATCAAGTTGGGATTAGATGGAAGATTGTACACCAGGCACTGAAATCATTAAGGAAAAAACACCAGCATACCAGGGATTGATAGAGAATGACCACCAGAACCTGGACTGGGTGATAAATTTGTCTAATATGAACCTCAAAGAAGAGGTTGCTGAGCAAAGGTGGTAGAGGCAAAGCCAAGGCAGTCAGAAATTTGAGGTTTAACCCTACGTGTTCCTGGACAAGCACATCTATTCACTGGCTTGTGCTTGGACTTGGTGAAGTAGGCACTTGTTGGGGAAAGGGAAGAAAAACTTTCAGAGTCCCAAACAATACATTCAGAAGAAAGAAAAAGGGAATAAGATTTTTCCCCCTCCTTTGAAAGTCCACTGAAGGGAAAATTCTTCCTTCTCAGTGGCTAATCATCTTAGACACAAAACCCACATTTTCCCATTGTAAGGTGATTGGGTGAGGAACATGAGAATCAATCAGAGCCTCTGGTCAAATATATTCTTTTTTAAAGTATTATTTATATCTTTTTAATATTCATATTTTAAAAGTCTTGACTTCAAGATTCTCTTTCCCATCCTTTTTCATATCCATTGTGAAGGCAAGAAATGTAATATCAATTATACATGTAAAATTATGCAAAACATTTCCATATTAGTCATGTTGCCAAAATAATAAAGAAAAATAAAGAAAGTAGAAAAAATGTTTCAGTCTTCATTTAGACTCCATCACTTCTTTCTCCACAGGTGGATAGCATTTTTCATCATATGTCCTTTGGAATTGTCTAGGATCATTGTATTGCTGAGAATAGCTAAATCATTCACAATTGGTCATTGTACAATATTGCTGTTACTATGTACAATGTTGTCCTGCTCACTTTGCTTTGGTCACTTCATTTTGCATCATGAATAAATCCTTCTAGGTTTTTCTGAAACCATCTTGCTCATCATTTCTTATTGCACAATAATATTCCATCACAATCACACACTAAAACTTGTTCATCCATTCCCCAATTGATGGACATCCCCTTAATTTCCAATTCTTTGCCACCACAAAAGGAGCTGCTATAAATATTTTTGTACACATAGGTCCTTTTCCTTTTTGTTTTTTATATCTTTGTGATGCAGAACTAGCAGTGGTATTGCTAGATCAAAAGGTACGCATGGCTTTATAGCCCTTTGGATACAGTTCCAAAATGTTCTCTATAATGGTTGGATTAGTTTGAAATTCCACCAATGGGGCATTAGTGTCCAAATTTTTCCACATCCCCTCCAATGTTTGTCATTTTCCTTTTCTATCATATTAGACATTCTGATAGATGTGCTGTGATACCTCACATTTGTATTAATTTGCGTTTCTCTAATCAATAATGATTTAAAGCATTTTTATATGACTATAGAATCTATAGTACAGATAGTTTTTATTTCTTATTCTGAAAAATACCAGTTCATATCCATTGACCATTTATCATTTAGACAATGACTTATATCCTTATAAATTTGGCTCAGTTCTCTATATATTTGAAAAATGAGGCCTTTATCAGAGAAATTTGCTATAATTTTCCCAGTTTCCTGATTTTATTCTAATTTTGGCTGCATTGGTTTCATTTGTGCAAAAACTTTTTAATTTAATATGATCAAAATTAGCTACTTTACATTCCGTGACCCTGTCTATCTCTTGTTTGGTCATAAATTCTTCCCTTACAAACAGATATGATAGGTAAAATTTTCTATGTTCCTCTAATTTGTATGATATCACCATTTATGTATAAATCATGTGCATATGGCTAGATATATGTTAAGCAAGGAGTTTGTGGACTAGGACATATGCTCAGTTCCAGGGGAAGGGCACTGGATTAAAATTAAGTGGGATACCCATTACTACTGTAAAGTTTCATATGAATGTAAGCTAGTAATACTGATGTTGTTTTCTAGAATTCTTCCCTGTTATTGTTTTTTTTAGAAAAATAGCTTTTAAACTAAGAAATTTGACTTACCAAAATGTGAAATATTGCTATTTCATATATTGCTACTCAACTAAACAAATTATTTCTTCACTAAGTCCAATAGGAAAGTTAACTTTTTTCTACAAGATTCTAGGTTTTTGAATTCCTCCCAAAGGTGTCAGTAGGGGTAATAAATGAAACAGCTATCATGAATTTTGTATTAAAAACATAACTTATTTTGTATCACCTTGCTTTGATTTTCCATATGTATAGTCTTATATTTGTCAAAGGCTATTAAATTGATGGTTGTAGTGTGTAATCATTTAAAAAGTTACTTCTCTCAGAGGTCTTAGATTTATTCTCAGAATCTGATTTTCTGACTTCTAACAGATGGTAAAAAGAATGTAAAAACTTGATTTTGCTTTTTCAAAATAAAATCCTCATTTAGGAAAAAAATGTTTTTAATGTCTTAGCCAAATCACTGCTTCCAACTTTTTTCCATTTTCATGACATTTGATTATGCTAGATAACAGTCAAATATGGGCAACATATATGAGTAAAGACTAAATAAAACTAATGTGTTTATTTTGTGTTGCCAGTAGTGAAGTTAAAAATATTAGAAGCCACATATTTTTGAAGGACAAGGCTGAGATGGTAGTCTCTAGTTTAATGAATTGAGTTAAGCTTTATGAAAACTCAGTTGACACATTTTTCTTCCCTCCAACCTCCCTTAGGCTTCACATAGCACTTTGTACTTCTCTTATCCACTTATTGTGTTCCATTTTCAATTGTAGCTATTTGTGCATGTCATGTATGAGCAAAAAGGAAAATGTGCTGTCATGTAATGAGAGCTCTGGGATAGACAATGAACAATCAATGAGCTTTTGGAATAACCAATTATTCATATTTCAATGTCTTATTGTTAAGTTGAATGATCTAGTGATATATTTGTGACATCAATAAAAAGTGAAAATGGTCTCCACATCTTGGATGAGTTTCCTGAAGTGAACTTATAAAAGTCATAGATAAGAGTTGCACAATATAGACAGGCATGGGTTGGTTGAAATCTTTATCATTGGGAAGAGATGCTCATGTCAATGAGATTGATTCATTGAAAATTTATGTTTTGGATACCCCTATAAGACTAAGATCTGTGATGGAAGAGACTTCATGAGTCTTCTTTTTTCTTTGTGTCTTCTTCAGCAATTCCCACAGTGTTCTGCACATGTCCAGTGATTTCAAAATGTTTGTTGAATTCAATATATATTATTATCTTTGTGAAGAAACTAACTTTTGGAATACAACCAATTAGGAAGTTGTGACTTGCTTATAATAATGACCTAAAAATAATAATAACAATAAAACTAACATTTATATAGTACCTTAAGTTTTACAAAGTATTTTGCAAATATTATCTCATTTTATTTTCACAACAATCCTGGGAGGTAAGTGATTCTGACTTTATAAATGAGAAAACTAAGGCAAACAGTGGTTAGGTGACTTGCCAAAGGTCAGGCACCTATTAAGGGTCTGAGGCCAGATTTGAATTCAGCTCTTTCTGACTCTAGGTCTACCGCTCTATCCATTGCAACACCTAGCTGCCCAAGAACTGGGGCTTGATTTTGAAATCTTGGTAACTGATTGAAGTGAATTTTATTAAATGAAAAACTCAAGAATGGTCTTATGGCTTATATGAGAGTATAAATAGATCTCTGGGACAAAAATTCCTAAACCTACAATTTTTCTGTAATTATAGTGATATTTCAAAACTGTTTGCAATGTTGCCATCACATCTAACTTATAAAAAGAAATGCAAATCCCTATACAAAAAGAATTGCTACTTTTGCTCTAATTCCATTAGAATAATTGCATGAGCTGTTCCAATGTTCTGTGCTTCACTATAGTTCATATTTCAATAAGTCTTGATGATTATGTTGAACATTGAAATACTTTCATCCAAAGGATTTAATTAGAGTGGAAAAAAATATTTATCTGGGTTTTTTTTTCTTCTTTTGTACTACCTCCTTCCCCAACAACTTCTCATGACTAAGGAGCCTATTCATGTGATATTGCCAAGAAATAGAGCACCTAAAAGCTTTCTCCAAGAGGGCTAAATATCTCTCTGCCATATTTGCTGTGCATTTTCATTTTACAAGAGAAAGAATGAGAGAAAAGGAAACATAGAAACTGAACTTCTCACATGTTCATCTTTCCCAGTCATTTTATTTGAATCAGACATTCTCAAAACTACTTTTCCTTCACCAAAAATGATAATCACAATCCCAGTCAAACAATAAACTATTCTAGGATTTCTTGAAAACTGGGGATGTCTTTCTACAAAGTTCCTATTGATTTCCTTCCAATTTTCCCCCATGTTATTCTCAAGAATTCTTTTTGTTTCTTTCTATCTTGGCAATAGAAAAATAAACATAGTTGCTTTCTTTTTAAGATATGTTTGTTTTAAGATTTTTTGAATAATTCCAATGCCCTAATATACAACACTTTCTCATAATACTTGATAACATTCTAATTCCCTTCCAGCTATAATCCTTCTCTTTAAAGTCAAACTCCTAGGAAAAACCTCTCTACATCCATTGCCTATACATTCTCACCTCACACTCTTAAGTCATTCACAATTTGTCTTCCATTTCCAACACTCAATTGAAACTGTTTTTAAAAGTCACCAGTGATCTTTTTATTGCTAAATTTCACAACCTTTGTCAGTATTCATCCTTCTGTATTTCTTTGAAGCATTTAACATCATTGATCACACCCTTTTTTAGGATACTCTCTCTTTCCTGGGTTTTCATGACATTTCTCTGTCTTGGTTCTCTATCTACCCAAGTAACTGAATCTACTTAGTTTCCTTTGGACAATGATCATCTGTATGCCAATATCTACATGTCAGCCCTGCCCAGGGCACTTTCCTGGGATCTCATCTTTCTCTATATTCTTAGTGATCCTATCATCTCCCATGGATAAAACTCTAATAAGCAACTCAAACTCAACCTATCCAAAACAGAATTCTTCCAAACTCATGCTTATCCCATCTATTCCACTTGATATTATCTGGGGTTCAGTTTCTTTATCTGTAAAATGAGAATGCTGGACTAGATGGCCCTTAAAGTCTCTTCCTTTTCTACATTTATGGTCCTATGGGTTTTTTTTTTCCTTCTAACCTCCCTGTACAGGTTACTACCATTCTTCTAGTCACCTAGGACTTACACTTAGAAGTCATACTTGAGTCTTCATTATCACTCACTGCTCCCTATTCAATCAATTGCCAATTCCTATCAATTTTACTTCTTTGACATCTTTCACACTCATCTCTTCTTTCTATTCACTTTAATTTAGAGTCTTATCCTCACTAACTTGGATTATTACAATAATCTTCTAGTAATTTTTATTGCATCTTACAGCTTCTCTTTCCAACTTGTCTTCCATACAGCAGTCAAGTTGATATTCCTAAAATACAGGTCTGTCCATATCAGTCTCCTGATGAAAAAAATTTGTTCCCTCTTAATTCTATGATAAAATAGAAATTTCTTGGTTTGGAATTTAAAATTCTTCACAAACTGCCTCTACTCTATCTTACCAGGCTAACTACATATTACTATTCCTTATGCACTCTGTATTCTAGCAAAGTTGGCTTCCTTGCTTCTGCCTCCTAAAAACCCTAGCTCCCTTTAAGGACTAATTCAAGTGTTACCACCTTTAAAAGTTTTTATTGCTTCCTCCAAATTACTTTGTAATTTTTTAAATATATTCTGAATTTATTTCTCTGTGAACATGTTATATCCTCCCAAGTGCAATGTACATAAGCACCTTGAGGAAAAGTATTCTCTCATGTTTATCTTTGCATCCTGCATGCCAATCACAGTGCCTCACACTTAATAAAAATTTGCTAATTAATTAGTTCATGATTTAGTTTATCACAATTTAATTTCATTATTGTTATTCATGTATACATGTTACTTGAACATACCCCTCATGCCTATCCCATTTTTCACTTGCCTTTCTCTGGAGTTCAGTGTCTTCATTTGCAAAATGAAAATGCCAGACTAGATGGCCTTAAAGTCTCTCCTCATTCTATGATTCACTGAGATATAATCTGGTCTAACTCCCTCATTTTACATATGAAGCAACTAAGTGCAAGAGAGACATCAGAGTTAGAGTGAATACAACCTGTATACAACTCTAAAATCCTATCATTCTATTTTTTGAATATTTTATTTTTCCCAATTATATATAAAAACAATTTTAACAATCTTTTTTTTAAAATTTTGAGTTCAAAGTTCTGTCTCTCTCTCCCTCCCTTCCCTCCCCCTTTTCTTATTATAAGATTATAAGCAATTTGATATAGGTAATACATGTACAATCATGCAAAACATATTTCTATATTAGTCATGTTGTAAAAGAAAACAGATAAAAAACCCACAAAAATCAAGAAAGTGAAAAATAGTATGTTTTTGTCTGTATTCAAACAATATCAGTTCTTCCTCTAGAGGCCAATAGCATGTTTCATCATGAGTCCTTTGGGATTGTCTTGGATCATTGCATTGCTGAGAATAGCTAAATCATCCATAGTTCTTCATCAAATGGCATTGCTGTTACTGTGTATGATGTTCTCCTGGTTTTGCTTGCTTCACTTTGCATCTGTTCATGTAAGAATTTCAAGGTTTTTCTGAAATCATTCTGTTTGTCATTTTTAATAGCACAATAATATTCCATCACAATCATATACCATAGTTTGTTCACCCATTTCCCAATTGATGGGCCTAGCCTCGATTTCCGATTCTTAGCCACCACAAAAAGAGCCGCAATAAATATTTTTATATAAATAGGTTTCTCTCCCTTTTTTTATTTCTTTGGGATATAGGCCTTGCAGTGGTATTGCTGGATCAAAGGGTATGCAGTTTTGTAGTCCTTTGGGCATAGTTCCAAATTGCTCTCCAGAATGGTTGGATCATT
This sequence comes from Vombatus ursinus, assembly GCF_900497805.2. Lineage (NCBI taxonomy): Eukaryota > Metazoa > Chordata > Mammalia > Diprotodontia > Vombatidae > Vombatus > Vombatus ursinus. Next base: position 7,390,543 of record NW_020949613.1, on the reverse strand, counting down.
TCACAACTCTACCAACAGTGTATTAGTGTCCTAATTTTCCCACATCCCCTCTAATATTTATCATTTTCCTTTTCTGTCATATTAGCCAATCTGACAGGTGTGAGGTGGTACCTCAGAATTGTTTTAATTTGCAATGCTCTAAACAATAGTGATTTAGAACATAAAATCCTATTACTCTAGATGGCAAGCTCCTTGAAGGCAGATATTGATATATATCATACTTAGGTCCCCAATGTCTAACAAAGTTTCTTTATATACTTTGATACTTTGTATTAGGCACTTAATAAATATTTGCTTAATTGGTTGCATTGAATGCCTAAATATAATACATCTGTGTGAGTATTCCAGTCTTCAAAAACTTCCATGTTTCTAGAGTCATGTCTTGTAAAAATTGAAAGCATTGAATACATAATTGATTTTCCACTGTTGGCAAAGTCTTGATATGAGAGGGGAAATTAGTCAACATTTGCTTATGTTTCAACTTAACTTTGACCTTCAGCCTTTTGATAGGAGAGACATTCAAGCTGAAGTGGTCATAAGGTCTTTTTTGTCTCCTTTGATAAATTTGATCCAAACAGGTTTTGAAGCCTTTTAAGAAAAGGTAGAGTCAAGACAAACCAATTGCTTGATCTCTGCCTGAGGCCTCGCTGAACAGAGATAACCAGAGGACAGTCATTAATCATCAACAAATTACAAAGAAATACCATGCCAAGCCAAAGGTAAAATCAATTACAGTGACAATTAAAGTAGTCAGACACCCCACTCAAAGCCCTGTGGTTAAGGGATGGCCTTATCCAAGTTTGCAGTGAATCCCAGCCATAGAATTTCCCATACTGCTGAACCTCAGAACTAGATTTAGTGAAAGGTCATGGAGCAATAATTTATATGGAAACAAAGCCTCATCTAGCAGTAAAGGTGACAGTGATGTGACCCTCTGTTTTAGGGATCAATTATTTTTAGTAGGGAAAATAATGGTGAGCATATATTGATTACAACTCTTTTGCTGCAATCAAATCTCTGTGGAGAAAAAAAACCATATTAAGTCCATAGTACTTTACTTGATATTTGCTTTCTTTGCCAGAATTATTTTTTTCCATTATCATCACAATTTTCTAAAGCATGGGGACACTCAGATGAATTAATTTAGGTGAATAAATCCAGACACATGCAGATTTTTAGGTTTGTCCCCGATGAGTCACTTCATTATTTATTTCCTTATCTGCTTTCAAGGCTCAGCTCAGAGGCTTCTTTCCTCTATGAAGTCTTTTTGCATTTCCCTATCATTCAAATTCTCTCTCTCTCTCTCTCTCTCTCTCTCTCTCTCTCGCTCTCGCTCTCTTTCTCTTTCTCTCTTTTCTCTCTCTCCCCCCTCACTTCCTCACTGTCTCTGTCTTTCTGTCTGTCTCTGTCTCTGCCTATCTGTCTCTGTCTCTGTCTCTGTCTCTCTCTCTCTCTCTCTAGATGGATAGGAAACTGGCCTCAGAACTAAGAACACAAGTTCAGGTGCAGCCTCAGATCCATATTATATATGTTATATCTGAGAAGTCACAACTTAAGATTGTGCCCTAAGATTGTAAGTTGCCAAGAAGTGCCAACCTGTATTAGTAAATCAAGTTTCTTTATCCAGGAGTTCCTAGAAGGTAGGTAACTAGCCTGGCAAAAGCAACAGGGCACTCTGAGGAAGAGATAAAAGATAGCATTGCTAGGTAGGTCTATCTACCACAACCACATTGATCACTGCCACCTCTCAGACACAAATGGAGACAGCCCAGGAACAAAAACCCAAGATACTTGGGAATATCAGTGTTCCTCCCTCAGGCTTCAGGTTCTTCTTATGGCCTGGGTACTTATAGCCAACATTGAAAGGAACAATTGCTGTGGAGAAGAGGCCCATCTTCCTCACCACCACCAACAGCAACTGATGAACAAATGCCATCTATGGGTAATTCACGATGCTGGGAGTTGCAGCACCTCCCATACTACCAATCATATTTCCATCTCAGCCATCATCCAAGTAAGCAACTCTTATGGAAATGGAGCTTGATAACTGCTTCTGCAGGTGCTACAGCTATAGCTGCTCACAACCAAGTAATGGGAAATCTTGCCTCCAAAGTCCTTGGCACTGTTAAATGTTTCAACACCAGAAACTGGTATTATTTTATCAGTAGAAGTGAAATTAAAGAAGAAACCTTTTTCACAGTGTCACTAAAGGAATATATGTAAAGGAGAAATTTGGATATGTGTATGTTGACCAACATGTCTAATATTCATCTTCGGTTTATTATTACAGAAAAAATGTAATTTCTTCTACTATAGTCTGCCATGCATTTATGTTTGTGGTGCAGGTACATCTAAAAAGAAATTGTGAAACCACCAAGTTTTGAAATAGTAGTATCATATAGAAAGAACAATGATTTGGGAATCAAAAGAGCTAAGTTCAAATCTCAGTTCTGCTACTAAATGAATGTATACTTTTAGAGAAATCATGTAATCAGTAAAATGATATGATTTTACATGTAAAAAGGGTAGCAAACTAGATATAACTGCAGGAATATAGGGCAAAGGGTGTCCGCTGCACCACTCCCATCACCCAGTATTGCTAAATGATGCCCCATTTGAATAAACATGGCACTAGTTGCCAGAAGCATGATGAGAATAAAAAGTAATTTACTCACCCTAACTCAAAGATCAAAAGGTCTGATTTGAATTCCTTGTAAAGAGAAGCAAGATTGTCAAAAGGCAAAATTGGCTTGAAGAGCTCTGTGCTATATTGACTAGGTGTGGCTGTGAGTTAAAATAGTGATGGGCCATTTCCAAAAAATTCTATAAACAATTCCTGAGGTGAAAAACAAAACAAAACAAAACAGTCCAATAGCAAAAATCCAGTGATGAACCAGCAAATAGCAGTAATGACCTTTCAGGGAAGCAACAAAAGGAAGCTTTGGAAGTAGTGAAGTGTTCTAATTAAAGCACAATCACAGGGGCATGAGTAGTACAGGGAGGAATGTTTCTTCTCTCACCAATGTTTTGGGATGCTATAGTAGAGTATGACTCAGTTTAAAGAAGGCAGGGTAAAGTATTTTTCCTTGTTATTCACCTCAATATACTGTTCAATCAAATATAATTTGATTTGAATTGCTGTGTAACCTTGTTTGGTCATATGAAAATTAACATCGAATGGGAGCTTGTGAGATATGGACTTGAATAGATGTTGACCCAAAGAATATCTAGCAACTCTCAGAGGACCATGTTGAAGGGTATAGGCCAGGGGTGGGGAACCTGTGTCCTCAAGGCCACATGTGGCCCTCTAGGTTCTCAAGTGTGGCCCTTTGACTGAATCCAAACTTCACAGAACAAATCCCCTTAATAAAAAGATTTGCTCTGTAAAACTTAGTCTCAGTCAAAAGGCCGCACCCAAGGACATAGAGGGCCACATGCGACTTCAAGGCCACAGGTTCCTCACTCCTGGTAAAGGCATATACATCTTAAAAAGACCTTATGTATCATCTAGTCTATCTCCATCATATTACAGATAAGAAAAAATAAGATAAAGAAAATGTAAGTGACTTGCCCAAAGTTGCATAGCTAGTTAATAGCAAAGCTATATGTAAAATGTAGGTATAGTCTCTAACTAGGGTTCTTTCAGATAGACCAAGTAAATCCTATCTGCGTGCCTCATTATTTATCTTGAGAATACAGTTATTATCATATCTTTCTATTTTTGAATGGGCATTGGCCATGATCTATATAAATATCTATCATATCTATGTTATTATTCAGTTTTAAGTCATGTGCAACTTTTTGTGATCCCATTTAGGGTTTTCTTGGCAAAGATACTGGAGTAGTTTGTCATTTCCTTCTACAGTTCATGTTACAGATGATGAAACAGGCAAACAAGATTGAGTGACTTGTCCAAGGTCACACAGCTAGTAAGTGTCTGAAGCCAGATTTGAAGTCAGGTTTTCCTGACTCCAGACCCAGCACTCTATCCATGATACTCCCTAGTTGCCCCGTAGTAGCAACAGTACCTAAAATAAGTAATAAAAATAGACTTTCATGTGTCATTGATTAGTTATGACTCATAATATCTTTTGGATAAGGATCGTAGTTTTGTTTTTAGTTTATTTTTGAGCCCTGAAAAGTCATTTTACCAAAAATGTTCTCTTTGAAACCAAATGGAACTCTGTTTTGATTCAGATTTACTGAAAACAAAGCAACATGTCTGGTACCCTTCATTTACAGGTGGTATAATTGAATCAATGGCCTATTCAATTTACCCTCAATGGAATGGACTCACTGCCCTATGTAACAGTACAGCATTTATCTGCCAGGTTAGTTGCAGCAACTCTGCTCTACTGAAAACTATCGTTTCTTTTCTCTTTCATAGAGAGTACAGGGAGAAAGGACAAGAAAATGACCTCTGAACACCAGGGGCAAGATGTGTCAAGTTTGCATTTGTTCTTTAGTCTTACAGCTCTGTTCACTAACACTGTGAATGAGCTACATTATAGAATCACAGTGGGATTCAGCATGGACAAGATACTGTTGGATCCATTTCTCATTTCAGAGTATAGAATGCATCTTGAATTCTTCAAATTTTTCTTTGTTGCCATGATTGATAATGCAATAAAAAACCTTGATGCTGGTATAAGGATAAGCTTTACACCATGGGGAAAGCATTATCAGACTAAATGGCTGCCTTTCCACTTCCTCCCTCCCCCCATCAAAAGTCATTGAAGTGGCCACACAGAATCTTGACATTAACATGTGACTAATGGCATTATGCAACCAGGGCAGCAGCCACCACCCCTGAGGCACTCACATCATGCTAGCTACTTCTTTGGCCTCCCAGCCCTCCAGTCTCTGTCTCTGGGTTCAGAAAGTATCTAATGTCTGCCTGCATCATTCACTGTGGCACTTCATTACATACTCTGCTGCCTTGTGATTTTACTGTTTCCTGGGCTAGTCTTGTCTATGCAGATAGATTGTAAGTTACCAAAGGACAGGCATTCATATGCCCATCATTGTATAGAAGGTGATCAATAAATATGGAAGAAAGGAAAAAAGGAGAGAAGGAAGGAAAGAGAGAAAGAAGAGGGAAAAGGAAAGGAAGTTAGAAAGGAAGGAAGGAAATTCTTGAAGAATACTGTTTCAAGTTGACTTTAAAATTTTAATAAAAAATCTGCATACTAACTTACTATAAATATAAAAAACATTTTCCACACCCGTTGGCATTTCCCCTATTTAGTGACTTGCTCTAATGAACAGTAAATATGTGTTTGTGTTTATCTTTCATCTCAAATCAGATTTTGTTCTCCATGAAAGCCTGTGGAAGGAATGCTGGGAAGGTAATTAAAGGATCGAAGTCTGAGTTCTATCTCAATCTTAGACTAGTCTTTTAGTATAGTTACTGAATCCTTTAAACTCTATGATTCACTTCTTCCATCTGCAAAATGAGGATTATATTATCTACCTGTAAGGTAAGCCTATTCAGTCTTTTCCCTCTCAATAAAAATCTATATGGATGGCCGGAATCCATAATCCCCAATCTGACAGAGATGTTGCATTCATATGCAACTCTTTCAGACCCCTCTCAGAGGTATGCTCAGTCACATTCCTCATGTAACAAGATTCTCTGAGCCCCTGTCTCCCCTCTGAGCATCTTATACTGAGCTTTGAAATAAGATTAGAATTCTGAGAGGTAGAGATAAGGAGGGAAGTCATTCTAGGCATTCAAGACTACTTGTTTAAGAGTAGAAAATGTGATTTCAAGCCTCTTTATAGAGCTGATAATTGAACCCATGGGAGCTGATGAGATCTCTAAAAGGAGAGAAGATATATAGAGAAGAAGGCCCAGGAGAGAGCCTTGGGCATGCATGGTTAGGAAACAGACTATGGATAATGACTTAGAAAAAAGAGACTGAGAAGAAAGTCAGACAGGTAGGAGAGAATGAGGAAACAGGAATTTCATGAAAGCCAAGGAAGGAGAGACTCTCTTGCAAACCAAAGGTCATTAATATTTTTTGTATGATAGACCCCTTTGACAGTCTGGTGAAACCTATGAATCCCTTCTCAGAATAGTGTTTTTAAATGCATAAAATAAATAGGATTGCAAAAGAAAACCAATTATGTTCAAATATAGGTATCAAAATATATTTTTAAAAACAAGTTCATTGACTCTAAGCTAAGAATTCTTTCCATGTAGGAAAAGAGAGTCAAGTGTCAAGAGCTGAAGAGAAACCATGGTGTATGAGGACAGAGAAAAGATCACTAGGTTTAACAGTTAAGAGATAAATGGTAATGTCTAGGAGAGTAATTTTAGTGAAAAGATGGAGTTGGAAGCCAAATTGCAAGGGATTGAGAAATGAATGGGTGATGAGGAAGGCGAGGTAGTGAATATAGATGGATCTTTCTGAGACTATGGAATTTGAAGAAAGGAAAGGTATAGAATGATAGTTTGAGGGATATTAAAGTAACCTGAAGGATTTTGAGAGATTGGGGAGACATTATGTGTTTGGACAGCAGAGAAGGAGCCAATAGACAGAGAAGGATTTAATACAAGGGATAGATAAAGAGGAAATGATCATTTAGGTAAACGCTTATAAAGACATTGGAGGGGTTGGGATCAAAGGCACAAATAAAGACATTGATACTGACAATTAAAAAAAAGGACTTGTTCAGATACTGGAACAGATGTTCATGAGATCTTAAATCTAATACTGGAAGAGAAATTAGAGTTCATATAGTCCAACCCCTACATATGAGGAAACTGAGGTTCAAAGAGATTAAGGAACTTTCTCAAATTCATTTAGGTAATAAGTGGCAAATTGGGAATTTGATCCCAATTGCTCTGATTCTGGATTTAGCATTCCTTTCACTGCACCAAACTAAGAGGTTTTAAATTTTGGAATAGTAAGAAGAATTTCATGCTGATGACCTTTGTTCTCTCAATATCTTCTCAGGAAAAAAAGATGATCAGTTGAACAGCAGGCATATCATGGTAGCATCAAGGAAAGAGAAGGTTGTAGAATTACCACTATGGCACACAGTGAGGTGTCAGTTGAAATTAGATAATTTTGAACCATATTCTATTATTAACAAATTCCCCCTGAATCTTACAGTAAATAGCTTCCTGTGTATGTTTCTCTGTCTCTGTCTCTCTCTGTGTCTTTATTAGTCTCCCTGTGTCTCCCCCTTCCTTTAAGATTTTATTTTTTATTTACTTTAAATGTTTTATTGAGGCCTTTTTAAAATATCACAGTTATTTCTCCATGAACTCTAACACTGCAATCTCCCTTGTCATCAAATGACTATATCTGATGGGATTTACAACATTCTGCACCAATTTCTTCTTCCTCATTGGTAAGAAGAGGGAAGCGTGTTTGATCTTCTGTTTTCCGAGACCCAGATAGGTCATTACAACAAGTCTATTCTTTTTAGGCTTCTTTTTAGTGTCAGCGAGTTGTCTCATCATATGTCAAAGACCTGAGAGCAGAGATATCAGGGAGTTTGGGCCAAGTGTTTGATTGAAGTGGTCAGATCTCAAGGTTTCAGGCTATACTCATCTAAATACCTTATATCCTCTTGTCTGACCCAGGCCAGACAGATATAGGCCATACTGGGAAACTCAAGGTCAGATGGCTTTTGGCAGGACTCTGTGCTGGGAGGGTCTAGATCAGCACGGAAGCTTTGAGCTATACCAGGTAGCTCTGGGTCCAGCTGTGGGAAGATCCAAGAGTGTCCCTAGGCTGAGAGCTCTAGGAGTTGGCCAGGTGACTCTGGTCTAGGCCAAGAAGCTTGTGGATTACATCCTGGGAAGACTCAAAGAACTAATAGATGAGTCTGACCCAGGTCAAGCAATTCTGGGCCTTTGTGGATTGTTTGACTTCTTAAATAGCAATCTTTCCATTATACCAAGTGATCAATCAACAGGCATGTATTAAGCACCTAAAGGACAGCTAGGTAGCACGGTGGATAGAGTGCTGGGCCTGGAATCAGGAAGGCTTGTTTTCATGAGTTCAAATCTGGCCTCAGACACTTACTAGTTGTGTGACCCTGGGCAAGTCACTTAACCCTGTTTTGCTTCAGTTTCATCACCTGTAGAATGAGCTGGAGAAGGAAATGGCAAACCACTCCAGTATCTTTGCCAAGAATACTCCAAATGGAGTCATGAACAGTCAGACACAATTGAAACAACTGAACTGAATGTGCCAGGAACTGCTCTAGGTGGTAGTCCCAGTCCTTAAGAAGCTAGATTCTATAAAAGAGATGACATATATATAAAAGGTACATAAATAAGTACATTCAAAATAAGTATATACAAAATGGATACAAGATTTTTCATAAGCAACAAAGGATACACCAATGAGAAAGGTAATAAATGAAAAAGAACCAGGTACCCAAATACTCAGGTTCACATTCTGACTCTCTTATCAACTAACTCTTCCTAAAGGATAGTTTTTCTTCTGTATTTGGATCTTCATCTATATGAAGGGAGAATAACATACACATGTTAAAATAGTCATCTCTCAGCTTTCCAAAGGGTGGCTTAAAAAGACTAATGATTATAAAGTATAAAGACAAATACAGATGCGAATTTCGTCTCAACATCAATTCACCTTTCCCATCTCCTACCCCTTCATTTTTATAGGAATAAGGTCACTATGTTCCTTTAGTCAGAAAAGAGACATTTTCAATGTCGTTGGAAGTTTCCTAAATTAAGAGACCAATATGTCTTTACATGTATTATCTGATATTTTAAAGTGGGAGAATACTAGAATTTTACACTATAAAGGTTCTTTTTTATTATTCCCATGGCAGATTTGCAGTAGCACTAATAGATGAAGCTTGACTCTCATCCTTGTTATAACTCAAGGCCACTGGATAATGCATTTGCACAGCAGTCACCCAGAAAGTTGAAGGTGGCTGCTGTCACCTTGAATTCTTTTGAACATTTTTCTTTTATTTTTAAAAATTCCTACAGAATAACAGTGACATTATTTCCCTCCAGTCTGCTGAAGATATATACTGTACTCTGAAACTGAAGCACCCATTTTCTCAAAAATATAAAATAAAAATAAAAATTCCCTGTTGCAGTAGAAGAGTAACAAAAGCAATCTTCCCAATGTACAGCAGAAAGAAAAATAAATCAAGTCTCTAGGGTCAATGGATAGAGGGATAGAAAGAGAAAAGGGCACCTGACCTCTGGACTCATGTACAGCTGCTTCTGAGGGGTACATGAAAATACAAATGGTTATTTCAACATCAAGCTGACACAAAATGTATGTTTACTTGGATTTGTCCAAGGATTTTACATAAGAGGCCACTTATACTTTTAGATACTTCAAAGAGTGCCCATACCTATGGCCAATCTATAAAATTGCCTTTGAATTAAATCTATATTTCCTACCTCCAATTACCTTTTATCTTAAACATAATAAAGTTTAATGTTTAGTGCTTAACTCAAGTTGGATGTACACTTCTACTCTTTTGGAGATGCCCTAATACACCCCATCATGCAATCTTCCACTAGAATGCCACATAATACCACTGTAGAAAACACATTTTTACTGTGAGACAGAACATTTACCTCCATTTTTATTGTTCAGTCATTTTTCAGTCATGTCCAAATCATTGTGACCCCTTTTGGGGTTTCCTTGGCAAAGACACTGGAGTGCTTTGACGTTTTCTTCCACATTAATTATTATTCTTCATTTCCTCTGCCATTTAGCTTTTTTGAAGTATAATTTAACTCTTATGCTGCACCTTCCTAATAACTGACCTCATACTTTCCAGATCAACTCCTCTGTAATCCATCATATATAAAACAGAAAAAAATCACCTTTCTTAAAAAGGAGATAAAATACAGATACATGATTTCCTAGTTGTAGAGAGCTCCCATTAAGGAACTTCCACTATCAATACACTATCTTTGCAAATTATAGAGTCATCTTAGAGAGCAGCCTAGAGTACTAACAGGTAAAACAATTTGCCCAGAGTCAAATATCCAGCACATGTGAATGGGTAGAGAGAATTGAACCTAGGTTTTCCTGGTTTTGAGACCAACTCTATTCACTGAACCATGCTGTCTTTTCCTTTTTTTCCAGGTATGGGACAGGTATTTATTTTCTACACATAAAAGACATTATAATCACAGAAAATTCACAAGAATGTACTTGACTAATTCAAATGAGTCTGTGATCTCATCAATTTGGAAGTTCTCTCCAAGGCTGCGAATCATAACCTATTTATTCACGTCCATCCTGTAGGACTTTCATTTATGCCCTCAGAAAAGTTTATGACAGGCGTTCTCTCAACATGCAGAAGGCATTCCTACCTTTCTCTAGCATTATTAGGATACTTGCAATCCCTCATTTTCGCCACATGATCAGCCTGTCTTCTTGTCCTATCATACATTTCTTCAACGGTGTTCTCCCACCTGGCTAGAGGCTTTCCTCATTTTCACCTGATATCATGAGTATGTCTGCCTCTTCTTTATATACCATTTGATTACATCACTTACTATTCAATATTCTATTCTCATTTGCCTCTGGTCAAGTTTAAACATCTGTGTATGTACATGAAGGAGCTCTACCAACTGTTACTAGCCCTAATCTTACTCTGTATTTTTCTCATTAATCCCTTCCTCATACTTCCAATTTGGGCAAGGAAATTTGCGTGCCATGTCCGTGCACAATTTGAAGCTGTCTGTATGCCAATATTCAAGCATAATATTCTAGAAGGAAGCACAAGGCGAAAAGACAAAAAAAAGTCTTCAAGAGAGAAATAAGAATCTGGTTCCCTCAACTCACATTTATAGACAACAGGAATGTATAGTTCATTAACAAGATCATTTAGGGACAGTTCCAGTTTCTGAAACCCAGTCAATATAGTATGAGTGGGCATTCTCACATTTCATGAGGAGTTTATTCTTTAAGCACCTCCAAGCTATGGCTGATGCCATATAACCCCATGGGGTGAATAGGAGGACTCTTCAAACTGAGTGATGATTCCCTTACATATATAATCCCCTTGTATGGATTAATCTATGGAATTATTGTTTCCCCCAGTAGAAAGCAAACTTCTTGAGGTTAAGGACTACTTCAATTGTGTCCTTGTATTCTCAGTCCTTAGGACATTGACTTGCCTTGAATTGGATTGGAGTATCCATGAGGATGAAGTCATAGCTTCTTGAAATATTGATGTATCAGTGTCCACAATGCCTAGCAGTGCTTTGAACATAGGGACCATTGGGTAAATGTTCTTATTGACTAGGCAACAGCCATAAACCTTCTCATTCTTGGAGGTAACAATTGCACTAGAAATTATTGTGGAAGCTCATCTAGAACAAAAAAAAAACTTGTCTGAGTTTTGCTTGGACAATTCAGGAGATGTTGGGATTTCTGTAAGCTTCTATAAAGCTTTATTCCAGAAACTATTTCCTCATATGATTGACTTCTTTAGTATCACCATAAAAACCTATATAAATTGTACAAAAGAAGCAGATGCTCTAATTTAAGAAGGGGGCATGAGTCTATATCTCCATTTAGCATTAAGTCAGAGAAGAATTCTGCTCAGTTCACCATTTCCTCATTCCTGAGTGTCAGGCAGTATAGTGTGACATTAGTGACATAGTGGATAGAACACCTGAACTGGAGTTAGGAAGTCCTGAGTTCAAATCTGGCTTTAAATACTTCCTTGTGTGAACCTAGGAAAGAACATAACCTCTGTCTGCCTCAGCTTTGTCATCTGTAAAGTGGGGATGAGATCACCAACCTAAAATGTGATAACATTTATAGGCTTTGCAAATCTTAAAGTGCTATAAAAATACTAGTGTATTTTTTTTTATTTTTATTATTCCTTCTCTGAGGCTCTCCTAGCTTCATCTAATTTTCTGCCTTGTCCTTAGCTGAGGTCCCTTTCTGCTAAATACCCATGAACCACTGGTTTCATTCTGCACTGGCTCAGGTTGGAGAACAGGGAAAGTATCAGTTCAATGGTGGAATCAAATTGATGGGAGGATGTAAAACTAATCAATCCTAGTTCTCTACAATTTCCAACAATGTTTAAAAGAAACCCATTATATCTTATAGAGATAAGAAAAGATCAGTCAAGCAATAAGCATGTTTTAAATACTTGTTTACTGAGCATTATGCTGATTACCATGGGAATACAGAAATATAAGGTATGGTTTTACCTCTCAAGAAGAAGTGGGTATAAAGATTAATATATAAAATGCAATGAATTCTACAAGACATTATACATCCAATGGTTCAAATATAGCCCAATTTTTAATTTAATCTGTATCAGTGATATAAAAGAAAGAATATTAAATTTAGAGTCAGACCCTGGGCAAATAACAAAGTCTCTAAGTCTCAGTTTCCTTACCTTTAAGGAGATAATAATAGTACCTACCTCATAGGGTTGTTGTGAGGATCAAATGAGATAATATATGTAAAATTCTTTGTAGATCTTAAAACAACTATATAAGTAACATCTATTGTTATTAATATTATACTTATATTTGATATTAATAATAATGAAATCCCATATCTCTCAATATCATGTAACCTTTAGAGGGGCTAGGAATAGGGAATAGAAATAATCACTGGGTCTGTGGTTTCATGGATGTAGGGAGGCCCTAGAAATTTCTTCTACCTATGCCAGTTGACAAATGTTTCTGCCACTTATAATCCTAAAGAATTGCCTAGAGGCCTTAAAGAATTGCCTAGAGAATTTAGATGATATGCCCATGGTCATATAACCAATATGTGCAGGTTAAATTAGGGATTAGTGGGAAATAAAATTGGACAGATAGGGTGGGTTTTCATTATGAACTGTTAAAAACAGAAATGTGTTAGGCAATATTGTTGTTGTTTAGTCATTTTCAGTTATGTCCAACTCTTAGTGACCCCATTTGTAGTTTTCTTAGGAAAGATACTAAAGTGATTTATCATTTCCTTCTCCAGCCCTTTTTACAGATTAGGAAACTGAGACAAATGGGGTTAAGTGACTTGCACAGAGTCACACAGCTAGTAAGTGTCTGAGGCTGGATTTTAACTCAGGTCTTCCTGACTCCAGGCTGAGCAGTCTACTCACTGCACCACCTAGAGACCCATATTTGTCAATAGGGCATTATTATAAGTTTATTAGCACAGAACTGATATGACAAAATCAACATTAGCTGACCTGTCACTATTATATAGGACAAACTGGTCCAAGAATGAGTAGAGGCCTGGAAACTCTCTAGGAAGCTATTAGAATAATTCAGCTATAAAGTGATTAAGCCTAGATTGGGGTAGTAGCAACTAGAAAGGAAAGGAAAAAACAGATCTGAGAGGACTTTGAAACAATAAATAATAGGACCTGATGACTGACCAGATATAATAATGCCTAACATTTTGAAAGTACTTTAAGATTTACAAAGAGCTTTACATATAATATATTATTTGTTGCTCAGAACAACCCTAGAGGTAAGGGCTATTATTATACTATCCATTTCACAGGTGAGGAAACAGGCTTGAAGAGGTTAAATGACTGGCTTTAGGTTACACAGTTTGTAAGTATCAGAGGTGGGGATTAAATTCAGGGCTTGTTTTCTTGATTCCAAATTCAATGCTCAATTCACTATTCCAAGTGAACTCTCACTTATGTAGAGAGGATAAAGGAGAAGAATGTGTTAAAGAGGACTCCAGGGTTAAAAGAATAAAAGGCTAACAGACAAACTTTCCTGCAAACTCTGTGTTAACAAAGAAAAACACCCAACAAAGAATACAATGAAGTCAATGACAGAACAATTGAACTAGCTGTGATTAAGCAGCAGGCAGAGTTCCATAGACAGTCCTATATGGCATTTCATGACATTGACAGCTGATGGATATCGACTCTACTGCTAAACGAAACCAAGGAGAAAGAAAAGTATAAAATGAGCAAGCCACAAGCAGACAGCTCAGCCTCATGGACAAATAATCTGAAATATGATCATGAAAGCTGGTTTCTATTCCATGTTTCAACTGACTCACTTTTTAACCTTGGCCAAGACATTTAACTTCCCAATGCTTTTATTTCCTCCTCTAGAAAATGAGAAGAAAATTAAGCCATAGAAGGAACTGCATTTCTGATTTGATCTTTCCTAAGAGGTCAAGGCATGACAAACTTAACCAGATATTAGGACATTGTGGGGTAAAAACAGTTTCCTAACATTTTGAACCCCCATCTTAAGCAAGAAAATACATCCTAAACTGTTCTTGAAGTCCCAGATAATTAGAGACTTGCATATGAGACATGACAGCAAAATTAAATAGGCACAAAATTTACCCCCAGGAGTTCATGTATGGAAGATATTAACTTTGCTCAGTTCTAAGCCAATAAAAAACCTAATTGCCAGGAAGATTTAGACAACACCTATAATATAGTAAATAAACTTCTCGATAAGCAGCAAAATGATATATTTTGGTAATTTGGAATTTTTTTCCTGATATCTCATTCTGTTTACAATGCATTTGCCATCCTGAAGCCTCCTAATTAATCATTAATGAATTAATTAAATGTAGAACAATGTCCCTGGAGCAGATCTAGCTGAAGAGGATATTCTCAGTGACTTGAGGTGGACCCAGGAAAGGGTTCCCAGGCAAGGAAATTTTGTACATCCTATATTAATAATAAATAGTGAATACTTAAAAAAAAACCAATGAATATCTATTTGATTCTTTTGGAATAGGACTGATATTGCATAGTTGTAGGGACCCCAATTAAGGAAGTTCTATGTATTAATGCAGATTTAGCCTAATTTTCTAACCTGTCATGGTTTTTTTTTAATCTAAACTACTCTGTAGTGTTTTAGCTTCCCTCTCTGAATTGAGTCATTTGCCCATTTGATAAGCATTCCATCTATGCCATTATCAAAGTCATTAAAAATGTTAAGCAGCAAATGTAACAGAGCCTTGGGGTACTATTCTTATGAAAAGGGGGGGTTTTGGGGGGCTTCTAGATGCACAGAAGCACCCCAAGATTGCAAGAAAAATCCCAGATCGTGGCACGGATCTGCCTGAATGAATTCAATTCAGATCTTCTTCCAGCCAGAGAAAAAGTTTATTAAAGATAAGCATATAGGCCAGACTCCAAAGGAACCCAAACATCAGTGATCTAAATGGGGGTTAAGGTGGTCAGGTGACGCTTGTAAGGTCTAGCAGCATGAGGCAGTCTAGAAAGCTCAGAGTCTGAGTGGGGGCTGGGGCTAAGGTGGTCAGGCAGGCGGGCATGAGGTCTCATCCTCTAGGGGCATGAGAAATTCCCAGCATCTGAGTTGGGGAAAGATGAGCCTTTAAGTACAGAAAGATTGGGAAGGGGTCTAAGGAGTGGCCAACCAGTTTGGAGTGATGGGAGGAGGGGTCCAAGGAGATCTGGATGGGGTGGCTAGAAAGCTGGGGTGAAGGGAAAGCCTGGGTCCTGGACCTTGTAGGCCTAGGCTAGGATTAAGGGTAAGAAATGGCCAAAGGCCACAGGAAGGTGAAAAAATGGGAAAGGCCAGTTGAAGGGGGCAGGTGAGCCATTTGGAAAAGGGTCCAGGTGAGAATTTCCGAATGTCTGAGTGATTTGAACAGACAATGAGAATAGATAATGAAGGGAGCTGGAAGGGGAAGTTTGCTTTCAAAGGGCTTTTAAAGAGAAATAAGTCAGTTTCTAAAACTTTAAAGGTTTCCTGGGACCAGTAAACAAAACTGAAGCCAGGTTTTTTTTAGGGGCTGGGGAGGAAAAATGTCAAAGAGAGATAAGTGAGTCTACAAGGAATCTAAAAGTTTTAAGGTTTTTCTGGGAATTGTAGGTAAACCTCTTCACTTAGACCTCCTCTCAGGCTGGCATCAAGTCATTTATTACTCTTCCTTCAGTATTCCCATTCAACCAGTTTGAAGTTGACCAAATTGTATCATTTTTAGCCAACATCTCTCCACATTCTGAGCAAGAATAACATGAGAACATTTTTATCACATTGCTAAAAATCTGGATGAATTACATCTACAGGCATCTCCTGATCTACCAATCTAGTTAACCATTCAAAAAAGGTTATAGGGTGAGTCTAGCATAGAAAGAGAGAGAGAGAGAGAGAAAGAAAGAAAGAAAGAAAGAAAGAAAGAAAGAAAGAAAGAAAGA
>NW_020949613.1:7341809-7374384 GCF_900497805.2 Vombatus ursinus | reverse complement strand
AGAAAGAAAGAAAGAAAGAAAGAAAGAAAGAAAGAAAGAAAGAAAGAAAGAAAGAAAAAGAGAAGGAAGGAAGGAAAGAAAGAAGGAAGGAAGGAAAGAAAGAAGGAAGGAAAAGAAAAGAAGGAAGGAAGGAAAAGAAAAGGAAGAAAGAAAGGTATTTTTTGTTTTATTTTGTTTTTACATGACAGTCTCTGGAACTATTCTGCATTTGCCCCTCAAAATTAAACCTATTCTTTTAACAAAGAAAAATAATTAAGCAAAAACACCATATACAGTGATAGCATCTGACTAGGTGCTTATAACATTCTACCCTAATAAATCCCTAGCTCTCTTTTCAGAG
Organism: Vombatus ursinus; assembly: GCF_900497805.2. Classification (NCBI taxonomy): domain Eukaryota; kingdom Metazoa; phylum Chordata; class Mammalia; order Diprotodontia; family Vombatidae; genus Vombatus; species Vombatus ursinus. The sequence goes on along the minus strand of NW_020949613.1, from coordinate 7,374,044 downwards.
AAGGAAAGGTTTCATTAACTCTTCTTCAAGACTATTGTTGGATTTTTAATTGTCCTCAGTGTGGCTTTGGAACTGTTCCCTACATGTCTTCTGTCCTATCCTAGTCTTTTCACCTCCTATTCCTTCGATCATTATTCTTTTCCTTCTTTCCTTAGTGGTTGGGCAGAATTGCAATATTATTGCTTTCTGACTCTTGTAGGTATCAGGGGAGAATGGGTGGTTTCAGCTGAATCTTTCACTGGGGATTCCTACAGCTTAACCCTCAGTTTCAAGCCCTGTGAGATTACTAATGCTCACTCCTGCAAACATAGAGATCTAGATGAAGACAGGGACTCTAAATGAGAGGTCTAATTATTAAGGTTCTTAAGTGTTAATTAACATGTTTTTTACCTTGTATAGGGAATTTTATCTTATCTCATGGATTCAACCATGATTATTCTGTGCCTGGTCATAATTCCTTTTTTGGGCATTTGATGTTGAAGAAATTTGCAGAAAACAAATTTGCAGAAAACTATTTTATCATCTTATTGTTCTTGTGATCTGGAAGATATGGTACTTCTTACAAATTGGTATTCAGAATGGTTTCATCAATTCACAGCTCTACCATGACTATATTTGAGTACCTGTTTTTTTAAACCTCAGAATTGTTTTGATTTGCATTTCATTTAGTGATTTGGAATTTGTTTTCAAATGGTGCTCTATAGTTTTCAATTCTTTGGAAAGTTGCTCATATTCTTTGACTATTTAGGAATGGTTGTTGATCTCATATGTTGATATCAATTCTCATTCTGCACCTTTCTTGAGTATGCAAGTCACCTCACCCATTGCACCCACCTTGTCCTACTAACCAGATGCATTTATATAAGGGGGGGACAGAGCACTGAAGATGTCTACCAAAGATAAATGCTTTTGTATCCTTGTTGATAACCTTTCTATGCTATAACTAAGCAAATTCCTCACTGTTAAGTGTTCAATGACCCACACGTGAATCATTTCATCCCAGCATCTAGCCTAAACTAAAAAGGTGCCAGGGTAAGATCCATGGTACACTTCTAACACATGACATGGTTGCAATATTGCTTGACAATCTGGTTGCAACTGTGAGGTATGCTGTTAAAGTATAAAGCCTAAAAATGGATGCAGTACTTGAAAACTGTCCCTTTATTTTGACATTATATTTCTGTTAATCCATGCTACCATTACATTAGCTTTTTTTTTTAGCAACTGCATTACACTATAGATTTGAATTGAGCCTATTCAAGCTCCTTTTTGTTACACCTGCTGTATAGTCAGTTCTCTTCTCTATAGTTGTGCAATTGATTTTTTAGCCTAAAAGGTGTTTACGTTTTTATATTCTTGTTTAATTTAATCTTGTTGATTTTGATCCTTGTCCATTTCTCATTTTTCAGAGTCAACAGCTTGTTTAAATAGGTCAGGTTAGAACTTTTGTAATTGCACATAGTGTTTTCTCATCATTATCATTTCTTCTAATTTGGTGTTGATTTTGACATTTGCTGTAACTAGTCAATGGTTTGACTCCACACAGCCAGCTGATTAAAAAATGACTGTCATATCAATAACTAGTCATTATCTTCTATTGGGTCATAGAAAATTTCAATTTTGGGCTATTATTTGCTGCTCTCTATACCTACATCTTTCTATCTCTTAACAAGCTATTGATTCTGAAAAAAAATGGGAAATGGATAAAGGTAAAGACATTGAATCTGGCTATCACTATTTCTAAGAGAAGTTTACCCAATATAAAGTTACCACTACAGCAAGAAGTACAAAATCATCTAGAAACCACCAGCATGAGCAAATACTAAATCTTCTTGTTAGGTAGGGATATATGACAGCCAAAGACAATACTAATTGGGGATATAAGCTCATTTGTAAAATATCAGGTGTTAGGATGGTAAAAGATTATGAGTAGTATCACCTCACAAAATAGCAAGTTAAGAGTCAAGACAAAAAGAGCCTACAGATAGTTTTATATGAGACCTTAGATCATAGGACCATGGATTTCAACCAAGAAGGAACCACAGAGGCCATGCAAAACAATCTGATAATGATACAAATATGGAAGGAAGCTAAGTTTCAGAGACATTAAGTGACTTGCCCAAAGTCACATACCCTGTGTGTCAAAGGTAAGATTTGCAGATCTTCTGACTCCAGAACTAAAGTTCTTTCCACTGTGCAATACAGGTTCCCTAAATAATACATGAACACACACATACACATATGTGTGTGTGTTTATATACATAAAATGTAACATAGATACACATATGCATAAACATATGTATATATGTACATTGTATATTAATATAGAATATGTGTGTAGCTATGTGTGTGTCTATATATATATATGTATATATGTACACTCATAAATATATTTTCAATTTTGTCAAGCAACTTCAAAGGTTGTCCTCCAACAAAATGACTCCCATACATGCATAATTTAAGGCAACATAAAAATTTTTGATAGATGCAATCACAAAGATAACTGTTCAACAACCCTGTGATTATCAAGTGGTTGACAAATACCTATAGGTTACTATATGCAGTAGGACATACAATTCCTGCAACTGGTCCACCAATGCATATATTTTTGTCCAGAGTAACATATAAAACAATATGCATAATCAGAGATATGCCCAAACTGAACAGGAGGAAAGTCAATTGGATGGTCTTTAGAAAATTATACACACTTTTTAATGACCCCAAGTTTTTACCTGAAACCAAGGCCTATTTTTTAAAATCAATAATACTCATTCAGTGCTTGAGTTTGGCTATAAACTGTGGAAGACCAGCCATTGAAGAATTAAAATTGAGAATCAGGCAACGAAAACTAGAGAGGTTCATAGTGTAAATGAGTAGGCTGCAATATATAACCATTACATTGAGAACTGTATGAGGAGTGTTTAAAAATCTTAAGCACCTTACATAGAAAGGTGTAGTAGTAGTAGTAGTAGTAGCTGTTGTTGTTGTAGCTGTAGTAGTAGTTGTTTGTCCTTCAATTTATAAAAGCACCAATGACATCACAGGGCAATGTCTTGACTTGAACATCAATTGGATTTAAGTGAGGTAGAATTGCACAAAGTTGTCACCCTCACTCTCCCTCCCAATGAAATCAAATTTCAGTAGCAAGACAAAAGTCAAGACAACTGGTGATGGTCCGGGATGCAGTGGAAGACTTTAGCACCTTTGATGTCTGAGCAAGCTCTAAGCACTCCACAGCCCCTTCTTCAGCCATTGACCACTGGAACAAATTGTTGTCATTTGCCCATTCTATCAGAGGAAGTCTTTACATGTTTGAGATAGACATCCCCCTAACTCACCAACAGATTTGAAACCTATCAGTTACCCTCAAACTGGTTTAGCTCATCTACTGAGCCAGTTTTACCAGGGTGTGGCCTCTGCTCATGCTACAGCTTCTTGGAGCCACAAGTAAGTGACAAGTGAACACCAAAGGTGGATGAGCAGCCCTGAAAAGGGCTGAGCAAGACCTCATACCAGAGGTGCTAGTCTTCCTTAGACACCTCATTCACCCCAGCAGTAGTAGTAATAACTAGTATTTAGATAGAGTTTTAACACTGGCAAAACTCAAATGAGTTTATATAAGTTAACTTATTTGTTCCTCACAAGAACCTTGTGCAGAAGGTGTTATCACTATCCTCATTTTACAGATGAGGAAATTGAGACTGAGAGTAATCTATTCATTGTAGCACCAGGCTTTCAAACTCTTAGAACAAGACATAGAACAGGAAGTGATAAAGTTGACCCAGGCAGACCCTCTATATAAATCTCCTAGAATGAATACAGTACCTACCTTTGGTCCTAAGTTATCTAGATAACAATGCCCAGATGACATCTACTGCTGTACTAGCCAGTGTAAATTATGAAAGTCTCTCAAACTGGGGCTCTCTGCCAATCTTTGCATATATATAAGATGCCTACCCAGAGAATAATCATTTATACTGAAATCTGAAAAGACCATAGCTGAGAAGCCATATAATTATGCTGTCCCAAGGAGACAGCAATGCATAAATCCTTTATGTGCAAACTTTTTCATGTACTATCCTTTCAAATAAAATTAATTTAACTTTAATTAAGCATTCTCAAAATATATAGCATCAACCATTCTGGAGAGCAATTTGGAACTACAACCAAAAGGCAATCAAACTGTGCATACCTTTTGATCCAGCAATACCACTCTGTATCCCAAAAAGATCCTGAAAAAAGAAGAGAAAGGATCTACATGTACAAAATACTTGTAGCAGCTCTTTTGGTGGTGGCAAATAATTGGAAACTGAAGGGATGCCCATCAATTGGGGAATGGCTGAACAGTTGTAGTATATGAATGTAATGGAATACTATTATGCTCTGAGAAATGATAAGCAGGCAGATTTCAGGAAAACCTGGAAAGACTTATAGGAACTACTGCAAAGTGAAGTGAGCAAAACCAGGAGAATATTGTACACAGTAACAGCAACATTGTGTGATGATCAACTATGACAGACTTAGGTCTTCTCAGCAATACAACAATCCAAGATGATTCCAAAAGACCCATAATGGAAAATGCTATCCACATCTGGAGAAAGAACTGATGGAGTCTGAATGCAGATTAAAACATACTATTTTCACTTTCTTCATTTTGCAGTTTTTCTTTTGAAAACTAAATTTTTTTGCAAAGTTTCTTCTTTTGCAACATGACTAATGTGAAAATGGGATTTACATGATTGTACATATATAACCTATACAAAACTGTTTATCACCTAAGGGAGGGGAGAGAGAAGAAAAGGAAGGAAAAAAATTTATAGAAAATGAATGTTAAAAATTTTCTTTACATGTACTTGGAAAAAATAAAATACTATTAAAATATACAGCCTCATCCCCAGTAAAGTCATACAATTAATAAATCAATCAGAAAGCATTTATTAAGTGACTACTATTTACCAAGCACTGTGCTAGGTGCTAGGGATATAGATATAATGAATAAAGTAATTCCTGTATTCAAACAATCAAAGGAAATGACTTTCTGTATAAGCAAATATGAGTTAAAATCCATTTCAAACATTTACTACCACATGACCATGGGCATGTCACTTAAATTCTGCCTGCCTCAGTTTTCTTATCTTTAAAACTAGGATAATATGAGCACCTAACTCCCAGGGATGATGTAAAGAATAAAATAAATCAATAATTCATTGGTTCCCTATTACCTCCAGGATTGAGGACAAAATCCTCTGCTTGGTGTGATTTATGGCCCTTCATAACCTGCCCTTTTCCAATCTTTCCAGTCTTCTTGCATCTTACACCAACATCCCCTGTAAACTCTTCAATCCAGTAATATTATCTCCTTCAGCCCTGAACAAGAATCTCCACCTCTTAGCTCCAAGCATTTTCTCTGGAAATTTAATCACCTCATGTCTAAAATGTTCTTCCTCATCTTTGCTTCCTGGCTTCCCTGACTTACTTCAAATCACAGCTAAGGTCCCACTTTCTACAGGAAGCCATTCCTAATTCCTCTTGATTCTAGTTCCTTCCCTTTGTTGATTATTTCATACATGTGTTTGTACATATTTGTTTTCACATTGTCTCCCTCATTGGACATATGAGGTTCTTAAGGACAGGACATGTCTTTTGTCTTCCTTTGTATCCCTATCACTTAGCAGTGTGCCTGGCACATAATAAGTATTTAATAAATGCTACTGACAGATTGAGATATTTGTAAATTTTTTGCAAACCTTAAAGTTCTATGCAAATGCTAGCTATTTAAACTGAGTTAGTAGAGGATAAAGAATAAGCATGATATCATAAGAGGGATTGATGACCAGAAAATAATGTGGGCTAGTCAGGTGGTGAGAGCAAGGGATAATGGATTAACACACCTTGTGCTCCACTGTTATGTACAAAACATCAATAGAAATAGAGGATGACCTCTAGGATATTGGGTTAAGTCACTATTTCGGTATAAAGGGGAACACCTAAACAAGAGTTACACAGGATAAAAGGGTACGGATGGGTTGCAATAGCATCATTGGAGAAAGTCCTGCATTAATCAGATCTCAGATTCATGGAAATATAGAAGTACCAATATCAGCCAAGGCATTGGGAAGGGGAAATACATGCTGACCAAAATCATTCATCTTTATCACAAAGAAACTCACTGAGGAAGGCCTCGAGTGTGTTGGTTAGATCTTCTTTGGAAAGGAAATACATAAAATCACACAAAATAAGGCATGGATGATTAGGGATCTGTATGTGTGGAGAGAGGGCTCCCCTCAATGATATCATGGAGTCATTGAGGTATCAAGGCATGATTCAGACCTAGTATTTTGACATCTTTAGTTCATTTTGAAACTCACATGACACTGTATTTTCATGGCTTACCTCCAACATCTCTGACTATTCTTTTGTTTCTTTTGATAGTCTTTCTCATCTTTCTTCAACTGTATGCAAACATAGATGTCTCCTTAGTTCTTTTCTCTCTACACTCTCTCCCAAGTGAGTTCATCTACTCTTGTGGTTTCAATTTTTGTTTCTGTATAAGATAATTCCAAAATCTATACTTCCAAATCCAAGCTCACCCCAGAGATACAGTAGCACATTTCAACCCAATAACTGGACAGCTCTACTTGAACATTATGTTAGGTGCTCAAACTCTAAATGTTCAATGTCAATTCCACGCATTTCTTTCCAATTATGTTAATTCCCCTATCTTTTATATATTTTTAATTTTACCTGTACCTTATCCCACTCATCTACTTATGATGCCTTGGTTTTTTTTTCCATTTTTACAATCTCTCATGCAAATATCCATTAGAATACAAATTTCTGAAGGATAAGGATTAGGATATCTGAAGGATATGGGGATTTTCATTTTTGTCTTTTGTATCCCCAGAATCCCATATAGTTTCTTGGCTCCTTTGCTTAATACATTTTGATTATTGATTGAATGATTAAACACCCTAGATTAAAACCTTATGTTTTTTGACCTAGACTATTCCAATCACATCTTAACTGATCTTCTTGCATCTAGTTTATGCATTCCTCTACCCATTTTTTAACACCATGATTTGGATTATCCATCTAAAGTATCTTTCTAATAATAGCATGATTTCTTTGCACTTATATCACCCACTTTTGTGTTGTAATTATTGGTGTGCTTGTCTCACCTTAATCAGACCATAAGTTTCTTCAGAACAGGTTGTATCATCAATATTTTCATATACCTAGCATTAAGTACAATGTCAAACACATATGTAGCCCTTTAAAAAAGTTTGTTGGATTGAACTGAAATGATACTATCACTCATCCTACTATCTTTCACAAACTTACATGATCCACCAATTTAACAAGAATGCAATCCATGTCTTCATATTTTATAGTCATTGGTTTAAAAAACACTGAAAAAGGTAAACATAAGGATAGTGTCCTATACCAGATCATTGGAGATCTCTACCTAAGTTAACTTGTATCTATTTATTATTAATCAAAATTCTTTGGATATGACTATCCATTCTATGAGTTCAACTAAATATATAGAAATATGGAACAAGAATTTAGTAAGTATTCACTATACGCTGGGCACTGGGCTAAGTATTTTACAAATATTATCTCATTTTATCCTCACAACCCTGTGAGGTAGGTACTCTTGTTTTTCTCATTTTACAATTGAGGAAACCGAGGCAGAGAGAGGCTAAGTGACTTGACTAAGTTCACACAGCTAGTACCTGGGGCCAGATTTGAACTCACATTTTCCTGACTCCAGGCCCAATATTCTATCCACTGTGCCACCTAGCATTATCCAGCTATACATACACATAGGTCTATAATCATCCATTCCTCTATTTCATCCATATGTATTTGAGAAGCAAATTTATCAAACACTTCATTGAAATTAAGACACATGCTGTTTAAAACTAAAGGAGCACAAAATGGTGGAAAGGGCAATTTACTTGAACTTGGAATCCATGAATTCAAATCTTGAGTTGATGCTCACTAATTGTAGGATCATGGTCATGATCTTTTTCTCATCTGTATGTAGGGATGTTAATGACAGCATTACTTGTCTCACAGAGGTACTGTGAGGAAAGCTCTTTGAAAACCATAAAGCACCATTGAGATGCAGACTTTTGTTCCTTACTAGTATTATAACCATGTTAAGAAAGGAACTGTTGTCAGTTTAACACATGTTCTAAGTGAACCCCAAAAGAAGGGATTTTGTTGTTGCTATTTTGTTTAGTTGATTAGTCATGTCTGACTCTTTGCGACCCCATCTGGGACTTTCTTGGGAAAGATACTGGAATGGTTTGTCATTTTCCTTCTCCAGCTCATTTCACAGATGAGGAAAATGAGGCAAACAGGGTTGATTGACTTGCCCAGAGTTACACAGCCAGTAAGTGTCTGATTCTGGATTTGAACTCAGGTCCTCTTGACTACAGGGTTGGCACTTTATCCTCTCCACTACTTAGCTGCCCTACACCCGGTATTAGCCCAGGCTTTTCAAATTATTCCCAAATTGTCTCGTTAATAATTTTCTCTAGCATGCTGTCAGGGATTAATTTTGAGATCACAGATATTTAGTATCCAAAATCCATGTTTTCCCAAGACTTTTTGAGTACGAAAGTGGGTTTTTACCCATTTCCAGCCTTCTGACACCTCCCTTAACCTCCATGATTCTGAAATTACTTAGAATGGTTCTCAGGTCCTATCTTTAAGTATCCTAGTGTATAATTCCTGTAGACTTAGATAACTCAATTAATTTCAACCTATTAGGTGCTCTCTTACTTTCTCCTTACCTGTGTTGGACAAATTTCCATTATTACTATATTTTCTACCCTTTCTACTTCCTCTTAGTGGTGAAATAAGAAGCAAAATATGGGTTAAGTAGTTCTACCCACCTGGTTTCATCTATAATCATTATACCATCTGTTCTAAGCAGTGTTTATTCCTTCTTTTTCCTTCTTGCACTGAGAACCTAAACAAAAATTCTATTTATCATCACTAGCATTTTTCACAGTATCAGTTCACTAAACTTCTTGAAAATATTCTTACAATTTGCCTGGGGGTGGTAATAGGTTGGTATGGGGCCTTCATCCATCTTTTCAATCAATAATAATCAAACAACAAGTATTTATTAAGAACTAACATATGACCAGGGCACTAGGTGGCACAGTGAATAAAGTGCTAAGCCATGAGTCAGAAAGACTCATCTTCCTAAGTTTGAATCTGACCTCAAACACTTACTAATTGTAAGTCCCTGGACAATTCACTTAACCCTACTTGCTTTAGTTCCTCATCTGTAAAGTAATATGGAAAAGAAAATGGGAAACCACTCCAGTATCTTTGCCAAGAAAACTCCAAATGGGGTCACAATGAATCAGACATGATTGAAATGACTGAACAGCAAAAAAAAAAAAACCAAAACCATATGCCAGGCACTGTGATTGGTGTTAATTATACAAATACAAATGATGGAGCCATCCCTCCTTCCAAGAAGCTTAAAATCCAAAAAGGGAGACAGCAAGTACACTAACTACAAATTAATAAATATAAGTATGTATTAATTAGTTAAATGGAATATCATTTGAAAAGAAGAGCACTAGCAATTGGAGGTATTAAGGAAGACTTTATGTGGAAGATGGTGATTGAACTGTGTCTTAAAGGAAGAGAGGGAGATAAAGTAACAGAAGTAAGGAAGAAGTCCATTCCAGCTATGTGTCACAACAGCTCACACAAAGATGTGGAGTTATCAGACAGAGTTTTTTTGTGTGTGTGAGAAAGAGAGATAAGGCCAAATTGTCTGGATTACAGCATGTTGAAAGGGAAGACAATTGCCACAAGCCTGGAAAGACAAATTGAGACCACATTAAATATGGTTTTGAAAAACAGAGAGATTGACATTTTATCTTAGAGCTAATAAGATGCCATTGGAATTGGTTGAGTAGGGAAGTCACAAGGTCAGATCTATACTTAAGGTTATAAGAGGGAATGGAGTGGGGAGAGTCTTCAGGCAGCAAGATCAATTAGGAGGCAATTGTGATAACCTATGTACAAACTGATGAGATTTCTAGGGGTGGCACTAACATGGCAGAATAGAGAAAGAATTCAGCTAGGCTCTCCCCTCCAAATAATCTTTTTTTTTTTTGACTGGGAAAAAAAAACCCTTTATACTTAAAAATTATTGAGGACTCTCCAAAGAACTTTTTGATCATCTATCAATATTTGGCATATTAGAAACTAAAACATCTCAGTACCACTATGAAAATAGTTTTGACCTTGGGGGTCTCCTGAATGAGTTTCATTTTTAATTTATAGCAAAAAACATTTACTTCCACAAGATTTTGAGTTCCAAATTTTCACTCCATCTTGCCCCTCGCCCCACCTCAAGATGGCATGCATTCTGAATACCCCTTCCCCTAGTCTGCTTTCCCTGCTATCTCTCCCCCCCTCCCCCTTCTATTTTCCTGTAGGGCAGAATAGATTTCTGTACCCCATTTCCTGTATTTCTTATTTCCCAGTTGCATGTGAAAATATTTTTTTAAACATGTGTTTTTTTAAACTTTGGGTTCCAAATTTTCTCCCTTCCTCCCTCCCCACCCACCCTCATTGAAAAGGCAAGCAACTAAAAATAGGCTATACTTGTGGAGTTATGCAAAACACTTCCATAGTAGACATGCTTGAAAAACTAACTCTATTTCCCTTAATCCCATCCCACCCCCCCATTTATTCTATTCTCTCTTTTGACCCTGTCCCTCCTCAGAATTATTTGCTTCTGATTACCCCCTTTCCCAATCTGCCCTCCTCTCTATCATCCCCCTACTCTCTTGTCCCCTTCCCCTCCTATTTTCCTGTAGGGTAAGACAGACTGCCATAACCAATTGAGTGTGTATGTTATACCCTCCTTAAGTCAAATCCTATGAGAATAAGATTTATTCATTTCCTCTCTCCTTTCCCTGGTTCCCCTCCAGTGTAAGAGCCTTTTCTTTTCTGTTTTTTTGTGAGATAATTTATCCCATTCCACCTTTCCCTTTCTCCTTCTCCTAGTACAGTCCTCTCTCACCCCTTAATTTTATTCTCCAGGTATGACCCCTTCATTTTCAACTCACCTTGTGCCCTCTATCTATCTATCTATATACATACATATAATTTTTTCCCTCCAACTACCCTAATACTGACAACGGTCTCATGAGTCACAAATATCATCTTTCCATGCAGGAATGTAAATGGTTCAACCTTAATAAGTCTCTTATGATTTCTCTTTCCTGTTTAACTCTTCATTTTCCACTTGAGTCTTGTATTGCAAAGTCAAATTTTCTATTCAGCTCTGGTCTTTTCATCAAGAATGCCTGAAAGTCTTCTATTTCACTGAATGACCATTTTTTCCCCTGAAGAATTATACTCAGTTTTGCTGGGTAGCTGATTCTTGGTTTTAATCCTATCTCCTTTGCCCTCTGGAATATTATATTCCATGCCCTGTGGTCCCTTAATGTAGAAGCAGCTAAATCTTGTGTTATCCTGATTGTGTTTCCACAATACTTGAATTGTTTCTTTCTGGCTGTTTGTAATATTTTCTCCTTGATCTGGGAACTCTGGAATTTGGCTACAATATTCCTAGGAGTTTTCCTTTGGAGATCTCTTTCAGGAGGAGATGGGTGGATTCTTTCAATTTCTATTTTGCGCTCTGGTTCTAGAATATCAGGGCAGTTTTCCTTGATCATTTCTTGAAAGATGATGTCTAGCTCTTTTTTTTTTATCATGGCTTTCAGATAGTCCAATACTTTTTGAATTCTCTCTCCTGGATCTATTTTCCAGGTCAGTTGTTTTTCCAATGAGATATTTCACATTGTTTTCTAATTTTTCATTCTTTTGGATTTGTTTTACAGTGTATTGATTTCTCATAAAGTCACTAGCTTCTAATTGCTCTATTCTAATTTTTAAGGAAGTATTTTCTTCTGTAATCTTCTGGACTTCCTTTTCCATTTGGCCAATTTTGCTCTTCATGGGAATTCTTCTCTTCATTGGCTTTTTGGACCTCTTTTGCCATTTGGGTTAGGCTATTTTTAAGGTGTTATTTTCTTGAGTATTTTTTGGGTCTCCTTTAGCAAGCTGTTAACTTGCTTTTCATGATTTTCTTGCATCACTCTCATTTCTCTTCCCAGTTTTTCCTCTATTTCTCTTACTTGCTTCTCAAAATCCCTTTTGAGCTCTTCCAAGGCCTGGGAATGATTCATATTTTTCTTGGAAGTTTTGGGTGTAGGAGCTTTGACTTTGTTTTCTTCTTCTGGTTGTATGTTTTGATCTTCTTTGTCATCAAAGTAAGATAATATAGTCTGACTCTTTTTGCACTGCTTGCTCATAATCCCAGCCAATTACTTGAGCTTTAAACTCTTTGTTAAGGTAAGAGTCTGTTTCCAATGTGGAGAATGTACTGTCCCAAGCTTTGGGGGTTTGTACAGCTGTTTTTAGAGATACTTCTAGGGACCTGAAAAGTGTCAGTTCTTCCAAGGTGTTATGATAAGGGGTGAGATGTTTGCTCTCCACCGTCACAACAAGCTTCACCACACCAGCATTCCTCCTAGCCCCAGGATCACCCCTCAGAACTGTGACCCAGATCCAAGCACCGGTAAAGCAAGAGATTCCTACCTCAGCACTGGCAAAGAGATCCTTGCAATCCCCCTCTGATCAATCACTTGATTCCCCCTCAGTCTGTGGGCCAGAAGCTCAGAAGGCAGCCACTGCCCTCGGGGCAGCTGAGATCTAGCTTCTTCTCTCGCCACAGTAACAGACTTTTCCCACTGACCTCCTAAGTTGTCTTTGGCCGTTCATGGGTTGAGAAGTCTGGAAACCACCACAGCTGCCCCCGATTCAGTCCTCTGAGGCCTGCTCCAGGGTCTCTGTGGCCTGTGTGCCCACACCAAACTGTGCTTCTTTCCCAGCCCAGCATGATACACCTTTCTGATCAGCCATCCAGGTTGTCTTGGGCTGGAAATTTGTTTTACTCTGGTTTTTTTTTGTGGGTTCTGCTGCTTTAGAATTTGTTTAGAGTCATTTTTTGTAGGTATTTGGAGGTGTTTGGGGGAGAGCTCTAGCAAGTCACTGCTTTCCCTCTGCCATCTTGGCTCCACCCCCTGAATCCCCTCCAAATAATCTTAAAATAATGCCTCAAATCAAACTCTGGAGTGGCACAGCCAACAAAAGGTCAGAGTGAGATATTCTTCCAGTCAAAGACAATTTAAGAGGTAGAAAAGAGAGATCCCAAGAATGGAAACTGACCAGGACCAGCTAGTGGTGTCAGAAGCAGCAACACCTTCAGGGACTATCAAGCAAGAGATGGTAAGTGGAGCCAGTAAATGGTCAAAAAGAGATTACAGGATACCCCTGTACTAGCACTGTATGCAGGACCGATGGTATTTGAAAACTCCATTATCTATGCTCACTCCTAGGTCATAGTTCAAAGCTGGAGATGAGCACTTCAATAAGAGGGAGTGAGAGCCCTCAAGGTGAACTGTTTGGCAACTCCATTGTCTATACCCACTTCAAGATCATAATTCAAGTGTTGAAAGGAGCACTTTTAGTCAGAGGAAGCAGAAGCCCTGAGGGAGATTATTGCTTTTGGTCACAAGGGATAAGAGACTTTGAGGAACAGTATCCTTTCCTGTACCAAGGGAGTAAGGGCTCTGAGAAACAGTACTGATTGCAATTCAAAGGGTTCAGGGGCTTTTCTGGGGTAAAGACCAGAGTGCAGACCTGGAGAGCAATGACCATACTCCTCCCTTGATCACACTACCTTGAAAGCAGCAAAAAGTTCAAAACCCTAAAAGTAGCTCTGAAAAAAGCAGCACAAAGGGAAAAAAAAACACCACTGAAGCTTAAGACAGTGACCCATATCCCCTCATCCTGGGAACAGAGCTAAACTTTAATATAAAGTTCAAAGTCAAGAAATAGACAGGAAAAATGAGCAAACTACCAAAAAAGAACCTGACCATAAAAAGCTACTATGGTGACAGGGAAGATCAAGACACAAACTCAGAAGAAAGCAATGAACTCAAAATAGCTACATGTAAAACCTGGACACAAGCTCAACAAGAATTCCTGGAAAAGACGAAAAAGAATTTTTAAAATGCAATAAGAGAAATAGAGGAAAAATTGGAAAAAGAAATTACAATGAGGGAAGAAAACTATGAAAAGATAATACATTTAACAGTTTTGCAAAGGATTTACAAAAAAAAAATACTGAAGAAAATAGCACTTTAAAAAACAGAATTGGCCAAATGGAAAAAGAGGTAGAAAACTTCACTCTTTGCAGATGATATGATGGCATACTTAAAGAATCTTAGAGAATCAATTAACAAGCTAATTGAAACAATTAACAACTTCAGCAAAGTTACAGGATATAAAATAAACCCACATAGATAATGAGCATTTCTACATACTACCAACACAACACAGTAGCAAGAGACAGAGAAATTCCATTTAAAATAACTGCAGAAAATATAAAATACTTGGAAGTCTACCTACCAAGACAAACCCAGGGATTATATGAAAACAATTACAGAACACTTTTTCACACAAATATACAGCTAAATAATTGGAGGAATAGTAATTACTCATGGGAAGGTTGAGCCAATGTAATAAAAATTACAATTCTAACTGAGCTAATTTACTTATTCAATGCCATGTCAATTAAACTACCAAAGAATTATTTTATAGAGCCAGAAAATTAATAAAAAAATTCATCTGGAAGAATAAATGGTCAAGAAAACCAAGGTAACCAATGAAAAAAATGTAAAGGAAGGAATTCTAGCAGTTCCAGATTCCAAACTATATTACAAAACAGTAATCTTCAAAACTATCTAGTACTGGCTGAGAAATAAAGTGATGGATAAGTGGAATCGATTAGGTACACAATACACTAGTAAATAACCATACTAATCTAGTGTTTGATAAACCAAAAGATACAAGTTGTGGGGATAACAACCTGACAATAGATATAAATTGCTGGGAAAACTGGAAAGCGATTTGGCAGAAACTAGACATAGGCTAATATCACAAACTATATAGCAAGATAACGTCAAAGTGGATAAATGATTTAGACATAAATGGTGATATTATAAATACATTAGGGGACCATTGGAAAATGTACCTGTCAGATCTCTGGATAAGGGAAGAGTTTATGACCAAACAAGACATAGAGAGAACCATGGGAAGTAAAATATACAAATTATTTTGTTGGTCAAATGAAATTTATTGTACTCATAAATCTTTTATTTAATGAGGTGTTATTATTTATTTATTGTGTATGTATGTGTGTAGGAAATTAATATTACATTGGTGTAAAACACAGATAAAATATAGTTCACAATGCATTTTATAAAATGGACTTTGTGAAAGGTATTTTTCCCGATGCATTTTAATATATCTCAAATTGTATCAGCTTGAGGATGTATTTTCATATATATATTTCTACATACACACATGTGGGCTCTTTCTGTGATACAAAGTGCAAACTCTGTCAACTTGTGTTTCATTTTTGTTACTCCCACTGTTGTCCAACAGTCCTCTGAGGAGAGGCTATAAAAGAATCAATAAGATACAAATCCAGCATAAATAGATAATTTGATTACATGAAATTTAAAAAGCTTTTGCACAAACAAAACTAATGCAGCCAAAATTAGGAGAAAAAGGGGGATTTATAGTTTCTCTGATAAAGGCTTCATGACTCAAATATATAGGGAAATGACTCAAATTTATAAAAATAAAAGCCATTCACTAGTTGACAAATGTTCAAAGGATATGAAAAAGCAGTTTTCAGAAGAAAAATTAAAGCTATCAGTAGTCACATGAAAAAAGTTCCAAATCACTACTGACTAGATAAATGCAAATTAAAACAACTCTGAGATATCACCTCACTCCTATCAGATTGGCTAACATGACACAAAAGGAAAATGGCAAGTGCTGGAGGAGATGTGGAAAAATTGGGATATTAATGCACTGTTGGTGGAGCTGTGAACTAGTCCAACCATTCTGGAGAATAATTTGGAACTACACCCAAAGAGCTATAAAATGGTGACCTTTGATACATCAATACCACTGCTAGGTCTGTAACCAAAAGAGATCAAAGAAAAGGGTAAAGGACCTATTTGTACCAAAATATTTATAGCAGCTTTTTTTTTGTGGTAGCAAACAATTGAAATCTAGGGGATGCCCATCAACAGGGGGATAATTGAACAACATGTGGTATATAATTGTGATAGAATACTATTGTGCTGTAAGAAATGATGAACAGTATGGTTTCAGAAAAACCTGGGAAGACGTATAAACTCATGCAAAATAAAGTCAACAGAATCAGGTAATAGCCATATTGTAACAATGATCAACTCTGAAAGACTTAGCTACTCTGATCAAGACAATGATCACACTTTCAGAGAGAGAAATGATGAACACTGAATAGAGATTGAAGCATATTTTTAAAAATTTTATCTTCCTTGTTTTATTTTCATCTGTTCTCCTTTGCAACATGGCTAATATGCAAATATGTCTTATACGACTTCACATGTATAATCAATATAAAATTGCTTGCCTTCTCAAGAAGGGGTGATAGGCAGGAGGAAGTGAATTTGGAACTCAAAATTTTTAAAAATGATTGTTGAAAAAATTTTACATGCATTTGGGAAATTTTTAATGAAATAAATAGATTTTATAAAAAAAAGTGATGAGAGTCTGAACTAATGTGGTAGGTCTATAAGTGGAAAGATGGGTTAGAATGCACGATATTTTATGAAGGTAAAAATTGTGAGATTTGGCAACTAAATGAATATGTGGGGTGAATAAGAGCAGGGAGCATGGAATAATGCCAAGTCTATGCCGAGACACTTGAAGGATAATGGTACCCTTGATAAAAACAGGGACATCTGGAAAAGAAGAGGATTCAGAGGGAAGGAAATGAGTTCAGTTTTGGACTTGGGTTTAAGATTTTTTTTGTATTGCTTTTTATCTTTTGAATTCAGAGAAATCTTCATGTAGCCAGATATGTTCCGTATACCTTCCTCTTTGCTTTTTACTTGCAGTGATTTGTTATCTTATAAAGAGACTAACCATTCCTTTGGAATAATATTTATTTTCAGATCCCAGATCTCCAGCACTAAATTTTCATAATAACATGAAGTGAACCCAAGACTTCTTGTAAATTAGAAACTTTGCTGATCAGAAAGGAGATGAAAGAAAAACACAACAAAAGATTATAACATCAAGAAAACAAAAAGTGACTGACATTTTTCTCTCTTGAATGACAGTCATTTCACAAGAAAGAAGTGTCTTATAATGAGGTAAATCTCAATCATCCTTTACTTATCTTTATCAGAACATTTTCATAAGTGCTAAGAAATCATCATTTTGTTAAGCTTGCAAAACTCATGGGAATAAATTGCATGATAAAGGTACTTCCACTGTCCTTGCTGAAGGGCCATAATTTTACACTGATACTTATTGGTGAGTGTTCCTGCATTTAATACCTAGGAAAATGTTTAAAGAAAACTGTGCTTTTTATAGCCCCAAACATGGTTTAATGAAGGGAAGTAGTGTAGAATAGTGAAAAGGCAGTTGAATTTCAATTATTGAAAACTAGGTTTGAATCTTTCCTTTGATACTTAATAGCTCGGTAACCCTAAGCAAGGCATTTGGCTATTTAGAACCTCATTTTTCTCATTTGGAAACTGAATATAAAAATCCTGTTCTATTCATTTCACAGGGTTGTTTCAAGGGAAGTACTTTGCAAACCTTCAAATTGAGTACATACACTTAGTATTTCAATGATTTATCAGTGCTGGAAACTACTCATACTAATACAGAGTATACAGTTAAGTAAATAAATCCTAAAGGGTTGCCTGAGGCACAAAAATGTTAAATGATTTATCCATTCACACCTCTAGTAACAGTTAGAGGCAAGATTTGAAACCAAGTCTTCCTGGCTCCAAGCTCAGAATTGCAGTCACTTAACCATACTGCTTCTAAGATCTATGTAGATGTATGTTATGATAATAAAATATTTTATTATTTTATAATACATTTATTTTTAGTAATTTATTATTGTTATTTTTATGATACTTTTGGCTGATAATAGTATCTACAATGAAATTACAGCAGGGATAGGCAATGATGGGTATCTCATTAACTGGTTCTATTATAGAGCTTACCATATTAGCTGAGGTGAGATAGCATATACGAAAATGCTTTAAACCAGTCAGCTGCCTAGCAAGTATTCATTAGTTATTCTATTTTAGGGTAGAAGTATGTATGTATGTTTATAAAACCTGAACTCAGCTTCCACATCAAACAATGTGAATTATTATTATTATTATTATTATTATTATTATTATTACCCATATTAGTGATTAAAAGTGTGGAATTTAGTCAAAAAGAAAAAGAGAAGATAATGATTTAGGTCAAATCACCAAAATTTCAGTTGCCTCTTGGTAGAAGACTTATAACTCTTATATAAAATTTATCCAAATCATAAGAAAATCCTATTTTTGCATGCCACCTCTAGTTAACTCATATCTAAGAGCCTCCTTGCAAATCCAATGACAACATCTCACTTTAAAGTTTAGATTTGTAAGATGTAGCCCATTCTTAATGAGACTGATATTTTGAATATAGGTAAGAACAAGATAACTGTCATCAAAATTAAGAACAGCACATCTTTACAAATGAAACTTCATGGAGCTTTTCTGTATGTTTGAAATCTAATATCCCTGCCAGTGCACATGATACTGAAGATTGGTTCAGTACTCAGAAAGTTTAATTATAGTCTTTAAGTGACATAAAATGTGAACCAGGGAAGTGAGTAATCATATGAATACAGATAGAAATGATAGAACTAAGCGAGAAGTTTAAAAAAAAAAGTTAGTGAAAGAAGTAGAGAAGGTAGAGAAGAAGGCCAACTAGAAGAAAAGTGTATTTGCATTAGCACCACTCTCCCCATCAAAAGAAATCACTTGGTTACCAAAGGACAATGCCTGTAGCATTGTAATTTTACTGTCTAAAACTCTTCCTTCCTGTAGGGATTTAAAAACCATTGAAATCAATTTGCCTAATTTTCTGGGTGATCAGTTTCTAGTGACTTGTCAACTTCTCTCCAAAAAGGTAGATTTCCTTTCTTCCTCTTAGAAACTCAAAATACCTTTGCATAGGCTGTCCCCTATGCCTGGGATCTTTTTCTTCTTTACTATCACCTTTTACAATACCTAGCTTTTCTTCAGGCTCAGGTCAGTGTCATAGCCTACATAAACCATTACTAACTGTTCCCCCCTCAGTTTTGGTGCTCATTCTTTCAGCAAGATATAACAGAGGGAATGTGGTGTAGTGGGGAAAAACTGTCATAATTAATTATTTCTATCATTTGGTCTTTGATCCACTCATTATTTAGGATTTCATTGATAGTTCTCCATTTGGGTCTGTGTCTTTTGTTTGTGGTTCCTTTAATAATTAATTTTATTGTGTTATAGTGTCTAAAGGTTGTGTTTGTTTTTTCTGCCTTTTTACATTTCATTATAATATACACACCCAAATACATAGTCATTTTTTGGCAAAAGTTCCATGTGATATTAAGGAATATGTGTGTGTGTGTGTGTGTGTGTGTGTGTGTGTATTTTTTTGCATTCCCATTTAGAAGATACCATAAATATTTTAACTCCAGTTTCCCCAGCAATGCCTTCAGTACCATTTTTTCCCTTTTGGTTATCTTTATATTAGACTTATCCAAAACATAGAGAGAGATATTGAAGTCTCCTGTCATCATTGCATTACTGTATATATCTTCTTGTAGCTCAATTAATGCTTCCTTTATGAATTTAGATGCTAAGACATTTGAAGCATATGATTTTGTTACTGATCTTGGTTTGTTGTCTATAGTTCCTTTCACCATAATATAGTTTTCTTGTTTATTGCTTTTTATTTTTGAATTTTTTTGTTTTGTCAGAGAATATAATTGTAACTCCTGTTTTTTTAAAATTCATTTGATTCATAGTAATTTTTTCATTCCCCCAGTTTCTCGTATGTCTTTGTTTTTTAAATGTGTATATTAAAAGCAACAGATTGTAAGGCTCTGTTTTCTTATCCAATCTGTCAATTTTTTATTGGATTCTTCAGTCCGTTCAGTCCGTTATAAAGTTATAAGAATTAGGTCTATGTTTCCTTCTATTTTCTCCCATATTGGGGGTTTTTTTGTTATGATTTTTCCCCTCTTTTGTTGTATATGCAGACTTGTGTTCCTTCAATAACTTTAACTTAATCTTTTTAATGATGACTCTGTTCCCACTGGCTCTTGTCCTCTAAACCTCCATCCCAGCTTCTATTTGTTAACCTTCTCCCTTTGGAGTTTTGTTTATTAGTTTTTTTCTTTCCTGTTTTTATTTGGTTATTTAATCCCCTAATTTTTTTCTCTCAGCTAATCAATTAGTTCCCCTCTTTCTCTCCTCCCCTTCAAACAGGTTTGTTCATTAGAGTTTAAAAAAAATTAATAACCTCTTCCAGACAGGATTTCTCTTCTCTGCATTATCCATACTCTCTTTCTGTAGACTCTAGACTCTCATTCTTTGTTTGATGACCTCTATAATTACCTAGGCTCTCTATTTTCTGTATTTCTTATGGAAATAAAACTTCCAAGATATCTAATTTGGGCTCTCCTTTCCAGACAATTTCTACCATTGCCTTGCAGCTTTTGCCCCATGGAGTCCCCTCTTTCATTATGCCTTATGCCTAGAAAAATATTAACTCTTTCAAGTGGCAGAGAGGACTTTGCTTCATGGTAGGACTCCACCCACCCACACATCCCCAGTATGCAAGCTGCTGCTACTCTATATCTTGCCCTTGGTTACTTTCTTTTTCCTCCAAATCTCCTCCCTATGCTAATACCCTCCTAATTCCCCAAATACTAGTTGCCCTGAGGCATTCTGCCTCCCCTCTTCCCAAGGTCTTTTCAAGTGCCAAACCTAACAAACCACGTCCAGCACAATAACCCCATCTCCATTCACAGAACATCTCCTTTCACCATTAGTAGCATTTATCCATGGAACCCCCAGCACCACCACCAATGAATTCAAGGACTCTCTTTTTCCTGTCCTTTCAATCCACCCCCACCTTGCACTCACCTATTTCCCTGTATGTTCTTCTTTTCCTGAGACCGCTGGGCTAGCCACAGATTTGACCAGTATACATCACATCATCACATACTTCCTTCTATTCCCTGCATTTACTGTCCCATTTTGTGATGTAATCCCCCCTCAAAAAAAAAAAAGACAATGGTAGGTCACTAGGTTCTCTTCATAATGCCCCAGATTCACATCTTTCTTCACAATTATCTCCACCAGACTTTTGCCCTCACCATTGTCTCCTTGTTTACATTTAGAAAAAAAAAAGTTTCTTAATGCTCTCTCCACTATTACTCTGTTGCTGCTATCCTTGGCTGCAACATTCATGTACCCTTCTTGTATTTCTGTTGTCTGGGATATTCAAGAAATAATCTCTTCAAGTCTGGTTTTCTTTCTCAGAATGTTTCAAATGCATCTTATTATCAAATATCTATCTTTTTTCATTTATGATTAAGCTCATATTTGCACAGTAAATTGCCCTGGGCTACATCCCAGGTTCTCCAGAACACATTATTCCATTCTCTCCTGTTTTCTGATGGATTCAAAATAGTATTGTGTTATTTGAGTTTCCTTTCCTTTGTATTTGAAATTATTTCTCCTGATCACTTACAGAACTTTGGGTTTCTGAATTGAATTGTTAAATTTAACCATTGTGTATCTTGGACTTTACAATCTTAGTTTTTGTTCATTTTGTTGTTTTTCTGGGGATAATTTATGACTTATTTCAATTGGCATTTCATTTTCTGTGTTTAGAAGTTTTGAGCAAATTCTCTTGCATTATAGTGTTCAAGCTTTCATCTTGTCATGTTCTTCTGGGAGACCTCTGAGCCTTAGGTTGTCTCTATATATCCTTTCTCTGAGATCATTATGTTTTCCTTTGACAGTGAACATATTTTCTTTTAGTGTTTTGTTTTGTTTTTTTTTTTTTGCTTCTCTTCTTCTAAATTTTCCTTCACTTCAGTGTATTTTGTGGTTTACCCATAGGGGTTGAATCTCAAAGTATCTCAGCATCTTCACATGCTCACCAGACTAGGTCTCAGATACTAGTGATTTTTATGGGGATAGAACTGGGCCCAGCTGGATGCTGAACTCTTTCTCTCACTTGGTGGGATGCCATACAGACACTCCTTTCTTTCTGCAGGCATAGTGTCCAGTCCCAGTATCCTGCACCACTTCCTCTGTTCCTCAATCTTCCTCCTCAGCACTAGAAGTTCAGAGAGTTGCCACACTGGGGCTACAGGATATTCTGTATTCTGGGTCTTCAAGGCTCTGGGAAGAGAGGATATGGAGTGTAGGTAGAGCTTTATGTCAAGCCCAGAATGAGCCTTTCCTTCTGTTCCTTCACTCTCCTATAGGTTGTTAAGGGTTATCATCCCCATTTTACAACTAAGAAACTCAGACTCATAAACTTTAAATGACTTCTCCAGGGTTATATAGCTAGTAGATATAAAAGCTAGGAGCTCAATCCAAGGTCCTCTGATTCAAAGTTCAGTGTTCCTTCTATTATGGCATGCTATCTCTGCAGTTTAATCAATCAACCAATAAACATTAATTAAGCTTAAAGCTTAAAGGTAAAACACTGTGCTAAGTGCTGGGGGATACAAAAATAAGCAAAAAACAATCCCTGTTCTCAAGAAACTTTCAACTTAATGGGGGAAGACAACAAATAAATGTATTAAAATAAGCTATATACAGGATAATGGGACATAATTAACAGAGGGAAGGCACTAGAATTAAGAAGAATTAGAGAAGGCCTTTAGTAAAAGATAGTATTTAAATTGGGATTTAAAGGAAGAGAGGGAAGTCAGCAAGCAGAGCTAAGGAGGCAGAGTGCTCCAGCATGGGGTACAGACAGAGAAAATGCCTGCAGCCAAGAGATAGAGTGTCTTGATCTTGGAACAGCCAGGAGGCCAGTGTCACTGGATTGAAGAGTATGTGTTTGGGAGTGAAAAGGTAGGAGGAGGCTAGGTTATGAAGGGCTTTGAATGGTAAACAGAACATTTTGTATTTGATCCTGGAGGCAATAGGGAGCCACTAGAGATTATTGTGTGGAAGGATGACGTGATTGGTTCTGGAGATATGCAAAATAAGAATTTTTATAAAAACAGAAAACACATTCTACAGTCAGTCACTAACAAGTATTTATTAAGTGCGTACTTTGTACCAGACGCTGTGCTAAGCTCTAAGGATTCAAAGAAAGATAAAAACAATTCCTGTTGTCATGAAGTTCATTTTCTAAGACAGAAGAAAGTATTTGAAAAAAATAGGTACATATAGAACATATATTCAGAGTTGATTGGCATTCATAGTGTCTTTAATTAGTTGGGTGACCTTAAAAAAATCACCTTTGGGGCCTTCAATCTCCTGAACCGGCAAAATGAGGAGGTTAAATTGTAGAGGATTTCTAAGGTTGTTTCCACATCTAAAATTCTATGACTAACTAATAATAATAGCTAACAAATAGTGCAGTACCTACCAGGCACTGTGCTAATTTATAATTATTATCTCCTTTGATACAACAATCCTACGAGGTAAGTGCTATTATTATCCCCATTCTAAAGGTGTGGAAACTAAGGCAAACAGAAGCTAAGTTACTTGCCCAAAGTCACACAACAATTCATTCTTTTGGCTTTGATATTTGTTACTCACTTCTTGAAATGTTCTTGAAATGTAGGTACTTTCTGAGGATTATTCTTTCTTTTATGTTTCTATCCCCAGTGCTCAGCAGAATATGGGGGAAAATTACGGTTTTCATAAGTATTTGTTGATTGATTCTGAGAGGTAAATTACAATAAGTCCCAAAAATGTTAGTGTAAATAAGTTTACCAATTTTTTTTCTACTTTGAGGAAGAAATGAAGGTGATATTCATTCAAACATGGGATATGGGGAATAAGTAATAATGCATAATAATAACTAGCCCTTATATAGCATTTGAAGGTTTACAAAGCACCTCATAGACATTGTCTCATTTTGTCCTCACAACAATCCTGGGAAGTAGGTGCTATATTTATCCCCATTTTACAGTTGAGGAAACTGAGACAGACAGAAGTTAAGTGATTTGCTCAGGGTCACACAGCTAGTAAGCGTCTAATTCTGGGTTTTAACTCAAGTCTTCCTCACTCTAGGTCCAGTGATCTATCTACTGAACTACCTGGCTGACTCTAGGTAGTAAAGTATATGCTAGAAAATAGAGAAAAGGTCAAGGAGAGGGAGAATAGAAGCTCTAAAGACAAACTAGGAACATTGCAATTTTGCCTAATGTTGGTCCTATCTGTTTTTGTTGTGTCAACATGCAGTAATATTTTAACTTTATTAGTGCAGATCTCTTGCCAACACAACTGCTATTACTTAGACTTGAACATTACACTATTTCTGATAAATCCATTTAATTCAAAATTTAATTCTAACATTAAGGTAAGCTTCTGATGTAGGGGGAATCACATGTGTCCTGCAACAAAGGCCGAATATTAGTTCTAATCCTATTACCTCAGGTTCTTCATCTGTAAAATGAGGGGGTTGCAATAGACAATCTCTAACATCCTTTTCAGCTTTAAAATTCTATGAGCCAATGATTTCTACCCAACCCTTTTTTCAAGCATACCAGAACAAGCAGGTTGTCATTGTTTATGTAATTCTACATTTTATGTTCTTCCCAATTGAAAGGATATTTCAGGATTCTGTTCAATAGCAATAAACCAACAGGGGCTGTTTCTACTAATAACTCAGTGGAGAATTGAGATTATTAAATGAGTAATTAAAGCTAAGAATATTTCCACTTCAAGTATCTGAACATTTTCAGCTAAAATGAATAATAACTCCAGGGACCCCTAACGTAGACCTCTCTTGGTTACTCCTAGGTCCATAGCACTCAGAAGATAATCACAACTCACAGGTCCCTATTTCCACTAAATTTCCCCAGTCACAATAAAGTCAGAATAAACCATTTGACACCATAGTAAAACAAATCATCATTACTTAAAGCAGAATGCAAGGTGAATAACCAGGAATTAAATCAAGTTCAGACCACTCACAACCACTTTCCAAAGTTACCATGCAAGACACACACACACACACACACACACACACACAAACACACACACACTCACGTCACCTGAAGATCATTGGTCTTGGCTTCTGATTAGTCATTCTAGACATCTACTGTCACTTCACCAACACTGCATGAGCAACCACCACCAATTTACTCATGAAGGATGCTACATCAGCATCCACACAGAAGTACTGGGTGCCCTGGACTTCTTAGCACAGCGTTTTAGATTTAGGACATTCAAAGTAGCATGTCAACATGGGAACTGAATGTTGTAAAAATTACTGTATTTTTTTTCACTCAGAATAATAACTGGAGATTAGGACATTGGGGCAAGGCCCCAGCTCCTGTTTCTCTATTTTCCTCCAGCTATTAAATTTCTCTTTATCTCATCTATACCAGATACGCTGTATGCATTAAAGACACATGATTAAAATATGTGGTAGAATAAAACCATCATCTGATAAGCTCTCACGTGATTTCCTAGGGGATTTACTTCCCCAGAGAGACCATAGGACAGTCCTACACTTCATCATTTTCTGTTAGTTTTGGATTTAAGTTATATAGACAATTGACTTAATTCTCAACTTTCTTTTCTGTACAGAGAATTTTTTGTTTGTTTTGTTTTTTAGGTTTCTGGTTACTTTATGTAAATAGGCAAGCAAATTGGAAAATGGCATGGGAGCTTAGCTCATTGTTAAACTCTTCAGGGCACTGGATCCAATCATGTACATCATGACAATGAAAATGAGTGAAACTTAGGGGATTACTAGTCTATTACTATTGAAAATAAGAAAATCTTCTTATTCTAGCTAGTATTTTTAAATAATTTATAGCACAGAATGAATATAAGAATTTTAGTTTCTAATTGTCTTATACAGAATAAGCTCCAAACACTGTAATTTTCCAGAAGTTTTTGTTTCTGTTTGTATTTCTTACATGAAGATTAACATTTCCCTCTATCTATGTCATAGTGGCTCTTCTAAATTTATTCTTTTCTCCTTAAGGTTCCAATTGCCCATCTATCCCCACCCCCTACAAAGAGTACCACCCCTCTTCCCAGCATAGACCCACATACAGACACAGGGAGAAAGAGACAGAGAGAGAGAGAGAGAGAGAGAGAGAGTAAATAGCCTAGCTAACCTCTATCTTCACTTAGAAGATGGGTCTATCAAGTGAAAGTATCCCTAAGTCCCCTTCTCTAGTTTTACAAACATCTCAGTATCATCGCATGTTCTCTTTCTTGTCTCAGGCATAGGACTACCCCCTTTACTAAGCTATTTCCTCTGTTTAGGCCTGTGATACCCTTCCCCTCTCAAGTCCTAGAGGACCTTGATCTGACGTCATCCCTCAACTTTCATACATCTTCAGTTGCTCCTTCCTGTGTCTACAAAAGTTTGCTCAGATCACCCCAACCCTAAAAAAGCCTTCCCTTGAATTGTTGACTTCCACCCAGCAATTCCATTCAACTCCTCCTCTCATGATGTAAATTCTTTATTTCCTCAATGATTCAAAATCCTAACAAGGTATTCTACATTCAGTACCCTTGCTTCATCAACCTCCTCAGCCTCTTCACTTCAAGATTTCTATTGCTTCTACTCTACTGAAAATGTTCTCTTAGGGTTCACAAGTAACATCTTAATCACCAAAACCACTAGTCTTTTTTTCATTTCTCATGTTCCTTGACTTCCCCTTTGCTGAAATTGATGCCCTTCACCCCAATCTCTGTTCTTCTTCTGGTTTCTTTCTCCTCTTGACTTCCAAGGCAGACCACTTTCTTGGTCCTCCTATCTCCCTAATCCTTCATTCTCTACCTTCTACAATGGCTTCTATTTCTGATACATTAAGGTAGGTATTTCCCAAAGTTCTTTCTTTGGTCCATTCCCCTCTCATATCTGCATGGTTTCAGTATTCAACTTTATACCAGTAACTTTCACTCCAGACCTGTTTTCCAGTCTACAGACCTACATCTCCAATTTTCTCCAGGACAGCTCTCCTTAAAAATCCCTCTGACAACTAAAACCAATATGATCATAGATGTAGGGGTGAAAGAGACCTTTAAAGCCATAGAGTCTAATTTCCTCTTTTTACAGGTGAAGAAAATGAGGCTAATGGAGGTCTAACATCACACAGGTAGTAAGTTTTGAGGGTAGAAATTGAACCCATATTCTATAGTTTAAGAGTCAATAGTATTTTTGCTACAGTCTAGATTGTACCTATTATGGCTAAGATCTAAAAAATGCAGATAAAATTGTACATAATTCCATACAAGCATTGAAGGAATAAAAAAGTGCATATTAAATAAAAGCCACCCTTTATTTCATTACATAGAAAATGCAATAACTTTACAGAACTCAAAGTAGCCCATAAGTTCCTATGATATAGAAAACACATAGAATGATCATAGAAGCCAATGAGCTCCCCTCAGGAAGATCCCTCCATTTCTTATCTAGGAGATTAGGCATCAGCATAATTGTCTGTGAACTCCCCTCTATCTTTACCATGTGTTTCTATAACAAACTCCACTGTTGATCTACCTGCTATCATCTATTAGGGTATTACTCTCAGGTCTGAGAAACACACAAACACACACACACACACAATTCACTTTATATAGCCCCTTGAGGCTTTCAAAGCACTTCCCTCCCTATTGCTCTGTGAGGTAGATAGGGCAAATATTATGCCCATTTCACAGACAGGAAACTGAGGCTCAGAGAGAACTGATTTGCCCAAGGTCACACAGCTTTTAAGTATCAAACTCTATATTAGAACCTGCCTCCTGATTCCAAAACTATTATGGGTTCCATTTTAACACATTGTCTCTCAAAACATTTGAGTCTAGCTCAATTCTATACTGTCAAGAAGTGAAATGAAAATGGCAGGCTGGATATTCAGGAATTAACTTGTCAATCAAGATCAAAGAGAGTAGGAGGCACTGACAAGTTTAGTTAGGTATTTACAGATAGATGTCTCCATGTGGATGGATGATCTTTATTTTCCGGTCTCATCCTGAGTAGTGTTGTTTTTCCTTCCCCTTCTATTTCTCTTCTTACTCTGTCTTTGGCTTGTTACCATAGAATAGTAGAATCATAGATTTAGAGATAGAAGGGATTTTAGAATCCATCAAGTCTACCCCTCTCATTTTACAGATAAAGAAACAGAGGTTCAGAGAGTTTGACTCAGAGTCACATAGTAAGTGTCTGAAGCAGGATTAAAATTCAGATCTTCCTGATTTAAATCTCAGTATATCACTATAATTCTATCTACTATATCACATGTACCTAGCTGTCCTAAGGTCTAAATTCCTTTTGTTCAAAAAGAACCCTTTGTGGCACACATGGTACTATGTGATAGTCTATCTCATTTTTTAGAAGATAAAGTTTAATTAGCATCAGCTGATGGGCAGTTGATGCTAGCTAGCAACTCTCTAGTCTATCTAATTAGTACTAGCTAATGGTGCATGTCTCCAAATGAGTCAGTACAGGCTGTTATTCTTATAGCACATTTATTTTTAAAAATGTTTCTGTTAACTCATTTTAACTTCATCGAATATTCTTAAAATGAGGCATATAAATTATTAGTTCAATTAGCACACAGAAAATTTGGGGTGGATGGGACCTCACTATCTCCAAATTTGTAATCAGAGTATACTACAAACCTTCTTGGACAAAAAGGAAAAAAATAGATAAGTGTTTAGAGAGACAAATCACAAGCCTGGCACAAAGGTTCACATAATGAGGAGCATCAATTATCCAGATACTGGTTGAATTCTCACTCTGTCAAGAGCAGAGCATCTAATAAATTCTTGATTTTTTTATTTTGCATCTAGTTTTCCCTAGTGGAGAAGAACTGGTTTCTAGGAAAGAAATGATGAGAAACTTGGGAAAAGTGATTCTTCCTTGTTCCCAAAGTTTTTGAAAGAGGACAGGAAAACCAGCATAAACTAAGGTACAGCCTAGATTTGGAGACATCATATTTCAAAAGGATCAGAGAAAGGTTGGATGCTTACATGGACTACTCATGGACTACAATTCTATAGCTCAAAAGGAATGGAAACTTCTTAAGAATGAAATCCCAAAGATAAAAGGGGGAAAAATCAACAAGGACGAAAAGTGGTAGTAATCTAAAGAAATCTATGTGGATAAACAGGAACTCACAAACCACTTAGATTTTTTTAAAAGATATATACAGAAGATGGAAGCAATACAAAAGCATGGAAAAGTAAGATAAAACAAGTATCAGAAGTACTAAAATGTAGAATAATCTAAGCCCGGTGATTAAAACTAAAGATAATAATAAAGGGGTCTTCTTTTTAGTAATATTAGAGGAAAGAGGAGCAAAGAAACCCTAGCATCTTTGCTTGGGATAGTAAGAGTGATTACAATTTACAGTAGAGGGAAGACAGAACTATTCACATTTTCTTTGACATCAGTTTCATCTACCAAGGATGATAAGGGCAGGATCAAAACTGAAAAATACATGGTATACAAGTAAATAAGGAGATAGTGAGAAAACCTCTAGCTGCCATTGATTAATTTAAGTGACTCCTTCCAAATGAATTAAATTCTCCAGTACTAAAACATCTGGGGAATGAGGCTGCTGACTCACTGTCAGGGATATCAGAAAGATAACAGAGCATGGGAGAGATGCCTCAAGACTAGAGAAGGGCTAGTATTCTTGTTCTTTCAAAAGAGAGAAGTGATCAGTTTGCAAAGCATAAGCCAAATGAATTTGACTTTGATTGCTGGGATAATTTCAGAATGGATCATTAAAGAGATGGCTCCTAAACAACTAGAAAATGAAACAGATTACAAAGAGCAAGTCTGGCTTCACTGAGCACAGGTTATACCTTGCCAAGGCTAATCTTATTTTCTTGATGGACAGGCTTACTAAATTAGCAGATCAGGGTAATACTGTGGATTGAATTTTGCTAGAGTGTGGTAAAGTACTTGATAATATATTTTATACTCTTATTATGAAAATGAAAAAAAATGTGGACTAGTTGAAAATGTTATTACAAGAATTTAGACCTGGTTGATTTACCAGGCTCAAAATGTAGTTGTTACAAGCTTGGTATTAATTCAGTGAGAAGTTTATAACGGGGTGACCTAGGGATCTCCACTAAGCCCTATGTTGTTTAATATTTTTTATCGATTATATGGATAAAGACAGAAGTGTCATGCTCATTGAATTTATTGATGGCACAAAGATAGGAGTGTTAGCTAACACTGCATGACAAAGCCAGGCTCCCAAAAGGTCATATTGGACTAAAACACTGGGATGGATATAAGATACTCAAATAGTTTGTATTCTGACAAAGGTGAAATTTTGGTTAAATGCAGGCTCAATATCAGTCACAATTCTGTGTGATGACAAAAAATATTTAATCTTGGGCTATATTAAGGAATAGGACATGGTAGTCCTACTATACTTCACCCTGGTCAGACTATAATTGAAAAATTCTCTTCAATTACAAGTGCCACAATTGAGAAAGAATATAAATAAACTACAAAGTCCATGGTGAAGACCAAACAGGAAGCAGGGTGTTTAGCCTGGGGAAGAAAAGATTGAAGAGATACATGAGAACTCCAGTGGCTCCTCATTACTTCTAGGAATAAATATAATTAAATATAAATTTCTCTGTTTAGTATTTTAAACTTCTCACAACCTTTCTAAACTTAGTACTTATTATTATCCTTCCCATATGCTACCAAATTGAAGCTTGTATACTTTAGTCCATTTTCCATGCCATACATTTTCAGTAACTGTCTTCCATTCTCAGAATGCATTCCCCATCACCACTGACTCTTTTTAAAATTTTATTTATTTTATTCTGAACTTAAAAATAAAATAAACATTGCCATAATATAGTTGAATAGAAAAAAAAAGATGATTGTGCATGAAACTGGAAATCTATTATGCACTACTTGTTATGCTATAACTTCTTTTCTTGTTTTTGCTTTTTTTCTTTCCCTTCTCCCTACCCTGCCCTAGAGATGGTTACCATTAGACACAAATGTATGTGTGTGTGTGTGTGTGTGTGTGTGTGTGTGTGTGTAACACCATTCTATTAATCCTATTTATCACTTCTTTCTCTGGATATAGATAGTGTTTTCTTTCATGAGTCATTTGTATTTGTATTTAACTTGGGTATTTATAATGGTCAAAATGACTTATTCACTCAAAGTTGTTCTTTTTTTTAACTTTTTTTTTCTTTTTGGTGAGGCAATTGGGGTTAAGTGACTTGCCCAGGGTCACACAGCTAGTAAGTTTTAAGTGTCTGAGGCTGGATTTGAACTCAGGTCCTCCTGACTCCAAGGCCAGAGCTCTATTCACTGAGCCACCTAGCTGCCCCTTCAATGTTGTTCTTAAAATAATATTTTTGTCACTGTATGTAATGTTCTCTTGGATATGCTCATTTTGCTCTTCATTATTTCATTCAAGTCTATCCATGTTTTCCTAAGATCATTGAGCTCATCATTTCTTATACCACAACTTGTTCAAGCTATTTTTCTTCAACACTTAGTTCAATCATTGCCTTCTATATGAGGCATTTTTAATGCCCTTGCTCCTAATGCCTTTCCCATGAGTCACCTACCCCAAAGGGAAAATCCAGAAACACCAGTTAGAAGCTATGAAGAGACAAATTTAGACCTTTAGGAAAAATATTTTAGCAATTTGAGATGTCAATAAGTGAAATAGGGCACCTTGGAAGACAGTATGTTCCCCATCACTGGAAATCTTTGGATAGAGGTTGGATAATCACTTGTCAAGAATGTTATAGTGAAAATTCCTTGTAGTGTATGGATTAGAGTAGATGACCAGTGACATATCTTCCAACTCTAAAATTCTATAATTCATGTGTGCTAGATCCATTTTCAATTTGACTCAATCTTTTTCCATTAATTGTTTAATTTGGCATTCTTGATTCTGAATTATACATTAGCACAGAACCACAAGTGGTTAATAGGAGATGATAGATGGATGGATAGATAGATAGATAGATAGATAGATAGATAGATAGATAGATAGAT
>NW_020949613.1:7168114-7341799 GCF_900497805.2 Vombatus ursinus | reverse complement strand
GATAGATAGATAGATAGATAGATAGATAGATAGATAGATAGATAGATAGATGGATAGATAGATAATATATAAAGCATTCATTAAGTATTTATTATGTGCCAAACATTGTACTAAGTACTAGGGAATACAAATACAAGCAAAAAGAAAGACAACCCCTACCCTCAAAGAGCTTATATTTTAACGAAGAAAGACAACACTCTTTACATATATTTAAGATTGTAAGACCACTCTATTTAAAATAGGGGAGGAGAATGAATAAACCGGCCAAATTCCTAGTTTTTTGTCATGTAATTTCTCAATCAATGGATACTACTAGTATGACTATTATCATGTTAGGGTTCTGTTTTATTTTTTATGTCAGAGAAAAAGGGGTTATCATATTCAATCCTGGGAATCCTTGGGATGCTGGAAAGAATATGGGATTGGGATCTAGGCAACCTGAGATCTAGTCTCTGGCAATAACTAACTGAGATCTAGTCTCAAATCTGGCAATAACTAACTCTTTTGGGCTCAGTTTCCTCTTCTACAAAAATGAGGAAATTTTGATTAAATGATCTTTAATTATCAGTTTTATAATGCAATGGCTTTGTGACTTACATGAGTAGCAAACATACTTCCAAGTAATTCCAGTCTCTGAGTCACCACTAACCTAGCGGACTTATAAATGACTTGTCTATGACACTTAAAAAATAATCTACAATACACTATTTCACTTTTAAGCTCCATTACTCCTAAATTTCACCAATGTTAAGTACTCCTTTGCTGAATTGATGCCATATTATTTTTTCTTCAGGAAAAAGTAAAAATGTTAAATTCCACTGCAATTGCCTTTAAGAGCTTTCCTACATTTTATCTTAACAGCTAGATCTAAAAAATAATCTGCTTTCATTTCAGCCATTTCAGCTACATGGTGTCTCTTCCAAGTGGAAACATTATTAAGTTTAATAGAAATTGACTTATCTAGGGTAAGTCACATTGGCTCATGGCTAAAATGGGAAAACAACTCAAATTTTCATCTGAAACAACTGCTTTCAAAACTACCTGCTCAGCTGAATATACTTTGATACTTTTAAAAATTCTCTCCTTCATATATGACTACGATGCTTATTTCATGCAATTATAGATTTACAGCAAGAAGGGAACTTAGAGGTGATTTACCTCAGTCCTCACATTTTACAGAAGAAACTGAGGCACAGAGAGATTAAGTGACTTGTCCAAGATCTCACAAATTGTTGTTCATCCTTCATTCTCCAAGAAGACCAATGACATCAGGAAGGTGATGTCTTGACTTGGGAGTGAATTAGATCTAAGTGAGGCAGGGCTGTGCAAAATCATTAACCTCCCTCTCTCCTCACAGGTAATCAGAAGCAGTACCGGTACTTAAACTCATATTCTCTGATTCCAAATCTATACTTTTTTCTACAGCATCACACTGTTTACTTTCATCAATAGAGTGTGCTCTGAGGTTTTGTTTTGGGGTTGTTGTTGTTGTTATTTTAGTGTCTCTGATGAATCTGTATTGATCTATCCATTCCCTCTGTCCTCCTTATAACCAATGCAAACAAAACCTACTTCATGTTCTGAGAAAAGCATTTTTTAAAATCTTAAAATATTATATACAGGAGTTATTATTATTATTATTATTACTATTACCATTGCTACTCTTGTGGGAGAGATAGATGGCTAAGGATAGAAGTCACGGCCATGGAATTACTGGTTCATGTAGTTATCAAACCTATGACATTGGCTTCAACAATATGGTGCACTAACCAGCTAACAACCCACAAGCTATTTTGATAATTATAAACAAGCCGATGAATATTTTCACCTCATTGTCTCTTAGATTTTGTGAACTGATTGGAAGTATATGGTTGGAACTTTTTTTAGTAATGGCTATATAAATGATGGGACATGAATTTGCATTCATTATATACATTGTGCTATACATATATGCCTTATATACATTAATATAGCAATGCATTGTAAGAAACAATGCATATGAAGAATACAGATAGCATGAAAAACCACATAAACTGAAGCAAATTGCAGTAAGAAGAACCAAGAAAATAATATACACAATAATTACAACAATGTAAATGGAAGGAACAAAAAAATGAAAGGGAAGATTTTGTAAATATAATGACCAAGCAAGGCCCTAAAGAAGCGATGTAAGAATGCATCAAGCTTCTTTCTTTGCCAAGGTAGAGAAAAATGAATGTGAAATACTGTTGGTCTTAGCTGATATGTTTTTTCATTTTCCTCACTTTTTTTTTTTCTGTTTTTATCCCTTTTGATGAGAGACAGTTCTCTAGGCTGGGACAGGGGAGAGGAGAACAAAAAATAAAGCTCAAATCATTATAAAATCAGTAGAGAGACTGGGGAACAAGATGCACAAGACTGTATGCACTTCAGAAATTATTGCCTTGTCAGTTGGTTTTGCTTAATCATTTTTCTCTGTTACAAGCCTCAATATGGATGAAGAGCATTTTGGGAAATTATTGCTATTAAAAATTTTAAAGCATGAATAAATTACGTTTAAAAGTATATGCATCTACAAATTCCAAACATTTTCAGGTTTGTTTCTATACCAAAATAGATTCACAGTTTCTAATCTTTTGATGGAATGTTTTGTGATAAGAGGGAAGACTAGTGCATTGGGGGTAGCCCTCCTTTTCACATACACAGGCATTAACTTGACAACTCGGGACTTGGGAAGTGAATTCACACTTTTTAAAGAGATTTTTCAGAATTTCCCATCAAAACAGCTGTCTCCGTAGCTCATTCTTCTTACCTGAAATGGTTTCCTGGATTTCCTTCTTTCAAAAAGTTATTAAAACTCAGAATCCTCTAGATATTTGGGATAGTGTTTCCCAGGTCAAATCCAAGGCCCAGGAAAGCCAGGAAATTCTGGGATGTCACCCCACCCAACAGGAAGTTATTACAACTAGTTCTAAGTTTTGATAGTAATGTCTGTATGTTTGGCAAGGTAGATTACAATAAAACATATACAAGAACATGAATAAGCAGATATTAAATTAAGCACCCTCTATATGCTAGGCACTTTCCTAGGAGTTACCAATGCAAAGAGAATAATAAAACGGTAAAAAAAAAAATGAAGCAGTACCTGCACCCAAGGAGATTACACTCAATCAAGGAAAAATATGCTCACACACGTGTGTGTATACACATACATATATTTGTATATACACTTACACACAGTAGAAGTATAAGCATATAGAAAAGATACCCCAAGTAAATACATGGTAAGAATATCATATTCACATTCTAAGCGTCCTGGATGAGTGGGTAAAATTCAGAAGCATATCTAAATAATAAAAAACAAAGCACTGTTTCTATTCCTTATTCTTCCAGGGACATGTTAAATTGGCTTTAGTCGTGTATTCAATGGTGCACTAGTGGGTGCGTACCGTTAATAGGCTTCCTTAAGCGCTTAAATTAGAATCAAGGCATAACTTAGGAATGTGCTTAAAAATGCATAGAATTCTAAATTTATAATTTTATTTTTAGCTGTGGCCTCCCATGGCTGTTCTAAAAAGTCTAGGAAAAGAGAAATAGTAGCATTGTCACATTCAGAAAGGTCCATGTTTTCCCTATTCTGCTGGTCATGCCAGGGTTCTGGAAGAAAGCCCAGAAAAGTAGAATTGCACTATGATATTGCCATTGGCTACCTATTCTGATGAGTATTGAAGTAAGAAAAAACTAGGTTAAAATTTTCCACTGTCAGGAAAAAAGACAAAACAAAACATATCTTTCCATTGTCAAATTCTTTTAAGTCATAGATGAAAGCAAGAATCCTCCAAACACAAATACAGGAAGGTTTTCTTCTTCTTCCTCCTCTTCCTTAGCTATAACACCATAATTAGATTAAGTAGAATTAAAGAAATTAAAGTCATTATCTTTTCCTAAAGTAACTTGGCCATGGAAACTGATTTATAAATACAATGTTTTCCCTAGAACTAATGTCTTCACAGAATAAAGGTAGAGAAGTGGGATTACTAGAGTATAGTTACAGGATGATAAGTTTAGTGCTATAAAAGAAATTAAAGGTAATCTAATTCAATCTGCTCTTTCAAAGATCATAAGATCATAAATTTAGAGTTGGAAGGGACATGAAAGACCATCTAGTTAAATATCCACATTTTACAGAAGAGGAATTTGGGGTCTAGAAAAATTAAGTGACTTGTCCACAGCCAAACAAGGAACAAGTAACAGGGCCAAGATATGAACTCAATTCCTCTGACTTTAGATCCTACTTGGTTTCTACTACACCAGATCACAAGCACAAGAGCCAGGGAGAAGGACTCACTGGCTCTAGTAGTATAAAACATTGCTAATGATCAGCAACTCAAATTCTGTTACAAGTTAAAAATCTAGATACAAGAAAGTAATACAAATTGTTAAGAGTAGGATGAGACTATCAGATTTAGTATTCAGGCTCTTCTCATATTGAACAACTATAGATCCATGTGGAATGTAAAAGAAGTTGAAATAAATGCTAGAAGCACATCTATATGCCTGACAAACCACTTTTGAAAGGTATTTGAAGTTTCAGTGAGCTGTAAAAGTAGGAAAGTGTCTTTGCACTAGTTTTAGACCTGATTTTGCCCAAGAAAGATAGTGATCATTTTTCTCACACTCACATTTATATTGAGGCCTGTTCCCAGCAATAGTTGAAGTGGAAAACCAGGTTGAAATTAGTGTTGACAGTCCACAAAAGACAAAAACAAATAACATCCTTAGGAATGGTTGCCTCAAACCCACTATAGCACTGGACAAACTAGGAAACATCTTCATACCTGGCTTTTGATCTTGATAGTTAGTACATAGGTAGGTGGGTTGTTGATTCTTCAGTGTGTCATTGGATCTATGTTCTAATTTATATAAGTCTTAATTATAAGTGCATGGATCATCATGTGCAACTGTTGTCCATATCCTCCAATGAATCTTCCATAGGCCTTCCAACCAAACATGATGTGGGCCTATCCTTAGATTTCCCTGACAATCCATAAGTAATAGTTCCACACTTGGGCTGTTCTTGATATATGTTATGCCAGTCTATGTGCATAATTCATCCTCATAATGTGTTATAGACTCTTTTTTCCACCATGCATCTCATCATTGCTCTTGAATTAATTACTATTTTTAATTCCTTGGAAATTATAAAAAAGGAAAAACAATTTCAATTGTTTGATTTCTCACAAAAACAGAGAATATCAGATTGCAGGGTACCTGAGAGGACCCGTAATCCAACACACCAAGAATGCTTTCAATGAAACTATTGAATTGTCATCGAATCATTGACTAAAACTTCTATGGATGAGACAGTCTATTCTATTTTGGGATCATTCTAACTGTCAAGAAATTTTTTCCTTACATCATTCCCTCATATGACTCTTTCCATAATCTACCCATTGTCTCTAGTTCAGCTTCTTCCTCCTAAGAAAAATAGACCAAATTTCCTTTGCCTCAAGATATCTGAGCGCCAGGGGATGTTAACTTTGAAAAGTGATTAAATAGAAATTCCATTCAAGGAG
This sequence comes from Vombatus ursinus, assembly GCF_900497805.2. NCBI lineage: Eukaryota > Metazoa > Chordata > Mammalia > Diprotodontia > Vombatidae > Vombatus > Vombatus ursinus. Next base: position 7,336,244 of record NW_020949613.1, on the reverse strand, counting down.
GGGTGTTTAGTTTCTACTTTTTCAAGAAATTACATATCTTGGATCTCCTACTTATTGCATATGTGACCTTGGACAAGACACAACCTCTTAGGACTACCATTTCTTCATTACAAAATGAAGGAGTTATTCTAGACGGCCTCTAAGGTCCCTTGTAGCTCTAACGATATGATTCTATGCTATGATCCTATGGACTTAGCAAAAAAAAAAAAGGGGGAAACATTATCACATATGGTTATAATGAGAAGTTTTTTGTTTTGTTCACAAACAGCAGAATTTATAATCAAAATAAATATCTCTCCCTTCAAAATTGTTATAGTAGGCTATATATTGATTTCAGAGAAATTGTGATTATCCAAAACATTTTCAGAACTCCTCTTTTGGAATCACTTTTAAGAGTTTGTAAGCCTTGTCCTGTGACTGTGACATAGGAAGCAGTCTTATTTCAAAGGGCTGGACTGAGCTGGACTGGACCACAATTCTTGACTTTGTAGTTGCCAAGAGAGGTTGTGTTGGAGATCCAGATCTAATCAATGAAAGGGATGAGAGGGAAGTAGAAGAAAAAAAGTCCTGAAAGATTGCAAGAGAAAACTAAGGTTAGGCCTAGTTCAAGGCTTAATGAGATCATAGATTTAGAGTTGGAAAGTATCTTTGAGATCATACAGTCCAAGCCTCTTATCTGATAGATGAGGAAAGAGGTGGAGTAACTTGCCCAAGGCCACTAAGATGGTAAATAGCAGTAATAGGATTTGAAGCCAGATTCTCTGATTCTAAGTCCAGAATTCTTTCCACTAGAGTTTATTGCTTCCATTAGAGACTTTGTGGTGAGATGAGCAATCAGCATCAGCATTCTAACTTACATTTAATATTAGCATTTTAAAGTTTATAAAGGACTTTGTATACAGTACCTTAATCCATAAGCATTTGTGAAACATATGACATATATGCCTGCTTATATTTTTTGAATACTTAAGTGAACCTTTCTCAAAATCAGAAATTCCAATCTGCTTGGCAGGAAAATGGGTAAGTTAATGGTTGATTTTGTCTTATGTCAAAAAAAAAAAAAATCAGCCCATATGTGCCTCGTTGAGAACCAACTTACTGAAAAGGAATAAATTGCTCCTAAATCAGAAGTAAAAGTCAACTAAAAAGAAAAAAAAATCCCAAAAGAAATTGAAAAAACAAAAACTTATGTCGCTGCTGTAAATGTGCAGTAAATATTAATGTGCAAATAAGAGCGAAATCTAAATATTTTTTAAAATGAAATGTGCTTTGTTTTGTTTTGCTTTTCTGGAGCTCCTGGGCTTGGACTAATTGAGAATGGCCTGGGAAGAGCTCCAATGCAGTCATATGATAGACTTCATATTGTGCATTACTTGTTCCTTTTATTTGATCTGTGGAAAGAATAAAAGCACATATAAACATTTTAGTGTGTTTTGTATCTTCACATGGATGGTGACTTGATTATGTCAAGGTCATATGACTAGGGCCCAGTGAAATCCATCATACTCAGGAAAGATGCAGGGTTTCTGCCAAATGGGATCGCAACTCACATTTATGGTTGTGTAAATGAACACTATCCAGATCCTTTTGGCCACAGTTCTTAACTTTTTGCCAGTTATGGAGCCCTTTGACAATCTGGTGAAATATATGAACTCTTTCTCAGAATGTTTTAAATAACTGAAAGAAATGATAAATTTCAGTTAGAGGTTCAGAAAATAAAGATGTTATTCATAGAGCTTCCAAAATCTATCCATGGACTCCCTGGAGGTCTGTGGACCTCAGATTAAGAACCCCTTTTTAGACTAATGAGATGATATGCTTGTTGTCCTTCACTCTTGAAGAGGACTGAAATGACATCACCATGTTGGAGTCAAAGTATAGTATATCGACTGGCTGATCAGACCAATACATGCTCAGAAGGCTCTATCACAGATCAGGCACATAAATAGTACATATAAATATCTGAAGAGATGTCTCTAAATTTGCACATCTCTACTTCAATTCTGCTTCATTTATAGAGCACAGAGCCTTCTTTGATGCAGGTACACTGAGTTGGGCAGTCCTTTGCCATTGTCTCCCATGTCACACAAACAATTCCAAAGTTCTTCAGAAAAACCTTGAGAGTGTCTTTATATCACTTCTTCTGACCTCTGTGTGAGTGCTTGCTTTGTGTGAGTTCTCTATAAAAATAGTCTTTTAGGCAAATGTACATTTGGCATGTGCAACATGGCCAGCCCAATGAAGTTGTGCTCTATACAATACAGTTTGAATGCTTGGCAGTTTAGTTCAAGAAAGGACCTAGGGTTCAGTATCTTATCTTGCCAGGTGATCTTCAGAACCTTCCTAAGACAATTCAAATGGATTTCTTGACAATCACTGATATATTATCTAGGTTTCAAGGGCATACAACAATGAGGTCAGCACAACATCTGTGTAGACCTTCACTTTGGTAGTTAGTCTAATACCTCTTCTCTCCCACTCTTTCCTTTGGAGCCTCGCAAACACTGAGCTGTCTCTGGCAATGCATATATCAACCTCATCATCTATGTGTACATCCATGGAAAGTATACTTCCAAGGTAAGTGAACTTATCCATAGCATTCAAAATTTCTCCATTTGCTTTAACCAATGGTTCCACATATGGATGGTGTGGTGTTGGATGGTGGAGAACTTGTGTTTTCTTAGTGTTAATTATTAGGCCAAAATTAGCACAAGCAGCAGAGAATCCATCCATACTCTGTTGCATCTCAACTTCAGAGGATGTATCAAGTGCACAATCACATGCAAACAAAAATCATGCACTAACTCTCCCTCCACTTTAGTCTTGGCTTGTAGACTTTTCAAATTGAGTAATTTACCATCAGTGTGGTGGCTGACCTTGGTGCCATTTTCATCCTCATTGAAGGCATCTGTTAACATCGCTGAAAACATTATGTTAAAAAGCATGGGAACAAGCACACAGCCTTGCTCTAATCCTCTGGTGACTGGGAAAGTTTGAACGCATCACCCATTATCCAGAACTAGTCAAGCATGCCATCATGAAATTGACATATAATAATGGCATCTCCAGGCAACCAAATTTTGACATAATTATCCACAAGCCCTCATGACTGATGGTCTCAGAAGTCTTGGTCAGGTTGATGAATGTTGTGTACAAACCTCTATTCTGTTCCTGGCATTTTCCTGGAGTTGTCAGGCAACAAACACCACATTGACCATTCCTCTACCCTTTCTGAAGTCACATTGACTCTCAGGTAGATGACCATCTTCCAAGTGAAAGATCAGCCTATTCTTGAGGGTTCTGGCAAGAATCCTGCCAGCAATGACTCCCCCAACCATGATTTTCATGGGACAATCTATTTCCTTTATTTTTATGGATATGGACGACGGAGATATCCTTGAACTCCTCTTGCCATATAACCCAGAAAATTTCAGTCAGCTTTCATATAAGCACTGGACCCCTGCCTTGTAAATCTCATTTGCAATAGAATCAGCATCAGGCACATTGCTGCATGAGAGAAGCCTAATGGTATTCCAAACCTCTTCTTCAGTTGGAAACTCAGCTAGAGAGGAATTGACTTCAATCTGAGGCATGTGGCCAATGGCTTCAGCATTGATTGATGATGATCTGTTGAGAACACTTTGGAAATGTTAAGCCCATCTCTCTAGGATCATATTCTTATCACTAATCAATGTGGCTACATCAGCACTGAGTAGTTGAGATGCACCAAAGGTCTTTGGCCCATAAATAGCCTTCAGAACATCATAAAAGCACTTTGGATTGTTACTGCCAGCATAAAACTGAATTTTATCTGCTTTCTTACTGAACCAAGAATCTTGCATCTCTTAAGCTTCACTTACACTTTATTTTTGATGCCTTCTTAGAGATGAATGAACTATTCTGCTGGTAAGCCCTATGGAGTTCTCTATTTTTATTTAGCAGCTTCTGAATTTCCCCATCATTTTCATCAAATTAATCTTTATGTGTGTGTTAGTATTCTGGCCCATATGAGTAAATGCAGTGCTGTATACCAAATCTTGGAAAGCTGCCCATTTCTTTTCTGCCCCACTGTTGTCAACCATCTTTTGGCTTAGCTTTCCCTACAAGTTAGCAGCAAACTCTTAGTGTGAAGAAGTGCTCTAATCTGTTGACATTAAGTCTTCCAGTAGTCATCTTGCCTTGTGGTCACTGCTTTTATTGAATGCTAATATTTAGCTTGGAGAGGTTAAGTCTTTGATCAGTCCAGCACTCTGCACCACACATCACTTTTGTCATTCTCATGTCCTGTCTGTCTCTTCTCCTTACTATAACATCACCTATTAAATGCCAAAGTTTGCTGTGAAGGTGCATCGACAAAATTTTATTACATTTAGCTAAATGGAAAACAGTGTTGGTGATAAGAAGGTTGTAAGATGTACAGTTCCTCAGTAGTAAATGACCATTGCTGTAGCAGTTTCTGACTCCATTCCTCCCAAGGACTCCCTGCCATATCTGGTAGTTTGTGTCTACTCTTGCATTAATGTCACCCAGAATTACAAGCTTGTCCTCTTTCAGCACGTTGATGATAAGGGTCTCCAGGTCTTCATAAAATTTTTCTTTGACCTCATCAGGAGTCATCACGGTGTAAGCACATACAATGATGATGGTGGCATGGCACTTTCTTGCAAGTGGCAATCTCATTGTCATGAGTCTGTCATTCACTACTTTTGGTAAGCATACAAGCTTGTTGACTAGATTAGTTTTGGTTGCAAGCCCTACACCAGCTTCACAGCACTTCCCTTCACTGCAGCAACTCCAGAAAACCATGTATCAAGCTCCAACTTTGGTAAGCTGGCCTTCATTTACCAACCTTGTTTCACTCAGGGGTGTTATTTGGATGTGAAACCTACTGAGTTCTCTCAAAACAAGGGTTGTTAGTCTTTCAGTTCTACTGGATTTTTTGTTATCCATAAGAGTGCACACATTGCAGTGGAATCATCTTTGCAAAAGTTTTTGAACATTTTTTTCTGTTTCAACCACAGGGGGAGATTCCCACCATCTGTAGTAAGCAGGCCAGGGTTAGGTGAAGCAAACAATTTTAGGGCACAATTTCTAGCCCCTTCCTCATGCCAGAAGGTAAGCAGTGCACTTCTTCAAAAAGACTGCTCAGAAAGCCAGAGGGCTGCTGAATCCCACTGCTGCTTCCAGTGAAAAGATAACTCTATGGCCTGGGCTGCCTATGTGCGGTGTTGTGACTACCACTCCCAGTGTATGAACTACTGCTGTTTCATCACTTGCCTGTAGCCACAGCACTTTGAGATAGGTAAAAATGGTAAAATGGTATGAGTGATGTCTTTTGATTCATGCATAAATTGGAATTAAGTGAGGCAGAGTTGTCATCAACCTCACTATCTCATCCTATGACACTATCCAGTGTCATCAAAGTCCAGTGGCAAGACAAACAGTCAAGATGACTGGTGATGGCTTGGGATGCAGTGGACAACCTTGGCATCTTTGATGCCTCACCAAACTCTAAGAGCTCTACAATGCCTGCTTCAGCCACCTTCATGGCTGTTGGAACAGATGGTTCTCATCTACCAATTCCTGCAGGAAAAGTCTTTATATGCCTGAGGTAGACACCCCCCTAACTCACCTAAGGGTCTGAGACCCCTTGGTTACCCTTCACATGATTTAGCCCATCTGCCAAAACAATTTATTGTGGTGTGGCTGCTGTGTATGCTACAGGTCCTTTGACAGGTGAGAGTCAGGTGAATGAGGTTGATATCAAAGGTGGAGAGTAATCTTGAAAAGGGTTCAGCAGCACTCACACCAGAGATACTAGTCTTCTCTGAACACACCCTACACCCCAATGAGATAAGAACAGTGGCAAAGAGAGAGGTGAGGCTTGGGAATAGAAAACTGTCTGTTCTCTGAGAGCCTTAGAAAGTGTGACATTTTCCTAGCAGTTGCCTAAGAAGAATGTAGTACTTCAGAGTTGATCACAGGATTAAAAAAGATACTAGCCCTTTTTGGTAAATAGGATCAAGTTAGTGTCTAACAATGCCAACTGATGATTAAAAAAAAACCCTGAAATTTCCAATTCATGGCATGAATTACAAAAAGTCTTCAGATTAAAAGTCTCCTAATGCTGAACTATTAGAGTGTCTGAACATGTAGGTCCCTTCTACAAATTTAGTGAAATATAATAGTTTTATCTCCAAAATTTCCAGTGACAAGAAATTCACTACTTCATAAGACAGCCCATTCTATTTTTAATAGCTCTAATTGAAATGTTTTTATTTTTCATTAAATCAGCCAAAATGTGATTCCATATTATTTTACCATTTGGATCCTGTTCCCTCTGGAACTACAGGATAAATCTAATCTCCCTTCCACATGACAATACTTCAAATATTTTAAGACAACATTCCCCACCTATGTCTCCTTTTTTCCAGATGAATCATTTTGTTTCTTCAACAATGTTTTATATGACCCTTCATCATCCTGGTTAATCTGCTCTGGACATGCTTCAGTTTGTCAATGTCCATCTTAAAATTTGGGTCCTAGCACCAAACATTTAACACCTAAATAATGCTATTTAGGGCTGTTTGTAAAGCAAAATTTTAAAAAGCCTAATAGAGAATTCATTGACATCTGGAAAACAACCACAATAAACAAAAAAAAAACTGTTAGTATATATTATGTTTATTCTACAAGCAAACTCATCTGAAAAACCACACTTATACCCAAGTCAGAGAATGACTTCTTGCAACAACTCCTTCAGCTGGAAAGAACAAGGGGTACTTTGGGGAACAAATTCTTCCTTTTAAAGAAAAGAACATGTTCAACACCACTGCTGCATACAAATTTCATCTTGGACTTATCCAATCAATAGCACTCTAAGTGCTTTCTTATGTGCTCAACACTGTTCAAGTCACTGAGAAGGAAAGGAATGAGGCATAAAGTTTATATAAGACACAAGGAGTTTATGATCTAATTAGATAAAGCAGTATACGCCATGTCTCATTGAAACTAAAAGCTTTTCTCCATCAATTGTTCCCCAATTCTCTTACAAATATCTTCAGACTCTTCTTCTCCACTGGTTTTCTCCTCTACCTATAAGCATGTTCTAATATCTCTTATTCTGAAAACAAAATAAATATATTTTTAAATGTCTTTTTACCATGTCATTTCATCCTTCTCCTCCCTTATCATCTTCTTCCTTTTTACTACCAAGTTTTCTTAAAAGGGTAGGGAATGCCCAATTTCTTCACCATGCATTCATTATTAAATTCCATGCATCCAAGATCATACTCATCACTTTGCTTAGTATTCATCATTCAACTCCTAATTCCCAAATGAATTGGCCTTTTCTCAGTCTTCTGGTTTTGTTTTTGTTTATTTGTTTGTTTGTTTCTGTTTTGCAGCATTTGGCACCTGGCTTCTGTGACACTGCACTGGTTCTCCCCCTAGCTCTCCCATAATCCCATACTCCAAACTGAAATTATCCTAATATCCTAAATATCCTAATATCCTAAAATATCCTAAGATATGTTGCTCCTGGCTCTGATTCTTATAATCAAGCCACTGCTCAGAGTCTTAGAATCTAACCACTGCTCAGATTTTTACAATCTAGCTACTAGCTCACTAATGTTCAGACTCCTTAAGAGTCTGCCCAATATGACGGATGTTCTAATAAGCTTGAGTCGAATTCTTTCAGGCAGGATACATGTGTTGTGATTTTGGGGTCCCAGCACCCCTAAACCCCTAAGCCTCAACATTTTGGTGGTCCGTATAGGGAAACTGCCTAACCCCAAGTTCTTCTCTAGCCAAGACTGGAAGATACATAAGCCTCCCCCCCACTCTCTTGCTCTGCAGTTGGGGTCACCAAGCACCAAGGCTTGGAGGTGATTTTCGGGCAGACCATTATGAGGCTGTCTCGCACTTGGCTTGATGCTCTCAGGCTCTCGGTCCACTGTGTCGGTTCGAGGCCATGGACCTGGGTACACCTTCCACAGCATAGAGGACAAGGGCAGACACCCTATCGGGAAGTGTATGCCCAATTCTGTCAGTTGTCTCGGTGCTAGAGAATTGGGGAAAACTGCAGTTGCTTTTTGGTTCCCTGAGGCTTATTTACTCCCTTACCTCTAGACCCCTGAATTCTCCTTCATGGAGGTTACAGGGGAAAGTTAGAACAGCTAAAAATATCTTGGCAGATTCTGGAGGTTTTGTGATTGATCGTTAAGTTTTGAAACACCTCCTTACAACCTTGGTCACTCTTGAGTCAAGAGGGTATCTGTTAATCCCTCTCATAGAAGAGTTTCACCCTTTCCCTCTCACATTTGATTTTGCCCTCCCTCACCTGGGGAAAAGGAGAGAGGAGGGGCAGCAGTTATAGCATAGGCCTCACTGGCAATGTCCTTGGGCCCTAGGGCAACCTTTGCCTGGAAGCATCACCCAGGTTCAGCACATCCTGCTCCAGGTAAAGAAGCTAGCCTCCAAACTTGGGTAAGCATGCTCTTTTTAAAGTTGTAGTTTTAACTGTTAATGACGAGATGTTGATTCTCTGTGTAAAGTAATTTGGAAATGAATTTAACAAAAATGAAGTCACCTGATTGGTAATGGGTTTGTTTCAAGTATCAAATTGGTGAACTTTCTGTATCAATTATGTCAAGCAACTTTTCATAATATGATTACCACTAAAATAATTTGGCTATTGTTGGTTGTTGTTTTGATGTGTAAACTAGCCAAAAAGCTTGTTTGGGTTATGTATGGCTTGCTGAGAATTTGCAAGTGTATAGAAATCTCTAATGATTGGCTTTTTACACCAGGACAAATTTAAATCTGAGATGTAAATCCTAGAAAAGTTTTTCCTACACTGTGATTAGTGAAACTTGCTGTGTGAGATAAAAGCTCATAGATTTTATTTTGAGTTGTCTGATGGGTCATAATACAACGATAATCAATAATCCACCATCTGAGGGAAATGCCACAAACTACTAAGAGAATGTGATACTGGTGGGAAGCCAGCATTGGGAAAAGCTAAGAGGACAATTTTAGCCTCAGTCTAAGATGAGATCCTCTTGGCTCAGTTTACCCATTATGTTCCTTTGAGAGGGAATGTTACCCACTTGGTTATTCCTGAGTCTGGCTATGAGGTAAATTTGATACTGCCTGGTTGGAAAACTGAATTATCTGAATCCAAAAAGAGCTAAGGATGTTTTATCCTCTCAAAGTTGGACCCTAAATCTGGTCCCTGCTTTATATCTGGGCCCTGCAATCTTTTCTGTCAGATTTGTGTCTTCCAGACTACAGGCCATTCACCTACAGTTGGTAGCAAACAGCAGGTACCAGCCAATGTCCTCCCATCATTCCCTAGATTCATCCTGTGCTCAGTTCCAGTCAACCTCCTCTTTGTGACTACCTTGAGGCAGGGACAGCTCTATGCCCCTTGCCAGCAAGAAGCAGTTTCAGAAGCCAAGACCTTTGCCCCTTACCCCAAAAGAATTTGGATCCCATTTGTTTGAGGGGGGAATGATGAGGATAGGATCTAGGCCTCAAAAAGGAAAAACCCTGGACTTTCCCACATGGCCAAATCTCTGGCATTCCCCTGAGGCTATAATCCCATCAACTGGCCTTTCACTGTGGCTAAGCCCAATCTGTTACCCTTAACCTAGCCTAGACATCTCTATGTCCCCAGCCACTTCCCATCCTTAAACCTATCTAGGTTCCATTCTCCCTTGGCCACCTCTGGATTTCTATTACCTCATAGACTACTTGGCCACTCCTAGATCCCTCCCATAGTCTTTCTGTACATAAGGTCCATCTTGTCTCCATTAAGATGCTCTGATTCTTATAATCAAGCCACTGCTCAGAGTCTTATAATCTAGCCACTGCTTAGATTCTTAGAATCTATCCACTGCTCAGATTTTTACAATCTAGCCACTAGGTCACTAATGTTCAGACTCCTTAAGAGTCTGCCCAATATGACAGATGTTCTAATAAACCTTGTCTTTGGCTGGAAAAAAAAAAAAAAAAGATGTGTTGCTCCTCCTGACTTCTTTGTTTTCTTTTTTTGTGTTACCATCATCCAGCTGTCACCTCCACTCTGCCCTCTCCTTCACAATCCAAATTCTTTTAATTTGATTTCTAAAAGTATCTCTCACATATGACCATTCCTTAACACTTACTGCCCCCATCCAAATGCACATAACTCCCTCCCACCTGGATGACTGCAGTAGCTTTTAATCAATGCCTTTAGCTCCATTTTATCCCTGACTCTAACATTCATTGTATACATAGCTTTATCTTCCTAAACTATATCTTTGATTATATTGCTCCATTGCTCAAAAAACTGCCTCATCTCAAATGCTTATCAAAGAAAAATCAAAATTTTTGTAATCCAACCTATTTTTCCATACTTATTTACATAATCTATGTACCATCGAAGTTGGGCCATATCTCTCCTACTTTTCCCACTTCTGTGACTTTTTGCACTATTCTTTGCATGTGGAATACTTTCCTCTCTATTCTCACTTCTTAATATTCTTCCCATCCTTCAAGGCTCAGCTTAAATGCCATCTCCCACTTGAAGTCTTCTTTGATACTAATGCACCTGGAAGTGATGTTACTATCCTCTGAATTTTGATAGTACTTCATATCCCACTCATGTCCTTTGGATCACAAGGCTAGAGGAAGACAGTGAAGTGGAATAGAATGAGTATTAGGTTTGCAGTCAGAGGAATGGTATCTGCTCTGTTGCTTACTGTCCATGTGGCCTTGAGCCAATCGATTCACCTCTAAGGGCCTCAGTTTGCCTGTCTATAAAATGAGAGGTGGGACCAGATGCTCTCTAATTTCCCTTCTAATTATACTATGATAACTAGATTTGGATGTAGGATAGACCTTGGGCACCATGTAGTCCAGAACTTTTTAACCTAAGGTCCATGGACCCCAAAGATGAAAATTTTCAGAGAGTTAATGAACTTGGATGGGAAAACTGTATGTATTTATTTTCATTAACCTCTAGCTTCCTTTGAATGCCTATATAGTTTATTTTATGCATTTAAAACATTATTTTGAGAAAAAATACAGAGGTTTCACTAGATTTCCAAAGGCAGCCCTGTTATAAAAAAGATTAACAACTCCCCTCATCTAGTTGACTCTCAAATGTCACAGATAAGGGAACAAAACTAAAGAGATGAAATGACTTCCCAAGGAAATAGGTAATAAAGTAGCATAACCAGGTTTTGAATCCAGGTTTTTTGACTCCAATTCTAGTGCTCATGTCTCTACACCATGATGCCTTTCTATATTTTTATTATAGTTATTTGTACATAGTCTTATCTTCCCTACTAGATAATAAACTTCTTGGAAAAGAAATATTTTTTAAGTTATTGTTCTATTCTCTAACATTTAGCAGAATGCTTTTTAAAAAAATATAACAGTATATTGTTATTAATTATAGTAATAACTTGAGTTAATTTAACTCTTGGCATACTTTAAATATGCAAAACACTTAGCTTAATCTGACTTTATCTTTTTAGCAGCCCCCAAAAATACATCTCTTAAGTAGTATTATTACCATTTTACAGATTGGAAAATGAGGCTTAGAAAGATGGAGTAACATGCCCAGGTTGCATTAATACTAAGCATTGAAGCTTGAATTGGAATTTAGATATTTGAACCCCATATCTAATGTTGTTCCCACTGTAACATGGTGTACCTCTAAGTTTTTGTTGTCATTTGATTTAGTCAGAAAGATTATTCACTATTGTGACATCTTTGTTACAATAGAGAAAGCAAGGCCGTACTGATCAGATCCTAAAACACAAGTGTAAATTCTATGCTGGCAGTGAAGGGAAGGGATAGGAGTTCCTCTATCTAGTCTCAAGACATCACAAAATAGGTCAATGACCCCCAATATCCTGGTGTAATCACAGACTCACAAGGCTGTATTTTTCTATTCTCTTCTTCACAATAGATACATTTCACATCTATGCTTTTTTCCCCAAAATATTTAAATATATGAAATAGATCCCAAATTGTTTGGTTTATAAATCTTTCTAATGGTCCAAAGCTTACTAATAAGAGTTTTATGCTGACAGGTTTTTAAGATGCATTTCCTGACTTACTAGTCTTTAATATTTTAGCATGCATTTATATAACTTTTTTCCCCAAATGAATTCAGAGCAGAGATACAGCTAATAATTTAAGAGAATAGTGCATAAGATTCCAATCACCTAAAAATTTTATATGTAGTCTTGTGGTGCTCTGTATATGTATACATACATATCTAAAAATATACACACATATAAATATATGTATATATGTGTCATAGATATATAAATATATGTCACATATGTGGCACAAATATATAAATACAGATATAAATATGTGTATATATATGTTTCTACAGAGAGAGCTAAATGAGACACAGTTTGTGCAGATATTACAAAAGCCTAATATTCTTTTTTAAAATTTTTTTTCTTTTATTAAATTTATTTTGAATTATCAACAATCACTTCCATAAGTTTTTGAGTTTTAAATTTTTCTCCCCTTCCCTCCCCAAGACAGTGTGTAATCTCATATAGGCTATACATATACTTTCCTATTAAACATATTTTCACATTAGTGATGTTGTAAGAATTAAAATCAACAGGAGGAACCACCAGAAAGAGGAAACAAAACACAACAGAAGAAAAAAAAATAACAAATAGTATGTTTCAATCTGCATTCAAACTCCATAGTTCTTTCTTCTTTGGGAATAGCATTTTCCATCATGAAGCCTTTGGAGATGTCTTAGATCCTTGCATTGCTGAGAAGGGCTGTCTATCAATATTAGTCCTCATACAATTTGAAAAACCTAATATTTTTAAGCAAGCTTTGGCTAACATTCTTTTATTCTACTTTTTATCTTAAAAGTAAAGGAGACATAAGCCCCCTGATAAGAAGGGGGTGTGACTGTCATTCATTCATAACACTAGCCAAGTCCTTTGCTGTTAGACCCTTAATGGAGCTGAGTTTATGATGTTTAAAGGCTACAGCCAGCCCTCATGAGTTTAATGAAGCATTCTCTATCCCTGAAGTTTTCTCCAAAATTGGTGTAGGAAAAATAATTCCTTTCTTAATATTTTCTTAATGTCTAGTAGGAAAGGGATAATGTGATTTTATCCAAACAACTCATTCAGCAAACATTTACTGACCTACTGCATTGGGCAAGGCTTTTGAGATGCAAAGATATAAAATTATTTAGTCCCTGTCCTTGAGGAGTTTTCAGTCATAGATATGCACTGCAATCTGTAAGACACACGTAAAATGTGATAGAGGAAAAAGAGAGATATAGAAAGAAAAATTGCAAACCAGAAGCATAACAGTCTCATTTCTCATGTCTATTACTTGTCACTTAGCACTGTCTGCTGTATAAGAGAAATAAAACAGAATTCAGACCAGTCCCTAGTCCATGTTCTACAGAAATTAGTTTCAGAGAAAATAACTTAAATTCAAGACTTAAATGACAACATATGTTAAAAGTTATTCAGCAGCCCTTGGAAACCATCTCTCAGATGATGGCATGAAGCAATACAAGTGAGAAATGGGTTCATTCCACTCTCTGTGATGAAATCAGTGATATGTGAGTTAATAACCAAATGAACTGTCCCTTTTCTATTAAAGGAGAGTAAAAAAGAAAAAGAAGGCAATACATTTAAGAACCTTGTAATGCCACAACTAATTTGCTTCTTGAGAGATAGTCTGTTTTGAAAGAGACAGATAAGATAAAATGTAACATTGGAGGAGTATAAAGCTACCAAGAACAAATTATATGACTCAAATAAAGTTTACAAGTACAGGTTTATAGCTTAATTACTAATATTTCTCAGATTGCATTTCATGTGAAAACCTCTCGAGGATTGTACATGAGTAACTATTACTAGCATAATGAGATAAAGTCTAATCTAGACCTGTTAAAAATATGTATATAGGCATATACATGCATATATTTAATATTATATGGTCAATTAGTGAGGAGTATTATTAGTCTCGTGGAGTTATTGCTGTGTGACCTATACACCGACTGCACAGTGCTTACTAACCTCAAAATATGATTTAATTCTTTTCTTCACTCTTTTGGTTAAATGACATTGGCATCATCACCAGATTCCAGCTTTAATGATGAATAAAAACCCCTTGCCAGTTGACACTTTTGCCAGTTCCCCCACTCCTGTTTTCAATGAACCACAAAGACCACTCTTTTAAGATCATGCAATCAAAGATGTGGAGCTAGAAAAAGCCTTTGAGACCATCTAGTCCAACCCTCTCATTTAACAGACAGGAAAACTGAGGCTCTGAGCACTCACATGAAGAATCCACAGTTCATAGGTAGCATGAAGCAAAGCTGGCATTGGAATTTGGCTCCTCTAACCCTAAATAGCATTTAGTATTTTTGTAGCATTTTAAGGTTTGCAAAGGGCTTTACATATGTTTCCTCATTTGATCCTCACAACAATCAGGTACTATTATCATCCCCATTTTGTAGATGAGGAAATTGAGGCAAATAAAGGTTAAGCAACTTTTCCAGGGTCACATAGCTAGTAAATGTTTGAGGCTAGATTTGTTTCCTGACTCCAACTAGAACTCTCTCCACTGTGCCAAATGATACCAAATCCAATACATGTTTTATTGTACTATGCTGCCTCCAGATAAGATGAGATCTTGACCCAGAAGCAATTGTTTTTGTGGCTATCAGTAATTATTCTTTTAAAAGAGATAGGAGAGACTTTCCAAAAATTACAAAATTATAATAGATTTGTTTATAGTACCAAAATGCATTGATAGTAGAATATTTACAGTACTAAAATGTTTGGGTATTACAGTCAGTAAATAAACATTTAGAAGTACCTACTATGAGTCAGGCACTGTGCTAAATGCTGGGCATACAAATAAAAATTTTAAAAAAAAGATAGTCCCTGACCCCAAGGGTCTTACAATATAATGGAGGAAGACAACGCACAAAAAGAAATTGTAAAGAGGAGAGCTGAAGAAGGAGAAAGGTACATGAGTGAAACAGAGCATTCCAAAGAGCTCCAAAAGCAATGTAACTGGGGGAAAATGAAAAGAAAAATTGTCAAGGCCCTCTTTAAATAGAGGCCTTGGAGCCCTTGTCTCTGCCCCACTACCAGAGGATATTGCTGACAGATTTAAACCATCCATTCTGATCCCTTAAAATATACCAGCTAGCTAGGTGGTACAGTGGCTAGATTGCTTGGCCTGAAGTCAGGAAGGTCTGAGTTCAAATCTAGCCTCAGATACTAACTAGCTGTGTGACCCTTAGAAAGTCACTCTGCCTGCCTCAGTCTCTTCAACTTTAAAATGGAGGAAATAACAGCACCTACCTCCCAGGGTCGTTATGAGGCTCATATGAGATAATATTTGTAAAAAGCACCTAGCACAATGTCTGGTACATGGCAGACACTATATAAATACTTATTCCCCTTCCGTAAAATTAGAAAACTGAGGCCCAAAGAGCTGAAATAACTTCAACAAGCAACAAAACACATAGCATCTCAAAGCCTAACTAAAATTACAACACAAGTCTCTTGACCCCCCAGTCCAGTAAAATATCTTCTTTTAAATATCCTATCATGTCTAGGTCATGAATCATCAAAAAAGGGAACAAGTCTAGAGTAAATGAGTATTTGTGAGTGATATTAAGATTAAGGTCTTCTGTTATTAAGTAAAGCTCTTTGGGGGAGAGGCAGTGTGGATCAGTGGCTTGACAGCTGATCTTGAAGACCAGAAAAGCTGGATTAAAGTCCTGGTTCTGACACTAGTTGTCAGAGTCTAGGCAAGTCACCTTATGTCTCAGTGGCCCAGGCAGCTCTTTAGGAATATAAATCACAAATTAATTAACTATAGGTGGAAGGAATTTCCACACTGAGAGTTCCCTATATACATTAAGGTTCAAGTTCCTCCTTCCCTCTCCCTGTGTTGATAATTAGACATTGATGCTGAGAGTACGCAGAGATAATGCA
Source organism: Vombatus ursinus (assembly GCF_900497805.2). Lineage (NCBI taxonomy): Eukaryota > Metazoa > Chordata > Mammalia > Diprotodontia > Vombatidae > Vombatus > Vombatus ursinus. Next base: position 7,320,234 of record NW_020949613.1, on the reverse strand, counting down.
CATAAACGTGCTTTGCAAGCTTTAAAATACCCTATAAATGTCAGCTATTATTATGAAAATGTCAAGAGCCAGTTTTCATCAGGCTAGTTCCTGAATCTCACATAAGATCTACCATCACCATCAGCTTAGCTTCTTCATTGGGCCAGCTCTTGGTTCTCATGCCAAGTCACCCCATAATGATTCAACTAAGAATATGCGGATGGCATCTGGTACTTTGCAAACCACTTTCATGTATTATGAAGATATTTATTTCTTCCCTGAGTGTCTTTCATAAGGAGTAGGAGAAATAAGGAGAGTCTCATAGCAGTACTCTCAGACAAGAGGCAATTTAGCCTAGTCTCGGACCAGTCTCATCAGCAGCAGTTACCCCTCATAATACAGTGATACCTTCCACATTGAGACTTTTCCCATAGCTGTTTCAATATATCACAGGTTAGCACAAGAAATTAAATGAGAATTTTGGGGGAGTTTTGCAGAAGCCACCGATGATACATTTTGTATAATGTCAATTCAATTTTTACAGTAAGGTATTGTAAACACCCCATAAAAGAAAAAAAAATTCAGACTTCTTCTCTGATATGAAGGGAGAGCCAAAAATTTTTGCACAGATCTTCCAGATCACAGGGGTGCTATGTCCCTAACCCCGGAATGTGGAAGGGATAACTGTATGGCTAACAGTCCACAGATAGGAGTGTAGAATAATAATAATAATAATAATAGCAGCTAATATTTACATAGCATATATTATATAGCATATATTACTATGTGCCATTACATTATGCTAAGTGCTAAGTGCTTTACAATTATTATTTCATTCAGTTCTCACAACAACCCTGAGAGGTAGGTGTTATTATTATACCCATTTTGCAGACCAGGAAACTGAGGCAAACATAGGCTAAATGACTTGCCCAGGGTGAAACAGCTAGTAAGTGGCTGAAGTCAAATTTGAATTCTAGTCTTCTTATGTCCAGGCCTGGTACTATCCACTATGTCACTTACTTGAATTTAGAGCCAGAAGGGACATTAGAGGCCACTAAGCCCAACTCCACATTTTAAAGATGGGACCCTGAGGTAAAAAGTAGCTAACAAAAGTATTGGAAGTAGGATTTGAATCCAGGTCTTCCTGACTCCAAGGCCTGTAGTCCATTCAGTACTCCCCTGACTTCAAAACCAGGATTCGATTGGCCCCCTTACAGGAAGTATATATATTCTCCTCCAAAACCACATAGAAGACATTGCTCCTTGGACCCCGGATTGACTGGGTAGTTTTCAAAAGAGATCCACCAGCTCACACAATTGGACAAGAGGGCACAATCCCAGTATGGCACCATGCCAGTACAGAGGACTAGGAGGTTTTAGGTTCCTGTGATTCTCAAAATTATGGAGGTCATTAAAATTTCAATCAGCTAAATCAGCTGTGCCAAAACAAAGGCCACTACCATATTACCAAATTCCCCAACAAGCTTGCTCTGTTTCTTAGAAGCAACTACCTTAACGGAAGGTCATGTGAGTTGGAAAATGTTAGCTGATGGTAATCTGTCCTAACTTTGTGCCTTTTTTACCCTGGCCAAAAAAGCCTGCATGTTCACCATTTCTTCCTCAAATTGTTTTTGACATGCCCCTCCAAGGCATGCCCTAACGTTGGTAATGTGGCTTTTACTGACTTGAAATGGTTGTAGGTTCAGTCTGTCAATAATCCCCCATACCCATCAGGAATATGCATTACAAATGCATGCAAAAAAAAAAAAGTTGCCCGCCCTATAGCCTGAGGCAAGTAATTTAACCACTTCGGGCCTCATTTCCTCACCCTTATAAAGTGAGGATTAACTTCTAAGGCCCCTTCCATCTCTAATCCTATAGCCCTGTAAACCATAAAACACAAATTAACAATTTATTAGAATGCAATTATCTCCAACTCTCAAGGCATAATAGAACTATAATTTACTCCATTAGCAATCTCAAAAAAGGAGACTTTTATGTGAATAATATTCTGACTTTCCTTTTATTTTATCTTTCCTTTTTCCATTTCAAGGAATTTCCACTAAGGAAAAAAAATCTTATTTTCAAAGGTGCCCAGGGATAAATTAAGATGCCAGTGTCTCCAATGGTATTATAGCAACATCAGAATAAATTAATATTTAAAATAGTCATGCCATTTGTAAACTCCAGAATACAAAAAAATAAATCCTGGGTTAGCAGCGGTGCTTAAAAATGAGAGAGCATTTTAAATTTATGTTTATTTTATTACTGATAAGAATGATAGATATCATAATCATGCACAGTACTAGTTGTGTCACTGAAGCCTCATTCAAGAGAGAGATCTGCCCTTGGGGTTTGTCGTCTAAGGCAGAAGATGAATTTAACAGTCATTATTCATGTGAAAAATAATACTAGATGAGGAGCTTTCTGGTTGGGAGATCAGGTTAACTGGTTTTGCTTTGCTTTTTTCTTGTTATTCTTTCTGGGGTTAACATCTGCCCTTTGGGAAGGGGTTGTCACCGAAGCAGACCAAGTTTTTGCAAAAGCACCTGAGGGAAGATACCCAGGTGCAAAAAGAAGAAAAACTGCTCCAAGCAAGTTAAACTATAAAGAAGCATACATCAAAGTGAAATGCTGAGACTACAAAGTGAAATATCTGTTAGGTGACTGGCTTAGACAAAGGAAAGGGGGGAAATGATCATTTCTGTTGTGCTGCTGAATAGAGCACTAAATTTAACTATAAACATTTTTTGAAGTATCTTGCTAGTTTTACCTTAGTTTTCTGTTATTCTTCATACTAAAAGCTCTAGCATCAAGGAAACTTTGAAAACAGAAAATAGTTTTCATTCTGACTGGTCAATAACAGATTTTTCTCTTTTCAAGTTTAGGTTTCCTAGCTGAACAAGTCTGGTACTGAATCTTAAATAAAATATCGGCCCACACAAACATGCAATCTAACTACAGGGCTTACTAATGGGGGGGGGCGGGGAAAGGAAGGGTAACAAGCACTTATGAAATCACCGTCACTATGTGTTGTACTAAGTATTTTATAAATATCATTTCATATGATGCTCAGAACAACCCTAGAAGGCAGGTGTTGTCATTATCTCCATTTTACATGTGGGGCAACTGAAGTAGACAGAGGTTAAGTGACTCCCCCAAGGACACACAGCTAGTAATTTGGTATCAGGTCATCATGATCTCAGGCCTAGAACTTTATCCACCACAGTAGATATTCCAGCACTCTATTCACCACCAAGTTGCTTCTGTGTGTTCACCTTAAGATGCTACTGGGATATCTTGGTGGAGATCAACAGTAGGTTGTCAGAAATAAAGCAGACAGAGCCACACAGCTATGTCTGATACCAGATGTGAACTGAGGTCTTCCTGACTTCAAATCCAACACGATCTACTGAGCCAACTAGCTGCATAGTAGCTACGTAATAGTTTACAAACCACCAACTGTGCACTGGTATACAACTATGGGTATAAGAAGGTAAGTCCTTCCATAACTCTACCACCCTTGGATTAGTCTTTTTTTTTTTTTCAGATTCTGGAAAACAAAGTTGTACACAATTGTCCACAGTCAACCTTTCTCAGAAATGCAAACTAATCTGAGTGGTCCACCTGTGTTAGAGTGTGTGTGGTTTCATGCTGAAGTACACAATGGAAGGCTGGTACATTTTATACATGGTGTGTAGGCCTAAGGCCCTTTTAAATACATTTTTCATAAGTAGGTGCAACAAGTGTAATCACCTGAATCAGTTAAACTTCTTTGCTATCAGAGGCCATGCTGATAGACTGACTGACTGACCCATCAGGCATTCTAAATGTTTCTGTCTGTTCCCCTTCCTTTCTCTTCTAGAAAAGACTCAGGTTAGTTAAAAACCACCATTCCCTAATTCCCCCAAAATACAGGGTTTGTTTTTTACATTTCTTTTCAATAAAAGCATCCCTTGAAACCAAGATTCTTTTAAATTCACATTACATTTCTAATTGATGTTGAAGGACAGATGCATCTAGTTCAACCCAATCACTTTACATATAAAAGAACTGAAGCCCAGAGAAGATGAATAACTTCTTAAAGGTCACATTGCTAATAAACAGTAGAACTGGGATCTGACTCCAGGTACCCTGACTTGCAGTGTCCAGTGGAACCTCTTCGGGAGTGAAGAACAAAATTCAGGAAATCCAATCCAACATACAACACTTTAAATCAGTTCTTTAGCTATCTGGGAAACATGATTTAAACTTCGGCTATCTAGTTAGCTGAATCAATTCTTCATTTTATATCATTTGTATATCACCATATTCAATGTTTGCTCAATTAAAAAATATAATTATATTTCTCAGTGGGGAAAAATAAAAAATCCCCAGTTCATCATGACTTAGCTATCTCTAAAGATTTGGATTTGGGAGTTCTTATTGAAACCTGATTATAATCAGAGGATTTAGCTATCCTGGTGGTATTATCTGCAGGTTCAGTTGAGTGGGAGCCTGCTTTTTTCACACTCCCCTAAATCGAATGAAAAGTTTGTCAAAAATAATCTTATTGTTGGCTCAGAGCTGGCTGTATCAGTCCTTATCTGTAGCTGACAAATGTTCTGTAAACTGCCACGCTGTTCAACAGCGTTCCCATTTTTTATAAAAATGAGAAACACTATGATATTGAATGAAATTAGACTGCTTTTTTAATTTCTGAGGGAAAAAATCACAAAATACAGACTAGACCTGATACTACATGCCTCGGAGATCGCAGATACTCATTTCACTGATGTAGAGCGCAACTCCTCCATACCTTAGTTACTGGTATTCATGAACTTCTGAGGCCAGAAAAGGCTTATAGATTTAGAGTTGGGAGGGTAGTTAGAGGTCACCTAGCCCAAACCTTCATTTTACACGTGCAGAAGTTGAGACAGAGAAATTTACCCATAATCATACAGACAGTAAAAGAGCAGAGTTGGGATTCAATCCCAGATCTTCTGCTGGCTCTCTTTCTATTTCACCACACTGTTTCTTTTTACCTGGTGGATATCTGCCCTGAATCCTCCTACTCTATACCAGCCACTAGTTCAGGAACAAAGATCTTCCTGTGCCCTTCCCTACCCACTGAGAGGGAGATAATCTATTTAACATTTGAGTGAGTTCTGGGGCAGAGCTGACTAGCTAAAAGAGAATTACTGAAAAATCCCTAATCCCTCTATAATCATGCTAGCTCCCGGATTCCACCAGCTCCAGCCTTGATCATCATATAGGACCAGGGACTACATATCTATCTGCCCTTCACCTAGGTGGAGCTCATCTCTCCTCACACCTTCTACCTATTTCTCATGGACTAATAATCAAAGCAAGATTATCTTTCCTACCAGAAAGAGTTAGATAATCTGCTACTCTTTAGCTCCACTCAAAATCTTTGCTCTCACTGCCAGGATCAATTCCCTAACTACCTCTTCCTGCTCCTACAACCAATCTATGTCAGTTCTATCCTCAGAGCATTCTTATCCCACTCTCCCTTCTGTAAATATTGTGCTCCCTGCAATACTTGTTATATTGCTAACAAGCTACCCTTTTTAGACCTGTGCCCTTCTCCCTAGAAAGTATTTTTTATATAATTTGTAGTTACTTACATGCATACACGTCATTCCCCTTTTTCCTCAAAACAATGTAAGCTCCTTGATGGTAAGAATTGTTTCATTTTTTCAATGTATCCTAAAATAGTTACTGACATATACTAGGGGCTTAGTAAATGCTTTTTGAAGTTCGATGAATAGTGGCCAACTTTCTGGTTGTGGACTTGATGATATATTTCTTAACATATTATGAACAGGAAATATCATATGTGATGTTTAATAATAAAGTGGGCTACAAGAAACTAATAAAGAGAATTTCCCCTCAATCTTATTCTTAAATTCTTTTTCTTCACTATTCAGAAGCTATCATTTTTCTATGAACATATTCTTTCTATTAATCATAAAACCTTTGCACTAAGTTCAAGAGCCATCATTTACATGAAACATTTTCTGTTCTCCTCAGCTACTAGTGTGCCTTTATCCAAAAAAAAAAATCACCTTGGCACACACATACTTAATGAATACTTATTCATTGATCAACTGCATTATTTTCACAACTTTTCACAGGTCACTTTTTCATAGTTCAAACTGTGAAAATAGGTTCAAACATGTGTTTGGCATTGTTCAAATGATAAGTAATGCTTAACTATGCCGTTTAGGCATTACTTGGCTCTGTGATTCAGTTACTGAAACATCCAGACCTTGTTTTCTGTTTCTTGAGTTTAGTTAAATAAGATCATATAATAACTATGAGATTTTTGGTTACATGTTGGGAAACTACATACTGGGAAAATTTTTTTTATTGTTATAATAAATGTCCCTAGTATATAGTGCTTATTTCAGGAAAGAACCAAATCTTTAAGGAAACACTAGATTTGTAACCATAGACAATTTGTTTAACCTCTCTGGGCCTCAGTTTCTCTACATGGCACCTTCCCATTCTAAAACTATGATCCTTTCACTCTTTTTAAAGATAGACCTGTATACAGCAAAACACATGAAAGGACAGTAGGGAAGAAAGATAAAACTGAAAAAGTACGTCCAAACCCAATCACAGAGTACTTTAAAAGCCTCCTTAAAAGCTAAATAATGGAGTTTGGATTATTTTTTCTGAGGGAATTCAACTATATATTAAATACCAGAAGAGCACTTTATTCTAATTTATTAAAACAAATGCACTTATTTGTAATACATATTTAAAATTGTTAGTAATTTTTAAAAGAGAGGCAGAATGGTAATAGTGATCTGGCCTCCATGCCAGGAAGACCTGGGTTAAAGTTCCGCCAGTGATATACAAAGGCTATGTAACACTGGACAGGTCATTTGACTTCTTAGTGTTCTGGGCAACTTGTTAAGTCTATACACTGTATAGAAGGTGTCAATCTGCATTGGGAGAGGGAATTTCCCCACCTAGGAGTTCTATGTATCAGTGAAATCACAGGTCCAGTCCCTATTCATCTCTAAAAAAAAAAAAAACTGAAACTTTTTCTATTTACTCCAATATGTTTACGATTATTTTTAATCACTTGTACATTTATAGCCTTAATACTTTCAATGACTCAAAATAACTTTGTGACAGTTATCTTGATCATTTATGAATCTGGGAACTTGAATAAGTTACTCATTTCTATGAATCTCAGTTTCATTATCCGTAAAATAAAAGAATTGGAGTGGAATGATCTCTAAAGTCCCTTCCAGGTTTCTAGTAAAGTACTGAAAAAGAAAGAAAGAAAAAAAATAACAAAATCTTACTCAAAACAACAAGAAGAAACAGTCCTATATGTTCAAAAATATTTGTAGCAGCTCTTTTCTGTGTTGGCAAAGGACTAGACAATAAGGGGGTGCTCATCAATTAGAGAATGGCTGAAGAAATTATAGTATATAAATATATGAGATATAATAATATAAAATATGAAGAAAGGCAATGTCAAAGAGACCCAGGAAAACTTGTATAAACTGATACAAAGTGAACAGAATTATGTATATCAATTATTTAAATTGTATATCAATTGTTAAAAAAGAAACTAAGAATTTTAGAACTATTCAACTAAACGATCAACCAGGATTCCACAGGACTGACAATAAAGAATGCTGTCTATCACATGACAGAGATATAATGGACTAATACGCAAATTCAGAAATGGAATTTGGCCAATGTGGGAATTTGTTTTGCTTGATTATGCTTGGGTGGTATAGGGATTCTTTCTTTTTTCTTTCTTCTTTTTGCTCTTTTTTCTTTCTTTTGTTTTCTTTTTCCTCCCTCTTTCATCCTTCTGTTCTTTCTTTCTTCTTCTTCTTTCTTCTTCTCTTTCATTCCAGTAAATGAAGGAAAATGAGGGAGAAAACAACTACTTGATAATAGGGAAAAAGGATAGAGAAGAGAAGGAAGTCCAAAAAGAATCACACATTTCTATTCTACAGACAAGATGGATTTGAAAGTTACATATGAAATTTATTATATATTTTAAAAGAAAAGATCCACCATTTTATGTACAAGTAACTTCCTCTGTCATATACCATGCTTACAACCATTCTATTTGGTATTTGTTAGGTTTAGAATTGTAAAACATAAAAATAAAAAAGTAGTGCTTTTTAATTAGTTATTTAAAGGCTATATATTCTTGATTCCAAAAATCTACCCCAAAACTGAAAATTATCCCTCAAATGTTCATATAGTCTACATGTACATATAGCATACTAATACTTGAAAAGAGTTCACATTTTGGACTCTATGTTTCATATTCTTCCCATCATGAAGAACAAAAAAATTAAGAAAAATGTATTTGTCTAATGGGATAAACCAGAAACTAAATTAATAGGAACTAAGAGGAAAAAAAAGTTAAAACTAGTTGTAATTTGTTGTTCAACAATGTCTCCCCTGAATGTCCTGCTGTGTAAGATATCCTGTCTCTCCAATATATTCAACGCCACAACCCAGTAGTAAATGATGTCACTTGATAAATGATTACTTGGGCAAGTGGGTCCTGTGAGCTGCTTAGTAAACTAATTAAGCAATGTATGCAGTTAGTTTTAAGAAACTCCCATTCTGAAAAGAGATGGCAATGGGCCTCTTCCAAAGTGTAAAGTACAGAAATCTTGTTATAATTGGAGAAAACACTGTTTTTCTTCTAGCAACAAAATATAACTATTTTTTTTTCTCATTCTGGTAACAGATTCATAGAATTTTAGAGTTGTAAGGGGAACTAGTACAACCTATACTCAAAAGAAAAAACATCCTTGCCACGTATTCAATAAGTGGTCATCTAGCAGGAAGACCTCTCAAGGAAGTCCAATCTACTTTTGGACAGCTCTAACCATTAAGAAATTTTTCCTGACATCAATACTATATGTTCTAGCAACTTCCAACCAGAGTTGCTGATTCTATCTTCTGAGATTAAACAAAATGTCGTGTCTCTCTTCCATATGACAGTCTTTCAAATACCTAAAAACAGCTATCATGCCACTCCTGAGTCTTTACTTCTTCAAGCTAAACAATTTCAATTCCTTTATGTGTTCCTAACGTCTGACATGGACTCAAGGCCCTCCACCATTCTGATTGCCCTCCTCTGGCCTCCTCAGTCCAAAGAGTCAATGCTCTTCTTAAATTACAACACTCAGAACTGAATACGATACTTCAGGTGTAGTCTGACCAGGGTCCAATAAAAAGTGACTGCCACTTTATTATTCTTCCCTCTAAGAGAGAGAAGCTATCCCTCTCTTAATTTGGACCAAAATCCCACTAGTTCTTTTGACTATCATTTCACATATTAATGCAAATTGAGATGGCAATTTACTAAAATTCCAAGATGTTTTTTTAGACAAACATCTGTCTAACCATATGGCCTTACTCTATCACCTACTTGTTTAAAAATGGATTTTTTAACCTAAATGTAAGACTTTGAATTTTATCTTTATGAAAATTTATCTGATTAGATTTAGCTTAATGTTCTAGTCTAGCCTCAAGATCTTTTGGGGGACTGACTTTGTCATCCAGTGTGTTAGGCTATCTTTTCTGCCATTGTGTCTTCTGCAAATTTGATGAGGATGCCTTCTATGTTTTTATCTAAGTCACTAATTAAAAAAAATGGTAAGCAGCAAAGGTTCAAAGCACATTATTAGAACACTCAACTATAGACTTCCTGTCAAGGTAACATGAGACTATCAATGTCTACACTGTGAATCCAGCCTTTAAGAAACTTCTGTTTCCATTTAATTATATTTTTGAGTAGCACATATCTCTCCATATTTTCTATAAGAATAGTATATTTTATCCAACGGTATTTTTTTTTAAATCTAGATAATTGGGGCAGCTAGGTGGAGCAATGGATAGAGTACCAGCCCTGAAGTCAGGAGAACCTGAGTTCAAATCTGGCCTCAGACCAAACACTTACTAGCTGTGTGACCCTGGGCAAGTCACTTAACCCCAATTGCCTAAAAAAAAATCTAGATAATCTGTAACATTGCCCAAGCTTCAAGTTTATTATCCCTAATATTCCTTTAAAAAAATTAGTGAAAGGGCCATAGGGCCCCAGATAGCTTAGTGGAGCTGAAATGAGTCAGGTAATTACTACAGCAGGAGGCTATGAAAAAGAAAAAGCCATGGAAAGTCCATTTATTTCCAAAATGTGTCAGAAATGCCTACTATGTGAAAGCCAGAAATTACTACCTTGGCTGAAATACCCATGGTTAAAGCAAAGATAAATAAGCCAAGAAGTACTTTGGTGTTAGTAAGATTCTAAGAAGTCATATTAAATTTTAAGGTGACAGCCAACTAAACTTCCAGGAGCTGATAAAGATTTTTTTCTAAATTTTTACTGATGTCTTTCTGTTTTTACACATTTATTACTCAATATATCCCTAGTTCCTCCCTTATCCATACAGTTACCCCTAATAACAAAGACATAAAAGGAAAAAATAAGTAGAACAGTAAAACTAACCAATACATTAATTAATCAAGTCTGACCACATATGCTATTTCACCTTTCTCATACTCACACTTCTGCAAAGTAGGAAAGGAGACTCATTCTTATATCTCTTCTTTGGGTCCAAGCTTCACATTTAATTATTACTATGCAGTGTTCATCTTCAATTTTTGGTTTGGTTGTTTTTGTTCTTTATAGTTATACCATATTGGAGTGATTATCCAACTTTATTGTAAAAATCCAGATATTAAATATATTCTTTCAGCCTTCCTGGCTTTTCCTTTTATACAAAAACAAAAAGACACATTAAAAACTTTCTCTGTCATTTTCACAGATTGATGCATTCAAGTAGCTCCATTCCTCCCTTCCTACCTCTCTCTCTTCCTCCATCCCTCATATCTACATGCTTCAATCCAGGACAACGTTATTTCCATATATGCTTTTGTTCTCTTCCTAGCAGGGTAAAATTCTGAATTCCAAGAATTACACAAAGAAGAAACAATGACAGATGCAGAATATGAGGAATGGTCCATAACTTGAAGTACAGGGATAAGTTGTAGGTTTCTTTCTCTACCCAGCCACAAGGGCTCCACCTGACTTTAAGCTTTCTGACTTTATCATATGCAAAAATAAGGAGACAATACGAGAAGGCATAGAACCATCAAGATGGTTTGAAAGGATAGATACTTAGGGCAACACCCATTCTGATACAGTATGAAAGCAGTATGAAAGAAAGGCATCTGAGAGCTACATGTGGTCAATTCTCACGAATCAGAAGCCCAGGATCCTAAAGAGGGAGTTAAAGTACTAACCTATGTCTGAGCTGGAGAAAGAGGGTGGAGAGCAACAGCATGGAAGGAAGATAGAGAATATCAGTGAATGAATGAAAAAAGCATTTATTAGGCATTTAGTTCTGTATGTGCAACAGCCTTCCTTTGTTCTTATCAAACCCTACATTGACTTATATTTATGGTATGTATTATACATGTTGTATTCCCTGTAGTAGAATAGAAGCTCTTCATGTGGAAGAACTACACCATTTTTTATCACTGTATATCCAGCTCCTTGCAAGAAGCAGGGACTTAATAAGTGCTGTTGATTTGAAAGAATGAATGAATGAACTATTGAATGAACAAATAAATGCAGTACAAACTGTTGCACAGTTGCTCAGAGATCGCTGAACTTTTCCCTTACTTCTCAGTACCCCTACTTACTTAAATGTCTATGAATTTGAAACTTTCAAATAGAATCTTTCAGGGCTTTGAAAAATACACAACCTCAATTTTCCCCCCACTATATTATTTTCACTTTAAGTTCCACAAAAGGAGCTGTTACTGAGGAACATCTCAGTCATTTAGAAAACCAGAATCTTCTTTCTTTCATTGGCATATTTTCAAACTTTAACATATTAACACTTTCAAGCATAATTTACTTAACTTCTTTCTGAAATAGAAATAGAGACAGAAAGGGGTAATTGGGTCAACAAATCTCATACTCAAACACAAAATCAAAGAATGCCAAAATTGGATGGAAACTTAGAGAAAATCTACTCCATCCTACATTTTCATATTAGAGAGAAGGAAATTGATGTGCAGAGATAAGAAACGACTTACAAAAGATCTGAGGGCTTCTAAAAGTCAAAGGCAGGACTAGAACTCAGGGCCCTACTACAATGTTCTTTCTACTATAGCATGGTTGGGGAATGGTGAGGTGCAGTTGAAAGATAGCTAGATTTTGGAGTCAAAAGATCTGAGTTTGAATCATGGCTCTGACACTCAATAGCTGTGCAACTCTGGGCATATCATCTTACATTTTTGAGGCTCCATTTCTCCATTCTAAAATGGGACTCATATTTACACTAAAGGCTTTGCAGGTTTATTGGGAGAAAAATTTCTATAACTACTATATGAACACAGATTTAGATCTGAAAGCAACCACAGGAGCTATTCAATCCACCATTCCTGCTCTTTTTACAGATAGAGAAACTGAGACTCAGGGAGGTTAAGCAGCTTGCCCAATATCACACAGGTAATATGTGTGAGGAGTAGGATGTGCACCTAGTTCTTCTGATACCAGAGCCAGTGCGCTTTCTACTCTACCACCCTTGAAGGGTTATGTAAATGTAAGCCACTATTATTGACAATTCTAAGATTAAGGTATCGGATTTCAGATGTCCTGACTCCATTCATATTGGCCATATTGTTTTTACTGTTTCAGTTATACACTTACATTTTGATAGCACAATATTTTGGAAACGAAATACCATCTTTAGACTGTCTTTGGTCAAGTTACCAAGTAGTCATAAATCAAGATCTTCCTCATCTCCTAACCTAATCCCAGAAGAAGAAGCAGAAACTCATTTTTCTTTCCCTTTTACTGTCAAATTTTAATATGATGTCTTTGTCTTAGTACAAAGGAAGGACAGTGTGAGACAGTATAGCATGCTTAAAGTCATTCTTAAAAAATGAGTGTCAAAGTACAGAGCATCAATACTATAAAATAACAGAAACCAACAATAAATTTGGTTATTGTTCTTAGCAATACATTGAATTACATAATAGCTCTTCATTTACGAATTATCTTTATCATTTTATTAAAAATAAATATAATTGTGATTTTCTCAATGTGGGGAGCTTGGTATATAAACTCTCTCCACATATAAGACATAGAGGATTGCATTAAGCACAGAAAGATCAATAACTTACCCTGGGTTTAAAAAAAAAGCCAATAAGTATCACAGATGTTATTTGGGCCCAGATCCTTTCACTCTAAACCCAGTGTTCCATCCACTATGCCACACTGATGCTATGATTAGCAATAATACAAGAGACTGGAACTGTGATTTCATTAGGATAAGAAAGTGCTAAATGAGGAAACTCCCTCTACCAATGCAAATTGCCATCTTCTCTAAAATTTATATTCTTAAAGAATTGCCTAGAACCTTAGAAGTTATTAGGTTGCATTAGAATTTCTGCTATATGGGCGTAGTGTACCACCTTTGATGGTGATAATAATTAGCCTCTTAGTAATGAGTGAAACTTCTTCAAGTTATGACCCTATAGGTCACAAGAACATAGAATAACACATATAGTGTCGGAAGAGAAATTAAAAGGTCATCTAAGTCAACTCATATTTTGCAGATGAGATGGAGTTTGGTGTGTAAGGACCCTCAAGTAAAGCCAGCATAGCTGGGTGTACAATTCATGAGTAAAGTATAAGAAGGCTGGAAAAGTAGGAAGGTTGTACAGGGTTTTAAATGTCAAAAAAGAGGACTTTTTATTTGATCCTTGTGGGAATAGAGAGTCATTGGAGCTTATTGAATAAGGGGAATGAAGTGGTCAGAACTGTACTTTAGCAAAAAAAAAAAAATCAGTTTGGCAAATGAATGGTTGCTCTTTGTCCTTCATTCTCAAAGAGGACCATGACATCAAGGAGGTGATGCCATCACATGCAAGGGAACTGGATGTAAGTGGGGGAGGGCTGTGCAAAGTCATCAATCTCACTTTCTCCTCCAAAGCCATCTGGGTCCAGTGGCCAGATACGGATCAAGACAACTGGAGATGGCTCAGGATGCAGTGGGGCACCTTGGCCTTTTCAAGCTAAGGTTCTTAACAAGTCTCAGTTTGACTGGGGCAGTATCCATTCAATGATTAAGACTTGGCAAATGAATGGAGTGTGGATTGGAAAGGGAAGATGTGAGGCACACATTAGAAAGCTATTGCGACAGTTCAGGCAAGAAGTAATGAAGACATTTAATAAGTTGATGACTGTCTGAGTGAAGAAAGAGGGACTTATATAAAAGATATTGTAAAGATAGAAATGACAAGATTTGACAACAGACTAGATACACAGGATAAGTCAGAATGAGGAATTAAAGATGACGCTGAAGTCATAAGCATGAGTAATTGATAGAATGGTGGAGCCTTTGGAAGCAATAACGAAGTTGGGAAGAAGGAAGGGAGGTGGAGATAATGAATTCTGTCACATATTGACTTGGATACACCATTGGGACATCCAGTTTGAGATGTTGAAAAGGCAGTTGTTGATACTAGATTGTAGCTCAGGAAGGAGACGAGAATTGGATATATATTTCTGGTAATCATCTGCATAAAGATGATAATTGAACCCAAGGGAAGGGGGAAGGGAAGGGGGAAGGGAAGGGAAGGGAAAGGAAGGGGGGAGGGAAGGGAAGGAGGAAGGGGGAAGGGAGACGAGAAAGAAAAAATATCAACAAAACATTTAAAATACGTGGAAGAAAATGAAATTAAGAGATAAACACAAGAGTAGTTTGGTTACTATTGGGGTTTAATATACAAAATTTCAAAAAAAATAAACACAATAGAAGTTTCTCTCTAATCTTGTTTATCTATCACATATGTTAAATCACTCGTGTTTGTGGATATTTGTCAAGTTCATAATGAAAAAAAATTTATTTTAAAAGAACAAAGATGCAAAAAAACCTATATTAAATGATGCAGAGTGACTTAAGAATGTTTTTAACATAACATCATAAGATTTGATACAGAAAAACTATAATCTTACATACAAAATAATATGTATCCAAAATTTATGGAAAACTGATAAAATCTATAAGATTAAAAGCCAATCACAAATAGATTAGTGGTCAAGAGAAATGAATGGTTTTCAAGAGAAAAATAAAAACTATCAACTCTCATTTAAATCATTTTTCAAAATCACTAATAATAACAATAGTAAGAAGAAGAATAAAACTTACTTATCACTTTAAGGTTTGCAAAGTGTTTTGTACAAATTATCTCATTTTCTCCTTCTCAAAACCTTAGGAGATATGACACTGTATCCAGCGGTCAGAAAAGTTTATAGTTAAACAATTCTGTTAGGTGTCTCCTCATAGCCAACAAATTGGCAAAGACTGTAGTTATAAAATCAGAGTGGAAGGAGAGAATTTAATTTGCATTGGCCTTGAGAAGACAGGAACTCTAATGCACTGCTGATGAAAGTATGCATTGGCCCAAACATTATGGTTTTGGTTTTTTTTAAAGGAATTATGAAAGAAAAGTTACTAAATTATTTACACCATTGAACTGAGAGCTCCTATTACTGTTAAATATTATATATTAAAATGGGGATTTAGGCAACTTACTGGAAGCAGGAGAAGTGATCTGGCTATCCAATCCATTTTCCCCATCATTTAAAAGCAAATATTTTCTAGGGTGATATTATGGTAAAATATCTCCCCTTGAAAATGAAACATAGTCAAGCATAAAATTATTTATACAGAGCCAAATTTACTAGAATGAAAATTTAGGCTATTATCAGCTGACTTTTGGTGGTTGAAAGTTTTTGACATTCTATACCACACAGAAAACAAACAGAAAAATCTGACTTCCCACTTACCTCTGATATTTCTCATGGTTTTTCCCCACTTCTTAATAATATTTTGCACTTTCCAAAATATTAAGTAGTGGAGAGACAAAGCATATTTGTTATTTCTCTTCCTGAATCTATTTTTTAAGATTCTTCTGTTGCTTGAATGGGTAAAGGAGAAGATAATGAAAGGAAATGTTAAGGAGATCTGGAGCATTCCATGACTGGTCTTGTGTTTATTATGCCTTCCATAAAAATGGGGTTCCATCTCATGGACTTTGGCAGAGGACTGTTAGACTCCCTTATTTATCTATTTCCAGAGATAAAGGGATTACTCTTCCACAGATAGTCATCTTCTACACAGCTCTAATTCCTTGGGGATTTGGACAAGGGCTTCATGGCTTAGGAATGGAGGAACAGCAAATAGTTACACACACACACACACACACACACACACACACACACACACTATATCATTTGAGTTTGTGCAGGGCCTAAATATTTGACAAGTATTAATTCTCCCAAGCCAGTCCCCAAACTTTAAAGCTTACTATATAGGTGCAGTAAGTTTGTATTTACTAAGATCCCAACAGGAGTCAGAGGGCAAAACCAATCCAACCCCTCAGGATCCCTCCCTCAATACCTCAACCTACCTGCCCACCTTCCCAGATCTCTCAACAGTTGTTGACCCAAGTTCTTCCAACCCCATGAGTGTGGGAGAGTGATTTGATAAGCAGGGAGTTGGCTTTGCTATCTGCCCAGATTTTGTGCTCCCCAGTTCCCCAGGCATTGCTACCTGCCTTTCTGCTGCACCCTAAAGATCACAGGACTTTTTTCCATCTGCCCAAAACTTCACCCTTCAAATGTGTTGCCTATCCCAATTTGAATGGGAGTTTCTTGAGAGAAGGGACTATCAAATGCTTAGTATAGTGCTTAGCTGATATTAAATGGCTATAAATGCCTTTTTCTTTCAACCATTCACTCATTCATTTATTCACTCATTCTTTCAGGATTTTTGTTCAGTACTCCATATATTGGAATATATTGCATCTCTGAGATGACTTATTAGGCAAGTACAGGAGGCTTTAGAAAAAGATCACTACTACATGTCCTAAGGAGATTAATGATAACAGAAGACCCATATATACAAAAAAGCATTCAAAATAGCATCACCTCTGATAAAATAAAGCTGATGGGCAAAATGTAACAATTGGAGAAGGGTTGAGAAAAAAGTGGTATGGAAATGTATTGCACCATAAAGCATGTTGAATGTGCAGAGTCCCAAAAAACATGGGTAGATTTGTCTGAAGTGATGCAGAAGGTAGACAATAGAAGAGAGAACGATATATACAATGACTACAACAGTACAAATAATGACAGCATTAAAAGACAATAAAATTCAAGTTATGTGTCACAGAACATCTGAGACTCCTACTATCAAAGTTAAGATATCTATTCTTTTTTTTTTCAGTTACTCAGTAAATTGCAAAAGTGGAAAGTGACTTGTACTATCAATCACCATCCATCAATTAATGAGCATTTGCTAAATAGCCACTATGTTCTAGGCACTGTGCTAGACACTGTGGAAACATATAGGAAAGTGAAGGCATTCTTTTCCCAAAGGAACTTACATCCCAATGGGGGAATGTCACATGTTCACAGCTAAGTAAATGTGGGATATCTCTAAAATAATTGAACAGTGATGGGAGAAGGGGAGAACACTAACAACTCAGGAATCAGGAAATATATATTGAAAGAAGTAGCATGAGAGCTAAACCTTGAATGTATCTAGGGAAGTAAGAAGGAAAAGCATTCTAGGCATAAGGGGACAGCCTGTGTGAAGTCACTGAGGTGAAAAATGCAATGTCAAGGTTGCGGAATATTCGATAGATCAGTTTGCTATAGCATAGAGTAGATGAGAGGGAGCAATGTGAAATCAGCCTGAAAAGACAATTTGGAGCCAGATTTTCAGGGCATTTAAATGTCAGAAGAATTTGTATCTTCTCCTAAAGCAATGAGGAGTCACAAGTTTTCGTTTGTTTATTTTTGTTTTTGTTTTGAGCAGGGTAGTGACATAGACCTGTGCTACAGTTTTACTGAACTATTTTCAAGAAATGAATAGTACTTGCTGGCAAGGGATAGAGGGGGAAGATTTTGTGGGTTTTGTTTGGACTTGTATTGAATCATATTGTATTGAAGCAAAATACATCAATAATTAAAACAAAATGAATGTGAATTAGAATCTCCTTGCCCCCAACCCCTATCAAGAGGCTCTTTGGATAAGCCCTCAAGGAAGGTGCTTGACAAAGCAGGATATGGTGAGAATAGTGATGGTCAAAGAAAAAGAGAAGTTCAACTCTGGACTCAAATCTTGACCTTTTGGAATTTGCTTCCCTTTCTTTTAACTTCAGTTCCTTCATTTGCTCAATAACAGAACTGGGTTAGGAGATCTCTAAGATCATTTCTTTCACTAATGTTCATTGATTAAAATTGCTTATGACATATGGAATTCACTAGCGCTTTCTTGGGAAAACCAAAACCACAGCTATATATGTATGATCTACCAGGTGATGTTCTAAAATTGTACTATACCAGCTCATTTCCATTGTGTATGCACAAGCAAGAGCTAACAGGCTCCATGGCTCCCAGCCTTTCTGCTTTAGTGTTCTGCTCCTCCCCTAGAGTCTGAGTTTAAACTTTAAAGGCAAGGATATTCCCATAATAATGCATAACTCATGCGCAACTCTTCTTGTTTGACTCCCCAATCTTGTTTTGCTTCCTCAAAATAGCTTCAAAAGAATTATCTGAGTTGTCATTTAAATCACATTGCACATTCTAAAGCAAAAATCAAATTAATGGTAATAGATATAATAATAATTTAGCTTTGAAATTCACGGGTACCAAAGCCCTCTATCTTATGAGGTCTGAATTAACTCCACCCTTTTCCGCATCTGTTTATATATGTATACAAAAGCTATTTTGGCCAAGCTTTGTTCATCATAGGCTCACTCAGAGGCAGAATCATCCATAGAACATTATCAGCTCCTATTTCCTTCTCAAATTCTTGGCTGATATCTAGATGAATCTGCTGCTTGGTCACTTTATGGACTGCAGGAGCTCAGGGGCCTATGTAATTGTAGGACTTGGCATCATCTTCCCCCATGTTCCCATTAAGCAAAACAAAGCACAGCCACCTACAGAGTGCATGCTGTAAGCTCAAACCCCAGAAGAGAGTAAAACACAAAGCCATACCTCTATCCTTTTACAGATTTCACCTGAACCTATTCCTTGTTGTTGTTCATTCTTCACTTTCAAAGTGGACCAGTTAGATCATGGGTGAGGTCTTCACTTGTGGGTGAATTGAATTTAAGTGAGGCAGAGTTGTACAAAGTTGTCAACTTCATTCACTCTTCCAGAGTCATCAAAGTCCAGTGTAGGACAAAAGTTAAGACAATGGGCAATGTCTCAGGATGCAGTAGCATGCTACAGTACCTGCTTCAGTCCCCTTCATGGATCTTAGAACAAATTGCTCTCATTCTCCCATTCCCCTAGAGGAAGTCTTCACATGCTTGTGGTAGACCCCCCTAATTCCCGATGGTTTGGAGGCCTCTCAGTTACCCTCAAGCTGGTTTAGCCCATCTGATGAGATGGCTTTACCAGAGTGTGGCCACTTCACATGCTGAAACTTCTTGGAGACATGAGTGATCCATTCCCTGACATCTTTCCTTCTGGGCAGGCTACCCTAGGGCTGTACAGCTCCACATTTCTGTCTCATTATGCTACAGAGCAAAGGCTCAGTGATAAGAGAAACTGGATTCCAGTCTAATCTCTGATATATAAGCCCATGTGACATTGGGCAAGCTACAAATAATCTGGGACCCCTTATTTATAAAAAGAGGAGATTAGACTAAATAGCACTCAGGTTCCTTCCATGAATCTTTGATCCTATAAAATATACTACAGGGAACTTTCAGTGCCAAGATGGAGGAGTGAGAATGAAACCCTTTGATGTCCTCCCAAATTCCCCATTCAAAGAACTAGAAAACTACATCAGAATTGATCTAGGAGCAGAGAAGCAGCTTACCACCACAGGAGGAAAGGTCTATTTCACTGGCGAAGGATGGGATCTCCAAGAGTAGCAGCAGCAACAGCAGCAGCAGCCAGCCAGCCTCATTGGAGGGGGGCCTGCAGCAAGGCTTGAAGCCTGGGACAATCCATCAGCAAGGTCTTACCCTCCTGCAAACCAGCAGCCCTCTGGAAAATGAGAAGTCTCTGCAGCACAGCAAGTCCATACTCCAACTACCCCACCCCCAGGACAAGCCACCAGCCAAGCCTTGACCCCATTGCTGACCAGTAGTAAAATCCTGTCCTAGGGCTGGCCAACAGTGAGACCCCACCCCTAGTGTCTGTCAGCAGAGATACCCTGTTGCAATAGCAACCCAGCAGGAAGGCCTCACCCATGGGTCAGGTTAACAGCTAAAACCCACACCCAGGGAAGGGGTATAGGCCCACTACAAGCCAGAAGGGAAGTCTACTTTCCAGGAAAATGAAGCAGCTAAACCCTTAAGCCCAGTGAAAGCCAGCAGTAAGGCCCTGAGCCCTAACATATAAAACTTGGGACAATGTAGAACCAGAGCCCAACTCTCATATAAAAACACTAAGTTGCTAAAAAGGCATAAAAATGAGCAAAACAAAACAAAGAAACAAACAAAAAGAACTTGATTATAGAAAGTTACTATGGTGACAGGGAGGATCAAGACATAAACTTAGAAGGGAACAATAGTGTCAAAATGTAAAGACTCAAAGAAAAATATAATTTGGTCTCAGGCCCAAAAAGAATTCCTGGAAGAGATTTAAAAGGATTTTAAAAAACACATTAGAGAAGTAGAAGAAAAATTAGGAAAAGAAATGAGAGTAATACAAGACAATCATGAAAAAAGAGTCAATAGCAAGGGAAAAGATAGCACAAAAATTTACTAAGGAAAATGACTTCCTAAAAAATAGAATTGGTCAAATGGAAAAGGAAGTACAAAAGCTTACTGAAGAAAATAATTCCTTAAAAATTAGAACTGAACAAGTGGAAGCTAATGTCTCTGAAATATCAAAATACAATAAAACAAAATCAAAAAATTGAAAAAATAGAAGAAAATGTGAAATTTTTCATTGGAAAAAATTTGACCTAGAATATAGATCCAGGAGAGATAATATAAGAATTATTGGACTACCTGAAAGCCGTAATCAAAAAATAAAGGCCTAGACAACATCTTTCAAGAAATTATCAAAGAAAACTGTTTTGTTACATTGGAATCAGGGGGCAAAATAGAAATTGAAAGAATCCATCAATCATAGCCTGAAAGAGATCCCAAAATGAAAACTCCCAGGAACATTATAGTCAAATTCCAGAGCTCACAGATGAAGAAGAAAGTATTGTAAGCAGCCAAAAAGAAACAATTTGTGGGGCTACACACAGGATTACACAGGATTTGGCATCTTCCACATTAAAGAACCAGAGGGCTTGGAATATGATATACCAAAAGACAAAGGAATTATGATTACAACTAAGAATCATCTATCCTGCAAAACTGGATATAATCTTTCAGGGGGAAAATGGACATTTTGCAAAATAGAGGACTTTCAGGCATTTCTAATTAAAATACCAGAGCTAAATAAAAATTTTGTCCTCCAAATAAAAGACTCAGGGGAAATATAAAAAGGTTAAAAAGAAACAAGAGAGAGAAAACATTAGAAATTCAATAAGGTTTAATTGTTTATATTTCTATATGGCAAGATAATATTTGCAACTCTTAAGAACTTTGCATCTGTAAGAGCAATTAGAGACAGAAGATGTGAACATAAAGTGACTTTGATGGAATGATACCCCCCAAAAAAAAATGAAATGGTGAGAAAGAAAATTTCACTGGAAGAAGCAGGGGGGAGGAGATTGAATGGGGTAAATTATCCCACATAAAAGAAGTATGGAAGAACTATTATAATAGAAAGGAAGATGGGAGGGTGGCAGGCAAATCTTAAACCTTCCTTCCAAGGTACCTTGGACGATGAAGTCATATCAATACTAAACATACATGCACCAAATGATTTGGCATCTAAATTTTTGAAGGAGAAGTTGAATGAGTTACAGGAGGAAATAGATGATAAAATTATACTAGCAGGGGACCTCAACTTTTCCCTCTTGGAACTAGACATATCTAATAAAATAAACAAGAAAGACATTAAGAAGGTGAATTAAATTCTTGAAAAGTTCCATATGATAGATCTCTGGAGAAAATTGAATGGGAATAGAAAGAAATATGCCTTTTCTCAGCAGTATACAGCACTTACACAAAAATTGAACATGCATTAGGACATAATTCACAACCAAATGTCAAAAAGCAGAAATAGTAGATACATCCTTTTCAGATCATAATGCAATAAAAATTACATTCAATAATGGATAATGGAAAGAGAGATTAAAATTATTTGGAAATTAAATAATCTAACCCTAAAAAAAGTGGGTAAAGAACAAATCATAAAAACAATTGATATTTTCATTAAAGAAAATAACAGCAATGAGACAACACACCAAGATTTCTGGGATGCAGTCAAAATGGTACTTAGGGGAAATTTTATATCTTTAATTGCTCATATCAATAAAATAGAGGGGAAAAAAACAGATCAATGAATTGGGGATGCAACTAAAAGTAACTGAAAGAAAGAACAAATTAAAAATCCCCAATTAGTACCAAATTGGAAATCCTGAAAATCAAAGGAGAGATAATAAAATAGAAAGAAAACCATTGAATTAATAAAACTTTATGCTGGTTTTATGAAAAAACAATAAAATATATAAACTATTTGTTGATGACTTAAAAAGGAAAGAACAAAACCACATTACTAGCATCAAAAATGAAAGGGGTGAACTCATCGCCAATGAAGAGGAAATTAAGACAATTGTTAGGAGCTACTTTGCCTAATTATGTGCCAATAAATTTGACAATCTAAATGAAATGGATGAATATCTACAAAAATATAATTTATCCAGATTAACAGAAGAAGAAATAAAATACTTAACCCAATCATAGAAAAAGAAATTGAACAAGCCATCAATGAATTTCCTAAGAAAAATTGCCCAAAATCAGATGGATTCACAAGCAAATTCTACCAAACATTTAAAGAACAATTAATCCTAATATTATATAAACTGTTTGGAAAAATAAGCAAAGAAGGAGTCCTACCAAATTCCTTTTATGGCACAAATATGGTGCTGATACCTAAACCAGGAAGAGCCAAAGCAAAGAAAGAAAATGATAGACCAATCTCCTTAATGAATTTTGATGCAAAAAATTTTAAATTACTAGAAAAGAAATTACAGCAATATGTCACAAGGATTATACTCTATGAACAAGTGAGATTTAGACCAGGAATGCAGACTATCAACATAATTGACTGTATCAATTTAAAAAAAACAACAAAAATCATATTATTATCTCAATAGATTCAGAAAAAGCTTTTGACAAAATACAGCACTCATGCCTGTGAAAAACACTGGAGAACATAAAAATAAATGGAGCTTACCTTAAAATGATAAATAATATTTATCTGAAACCATCAGCACCATTATTTGTAATGGGGATAAGCTATAACTTTTCCCAATACAATCAGGGGTAGAGCAAAGATATCCATTATCACCTCTATTATTTAATATAACATTAGAAATGTTAGCCATAACAATAAGAGAAGAAAAAGAAATTAAAAGAATCAGAATAGGCAATAAGGAAAAAAATTATCACTGTTTGCAGATGATATGATGTCATACTTAGAAAATCCTAGAGAATCAACTAAAAAACTGTTTGAAATTACTAACAACTTTAACAAAGTTTCAGGATTCAAAAGAAACCCACATAAATCATCAGTATTTTCATATATTACCAACAAAGTCCAGCAGTAAGAGATAGAGAAATTCCATTTGAAATAACTGTAGACAATATAAAATATTTGGGAGTCTATCAGCCAAGACAAACCCAGGAACTATATGAACACAACTCTAAAACACAAATAAAGTCAGATCTAAACAACTGGAAAAATATAAATTGCTCATGGGTAGACTGAGCTAATATAATAAAAATGACAATTCTATCCAAATTAATCTATTTAATTAGTGCCTTACCAATCAAATTATCAAAAATTATTTTATAAAGCTAGAAAAAATCATAACAAAATTCATCTGGAAGAACAAAAGCTCAAGGATATCAAGGGAATAAATGAAAATGAATGCAAAAAAGGTGGTCTAGGCATACCAGATCTCAAAATGTATTATAAAGTAGTAATTACCAAAAAAAAAACTGTTATTGGCTAAGAAATACAGTGGCAGATCAGTGAAATAGGTTAGGTACAAATTACATCATAGTAAATGACCATGGTGATCTAGTATATGATAAACCCAAAGATCCAAGCTTTTGGAAGAAAAACTCATTATTTGACAAAAGCTGCTGGGAAAACTGGAAAATAGGATGGCAGGAATTAGGTATAGTCCAATGTTTCACACCGTATACCAGGATAAGGTCAAAATGGGTACATGATTTACACATAAAGGGTAGATACCATAAACAAATTAAGAGAGCGTGGAAGAGTTTATCTGTCAGCTTTATGGAAAGAGAAGAATTTAAGACCAAAGATGATGTAGTTAGCATTACAAAATGTAAAATGGATAATTTTGATTACCTAAAATTTAAAAAAAGTTTTGCACAAACAAAACCAATACAACCAAAATTGAAAAGAAAACAAAAAACTGTGGGAAATTTGCAACAAGTATGTCTGATAAAGGCCTCGTTTCTAAAATACACAGAGAACTGAGTCAAATTTATAAAAATGTGCCATTCCCCAATTGATAAATCGTCAAAGGATATGAACAAGCAGTCTTCAGACAAAGAAATAAAATCCATAGTCATATGAAAAAATGTTCTAAATCACTATTGATTATTTAATTGCAAATTAAAACAACTCTCAGGTACCACCTCACACTTATCATATTGGCTAATATGACAAAAAAGGAAAATGTTGTATTTGGAGGGGGATGTGGAAAAACTGGGACGCCAATGCACTGTTGGTAGAGTTGTGAACTAAACCAACCATTCTGGAGAGTAATTTGGAACTATCACCAAAGGGCTATAAAACTGTGCATACCTTTTGATCCATCAATACCACCATTAGGTCTATATAACAAAGACATCCAACAAAAAGGAAAATTACCTATTTGTGCAAAAATATTTGTAGCACACTCTTTTTGTGGTGGCTAAGAATTGAAGGGACATACATCAATTGGGGAATGGCTAAACAAGCTATGGTATATGATTGTAATGGAATATTTTGTAACAGAATATTATTTTGCTATAAGAATCGACAAGAAGGACGATTTCAAGAAAACCTGGAAAGACTTGCATGAGTTGATACTGAGTGAAGTGGACAGAACCAGGAAAATACTGTACACTGTAACAGCAATATTATTTGATTAAAAACTGTGAATGACTTAGCTATTCTCAGCAATACAATGATCCAAGACAATTCCAAAGGCCTAATGGTGAGGCATACTATCTGCCTCCAGAGAAAGAACTGTTATTATTTGAATACAGACCGCAGCGTGCCATTCTTCACTTTCTCTCATTTTTTTTCTTTTATTCAATTCTTCTTGTACAAAATGACTAATATGAGCATGTTTTACATAATTGCACATGTATAACCTAAATCTGATTGCTTATCATATCAGGGAAGGGGGAGGGAAGGAAATGAGAGGATAGAATTTAGAACTTAGAACTCTAAATAAAAATGTTTAAAAATTGAAAAAAATACAAAAGGTTGAATATTGCTACAAAGTTTACCTACATAATATATGTATATATGTATGTGTATATACACACATTCATACATATGTATATGTACACATGTGTGAACTATTATAGTGATGATTCCACTTATCTTTCTACTCAAGTAGTTCAGAGATTTCTATCCCACAGTCACCATTCTTCCATCTATCTTCAAATAGAAATTAAGTGTTTGAGTCTAATATTTTCTCCTGTTTTTTTTTATTTTATACTTTTACACGCACTGACCTTTCAAAGCTTTCTTTCACATTCTAGCTGCTTGAATTCCAAATACTCCTAGCTCTTGGGCTATATTGATTGATTCATATTGTTTCAAACGTGACCATGTGATGATTTGAATTAAATAATCTAATTTCTTTTTCCATCTTTATAACCATTTTTCCTGATGGTTAACCTTATGTTTTCTTTTGCTTTGTACATGGTATAAAAATCAGTAAGGATTTATGGAGTATCTACTACGTGCCAGGTATTTTGTTAGGAGCTAGGGATAGAAACACAAAAAATGAAACAATTCCTACTTTCAATGAGCTTACTTTCTGATGTGGAGACATGATTAAGTAGGGGAATAACGAGGTCAGACCTATGCTTCAGAAAAATCACTTTGGGGGTAGTTAGGTGGCACAGTGGGTAGAGCGCTGGCCCTGGAGTCAGGAGGACCTGAGTTCAAATCCAGTCTCAGACGAGACACTTGACACTTACTAGCTGTGTGACCCTGGGCAAGTCACTTAACCCCAATTGCCTCACCAAAAAAAAATCACTTTGGCAGCTGTTTGGAGAATAGATTTGGGTGGGGAGAGACTTGAGGCATGTAGACTAATTAGAAGGCTATTGCAATAATCTAGGTGAGAGATGATGATGTTTGGAACCAAAGTGGTAGCTGTGATTTGAAAGAAGAATCAGGTCATGAGAGATGTTATGAAGGTAGAAATACAAATTAACTATGAAGGAAACATGAAGGAAGATGCTATCTGCATCCAGAGAAAAAACTGATAAATAGAAGTATGTATAGAATGATTTTACATATATATGTATATGTGTGCATGTATGCATACATAAATACATATTTGTATCTAATGGTATCCATCTCTAGGGGGAGGAAGGGAGAAAAAAGAAGAAAAAGAATTTTACATGATAAATTTAATACATATTTAAAAAGAATAGCAAGTTGTTCATAATAGATATGCAGTTTCATGTACAATCATCTTTTTATTATTCTACTATATTATGGAAATGTTTGTTTCATTTCACAAATTAAAAATAAAATAAATAAATGAGTGAATAAATACATAAACAATGAAGACAAGGAAGAATATTTTGTAACTAATTGGGTAATGTGGGGTGAAGAAAAGTGAAGACTCCAGGATGCTGGTGAGCTTACAAACCTGGGAGCCTTAATGATGGTAGTGCCTTCAATATAAGCAGATAAGTTGAAAGAAGAGAAGGGGATGGGCGAAGGGTGAGTACAATAATGAGTTCAATTTTGGGCACATTCATTCCAAATGTCCAATAGGCAATTAGTAGTGTGGGACTAAAGCTAGGAAAGAGACTGGAGATGAATGCGTAGAACTAGGAGAAGTCATATGCCAGAGCCAGCTCATATCAGCTCAGGAGACCCAGTTGTTAAATTTTCATTTTGAGCATTTGCACATCAGAAATAAGAAAAGGTTATAAATTAGGACTTGATTTATTGTTCCTTTGAAACTTAAGAAAGTGATGGAGAAAATGTTAATAATGCAGATTAAAACTGAAAGTGTGTTATTATACTTCCCCCCCCAGAGAGCCAGTTGTTAAACATTTACCAGCACACACTATCTGGGAGTCATCTGAATACTGAAGCTAATTAAATTCATGAAAGTTTTGACATAACCAAGAGAGTATATAGAGGAAGAAATGAGAGCCTTAGTCAGAGTCTAAGGAAACATCTTGTTAGTGGCTTTGAAGTGGATAATGGGCCAATAAAGGAGACTAAGAAAGAGTAGTCAGACAGGAAGAGGCAGGATAAGTGACAGCAGGTAATAAAACTGCAGAAAAGAGAGAGTATCTGTCTATGAAGAGAGTGGTTGACAATGTCAAAAGCACCAGAGACATCAAGAAGGAAGATGACTTAGAAAAGGCCTTTAGATTTTACAATTAAGATGTGTTTGGTAATTTTATACATACCAGTTTAAGGTTCATGATAATGGGGCATGAACCTTGGATTTACATTCAAGTAATATGTATTCAAACTCTGGTTCTACTACTTCACTAGGTGGCTTTGGCCATATCTGTGACACTCAGTTTCATCACCTATACAATAAGGAATTTGGACTGGATAAGTACTTATGAAAAGATATACTGAGTTTCACCAGCTGTGCAATTTTGGATTGTTGTGTTATTTCAGACAAAAGACAATGCATATGCAGCAGCAACTACTCAGGCATCCACCTCCTGAAGGCCAGGTACATTACTATTCATCCCTTCCTGCCCATCAATTGGGGAATGGTTGAACACGTTATAGTATGTGAATGTAATGAAATACTATTGTGCTATAAGAAATGATGAGCAGGCAGACTTCAGAAAAACCTGGAAAGACTTGTATGGTCTGATGCTGAGTGAAGTGAGCAGAACCAGAAAAATGTTGTACACAGTAACAGCCACGTTGTGCAATGACTAATATTGATTGACTTAACTCTTCTCAGCAATACAAGGATCTAAGACATCTCCAAAGGTCTCATGATGGAAAATGCTATCCACATCCAAAGAAAGAACTATGGAGTTTGAATGCAAATCGAAGCGTACTATTTGTTATTTTTTTTCTTCTGTTGTGTTTTGTTTTCTCTTTCTGGTGGTTCTTCCTATTGGTTCTAATTCTTACTTACAACATCACTAATGTGAAAATATGTTTAATAGCAATGTATATGTATAGCCTATGTCAGATTGCACACCATCTTGGGGAGGGAGGGGGAGAAAAATTTAAAACTCCCAAACTTATGGAAGTGATTGTTGATAATTCAAAATAAATTAATTAAAAAAAGAAAAATACAATAAAAAAAATCCATTCATCCCCTCCCCCAGAGTTCTTCATTACCTTTAAGGGAGTTTGGAGATAACTAGTTTCTGCCATTGGAGTCAGCCCCCATTGACAGCATTCCCTCAGTCTTAGATGTCACCCCAGTTCCATTTAACCATCTAAAAGTCAAATTTGCTTTTACAGAGGAATGTTTACTTCAAAGTTGTAGCAAGAAACCAATATATAAAAATCTCTTCTCAATACATTGGGCCATAAATCCTCTCCACACTACTTTAGTTTCTGGAGAGGGGAAGGTGACCAGATTCACAGCTTAGCTCAGTTCCTATATAGAACCAAAGTTAAAGTCCAAAACCCTACCTTGGGCTTGAGTCTCAGGCACTTGGTTTCTCTGGGACTTCACTGCTGATAGAAATATCCAGCCTAGAATTCTACCTCTAAGATCACCATGGCTCAAGTCCATGTCTGGGGACTCCACTGCCTATGCCTATAATTGAAAAGGACAAATGAAATAGATCAGACCAAAATCCTCCAAGCTTGATTCTTGGATTGACTGGGTCAAAAAAGGAGAGGGGAGAGAGTAGCCTTTCCTCCTGTCCTGTTCAGCTCATGGTGCCTGTCTTCACGTGAACAGTACCTTTGCCCCCTCTTTATGCAACTGGAAAAAAAGAGACAGTACCAGTCTTGTGGTAAAGATGTAGCCCATTCCAGTTATATAGCCACTGGAAAAAATTGCTCCCATACACATGGTGGAGAAATGCAGGATGTCTTCTCCCAGAAACAGATCTTTGAAAGCTCCCACATGGATGCCACCAATGTTAGGTGATCTCAGTACACACAATGCAATAGCCTGCTACATATAAATAATTTTATTTAATACAAATATTACTTACATAGTATGATATAGTAATAAAAAATAAATACAACTTGCACATTACACAAAACATGTTAGACATTGAACTTGGAAATAATTCAACAAAATGTCTACTTTTTAAAAGGAAATTGTGTATTCGTGAGTCTCCCAGCTCTCCCATATTATTGCCAGCATCAGTATGCTTCAGTTTCTCATGGCAAAAAATACCAGGACATGAGCAAGAGAAGCTTGAGAACTTTGACTGAAATAGACAATCACAAAAATGTATCCCAGCTCTAAATCCTAGGTTTTCTCCTCCAATTAATTTTCATGTTACTTAAAAGTATCTCCTCCTCACATAGCCTAATACTTCAGTCTTCAAGACATGAAGCAGAACCTTGTTTATGGTTTTTTTAATTAGCATGAGTGCACAAAATTATTTCCAGTTAGCAAAATTAATTGTTGGTTTCACATTATCAATTATTTCATAGTCATTATGCATTTAAGTGATGGCGTAAATACAAAATAATGTGATAGGAATTAAATGTCCTTCCTTTGGATTCAGATATATTTATTTCAGGTCAGCAGGTTATGTTTCTTCAGCATTTTGCAATGATTCCTGTTAATTGGGCAAAGCCCACCCCTCAAAATGAAGAGGAATCCAAGCTGAATTTAAAGCAGAAAAGTTTTGTTGGGAGGAAAATCAGACCCTAGTGCCATGGCACCCCCCATATAAAGTACAAAGACTCCCCAACCTAGGAGAAACATGCTCAAAAACCCTGAAATGGAAGGTTCTGGGGAGGGATTAGGATAAAGAATGAACAGTCTTTTCCAGAAACAGGTGGGACACAGAAGCAGGGTGTTTTGCAGAAACAGTTGACCAAAAAGCTGGTTTAGTCCAGTTTGGGATGCAGAGCTCAGCAAGGTCATCCAGTGAACACCAGCAAAGGCATCTGGGAATGAGCAAAACTTTGGCTCACTATAGGTTCCTGATTGGCTCCTTTTGGCAAGTAGGCTTACTCTGGACCCAGGTGGCTCAGGAGGAGAAAGTGAGGCTGTTGACCTTGCACAGCCCACCTTCACTCAAATCAAAGTCAATTGCAAGTCATGTCATCAACTCCCTGATGCCATGGTCCTCTTCGAGAACAAAGGACAAACACAAGCCCAGTGTACCTGCCTAGTATGGTAACTCATAAAAATAGACATATTAATCTTAGGGGTACTCTCACATTCCTCATTGTCTAGAAGATCAACTCCAAATTCTTTAGCCTAGAATTGAGTATTATATCAAGCTATCTTTCTACCATTACAGAATCACAGTTTTAGAGAATGGAAGAAATTTTTGTTGTTGTTCAGTTATATCCAACTCTTTGTGACCCCATTTGGGGTTTTCTTGGCAAAGATACTGGAATGCTTTGCCACTTCCTTCTCCAGCTCATTTTATAGATGAGGAAACTGAGGCAAACAGGGTTAGGTGCCTTGCCCAAGTCACAGCTAGTATGTGTCTGAGGTCAGATTTGAACTACTGAAAGAAAAGTCTTCCTGATTACAGGCCCAGCACTCTCTCCACTGCACCACTTAGCTGTCCTCCTAGCTAAAAATGACCTTAGAGGCTCTCAAGTCCAACTCCCTTGTTTTCAGATGAGGAAGCTGAACCTGAGGTTAAGTCATGTGCCCAGGATCATACAGCTAGTAAGATTTCAAGACAGAGTTCCAACTCAGATCTTCCTGAACTAAGTCCAGCATTCTTATTCATTGTGTCTTGTGTCAGCATTATGTATTTCTCTTCTAACTCCTTTACCTCAACCCTGCACTCTGGTCAAACTTCTCAGATCACAGGATTATACATTTAGATCTATAAGGGGACTTGGAGCAGTCTTATACTTCCCTGCTCTGATTCCTCTGGTTATGTGGCACAATGGAAAGGGCTCCAGTTCTGGATTTCAATCCTATAGCTGATACTTTCTACCTGTGTGGCCTTGGGCAAATCATTTAACCTTAATAGGCCTCAGTTTTCTTATCTGTAACAGGAAGGAATTGTGCTAGAGAGCCTCAGCGGTTCCTTCCAGATCTAAATCTATGACGCTATGCTCTCTGGCTTGAAATAGACACCTCACACTCAGATCTAAATAACTAGAAAAGCAGTTACTCATGGATGAGCCAAGTTAATATAATAAAAATGACAATTCTACCTAAATTAATTTACTTATTCAGTGCCGTACCAATCAAACTACCAAAAATTATTTTATAGAGGTAGAAAAAAATAATAACAAAATTCATCTGGAAGAACAAAAGGTCCAAAATATCAAGGGAATTAAGGAATAAAAAAGCAAGGGAAGGTGGCCTAGCCACACTAGATCTTAAACTGTATTATAAAGCAGCAATCATCAAAACTACTTGTTACTGGCTAAGAAATAGAGTGATGGATCAGTGGAATAGGTTAGGTACACAAGACACAGCAGTCAATGACAATGGTGATCTACTGTTTGGCAAACCCAAAGACTCCAGCTTCTGGGATAAGAACTCATTATTTGACAAAACCTGCTAGGAAAACTGGAAAATGTTACAGCAGAAACTAGGCATAGACCAACATCTTTCACTGTAAACCAAAATAAAGTCAAAATTTGTACACAATTTAGATATAAAGGCTGATACTATGAGCAAACTGGGAGATCAAGGAATAGTTTACCTATCAGAATGGAAGAATTTATGACTAAACAAGAGAGGGAGAATGTTATGAAATGCAAAATGGATAATTTTGATTACATTAAATTAAAAAAAAATGCACAAAGTCAATGCAACCAAGATTAGGAGGGAAGCAGAAAACTGGGAAAGAATTTTTACAACCAGTGTCTCTGATAAGGGCCTCATTCCTAAAATATATAGAGAACTGAGTCAAATTTATAAGAATACAAGTCATTCCCCAATTGATGAATGGTCAAAGGATATGAACAGACAGGTTTCAGAAGAAGAAATTAAAGCTATCTATAGTGATATAAAAAAAGCCCTAAATCGTTATTGATTAGTGAATTGCAAATCAAAACAACTCTGATGTACCACATCACATCTATCAGATTGGCTAACATGACAAAACAGGAAAATGATAACTGCTGGAGCAGATGTGGGAAAATTGGAACACTAATGCATTGTTGGTGGAATTGTGAACTGATCCAACCATTCTGGAGAGAAATTTGGAACTATGCACAAAGGGCTATGAAACTGTACATACCCTTTGTCCCAGCAATATGATTTCTAGGTCTATATCCCAAAGAGATCATACAAAAGGGAAAAGGACCCACAGGTACAACAATATTTATAGCAGCTCTTTTTGGAACTCAAAATCTTATGGAAGTAAATGTTGAAAACTAAAAATAAATAAATTCATTAAAAAAAGAAATAGACCCCTGCTCTCTGCCTATTTAAATCACATACATCTTGAAAGTCCAACTCAAATTATATCTTACAACTTTGGAAGATAGGTGTTATTATTATTCCCATTTTCCAGATAAGGAAACTGAGACAACTAGAAATTAAGTGACTTGCTCAGGGTCACAGAACTAGTAAGTGTCTGAGACTGTATTTAAATTCAGGTCTTCTTGGCTCAAGGCCCAGCACTCTAATCACTTCACCACACAGGATATAAATAGTCTGCCTCTAGTATTGACCTTTTGGTCCCCTCCCTTCTTTCCCCACCACTCCAACCAGCATAGGTGTGCATAGAGAGTGCATTGGATATGCTGGAACACCAGGAACACTTAGCCCATGTTTTATCAATACATCAATCAACAACTATTTATTAAGTGACTACTATGTGCCAGCCACTATGCTAGGCACTGGGGATACAAGTACAAAGAATACTACAATTACTACTCACAATGAGCTTACATTCCAATGGGAGGAAACAACAAACACATATTAAAATGTATATAACATAAATATAAAATTAATAAATACAAATCCATAAGCAATACTTAAATAAAATATAGTTTGAGAGGGAAAGCAAAAGTAGTTGGGGGGATAAGTAAAGACTTCATGAAAAAGATAATGTCTCAGCTGCATTTTAAAGGAAGAGAAGGTTTCTATGAGGTGGAGATAAATAGGGTTCGTATTCCACAAATAAGCAATGTCCAAGGCAAAGGTGTGGAAACTGGAGTTGGAGCAACATAAGTAAAGAAAAGAGAGAAGGCCAGTTTTGCTAGATCACAGAGAGGGGGAGGGAGAGCAAAGTTTAATGAGACTGAACAGTTATATTGGAACCATGTAGGAGAGTCATATGGTCAGATATATGCTTAAGGAAAGCTATTTTGACAACAGTGAAAGAAAGGAGCATTTATTAAGTGCCTATGTGCTGACAATGGTACTATGTGTTTTAGAAATATTGTCTCATGTGATCGTCACATTCTCTGAGATAACTGCTTTTATTTCTCTGTTTACAATTAAGGAAACTGGGACAGATTTAAATTCAGGTCTTCCTGACTCTGGACACACTCTATCCACTGTACTACCTAGTTGCCAGGGAAGACAATTAGAAGTCTTTAAATATAAAAAAAAAGCTCATGGGGACACCAAAAAATTAGAGAATGAAGTACCATTTTATTGTATCAATTTTATGTCAAGCAACAGGGAAAATAGGTCCAGCTGTAGCATCTGGTTCCTTGGAAAGCTCATTATCCAATACCAGTAAATGATATAAAGTTCCAGGTTGTCTCATGAATTAAGCCAATGAACAAAGAAAGGCCTCTTGCCATCTCGGTAGGAGCAGAACCAGAATCCTTTCAATTTCAGCTCTGAGTGATTCTTGTCATTGTTGGTCTAATAATTTTCGCTATGGATGCCTGGAGATTTGGATTCTGGATAAAGATTACATTTCAAGCCTTCAGGAAAGGGGTAGGAAAGAAGGGAGTGTACTACATTTATGTTCTTGTAGGTTCAGGGCACACTTTATTATCACATTAAATTTTCTTTAATGGTTAAAAGCACAATGAAAATTTGGGGTTCCCTTTGCATTTCCTTGTACTCCATACTGACATTTATGTGCAAGCCTGGTTTTTATGAATAGCAGGCAAACAGTAGAATTAACAATGAGTATTTCTCTATGTTAAATAATTTTCCATAGTATTCAAGTTACGTTTAAATAACTTTTTCTGATTTGCTGTTATTGTGTACACCTAAAGCTGAACTGCTTTTCTTTGCAAGGTTTTTTTTTAGTAAAATGTTTGCTTTCTTTTCTTCATGAATTCATTTCCTAACTATGGCTGCTAGATGGCAAACTAACCATCAGTGTCAAAAGGATTGATAAATGGGGCTCATTCTCTACTTAATTCTAATGTTCTCTCAGCAGTTTTTTTTTCCTTCTCAACAACATGATATTTGCCCAAAATAAAGTACACACAGAAACAGAATGGTAGAACTGGAAGGGACTTTAGTGATCATTTAGCCCACCTCCCCCATTTTATAGACAAGCAAAAGGAGACCTAGTTTGAGTGACATGCCCTGCTAGCAATGGAAAGATCCAGGGCTGAGATCTAAGTTTCTTGTTTCCTATATCGAGGAGAGAGGCTTTATGACAGAGTAGAAGTGGGACTGGACTGGATTGGTATTTAAGAGATCTGAGTATTAGCATTAGCTAGGCCACCAACTAGCTGTGTGACCTTAATAATAATGGCAATAGCTATCAATTACATAAAATTTACAAAGCACTTTATAAATTATTATCTCATTCATCCTCACTATAACCTCAGAAGATAGAAGGTGTTATCTCAATTTTTATAGCATAGGTAGAAAACTGAGATAGAAGTTAAGTACCTTGCCCAAGGCCAGATGGCTAGCAAGAGTCTGAGGCTGGATTTGAACTCAGGTCTTCCTAACTCCATGTTCAGCATTCTATTCATTGAGTCATTTAGCTGCCTTGAGTGAGATATGCAAACACTCTGTTCTTCAATGTTCCTATTTATAAAATGAGTACTTCCCAACCAAAACTATACTGATGATTAGTAAAATATGCTCTCTCCCATTGCATATATTTTGTATATGATGGATGAATGTGATACTATATTGTTATGCTTTTTAAATGATGACTATGAAGAATTTAAAGAATCATGGGAAGAATTACATAAATTGATACAAAAGAAATTAAGTAGAAGAAGGAAAGCAATGTACATGATAAACTTTTTTTCCTCCCTTTTTAAAATTATTTTTATCAGGCATAGCTCTCTGGGATAGGGAGTATGAGGCATATGCTGGGAAATTAATACAATAAAAATAGATATAGTTTTTAAAGTAGGAAGATAATGGATTCTACAAACTCCAAGCCTATAAGATTTCCTTAAAATCCTTGGCCAAAAAAATGGAATGAATTAAGATATGGTTAGGGCAAATATAGAGAGTAAGCACTGATTACTAGAGACAGGGAGTATCATTTGCCCCAAGGGAAGCAATTAGTAAAGCTCTTTATAAGACAGGACATACCAGCCTAACCTTATTTCTTTTTTTGACAAGGTTACTAGACTAACAGATCAAGGGATTCAGCATTCATTATAAATAAATGCAAACTACTCAGGCTGGCTTTAAAAAAAAATTAACATTTTTTTTACAAGTTTTGAGTTCCAGATTCTGTCCTTCTCTTCTTCCTTCCCTTCTCCCTTCCCCACATATTTGAGATGACAAGTAATCAGATATAGGTTATACATGTGCAATTATCTAAAAAAAAATTTCTGCCATTTTGTACAAGAAGATGAATAAAAGAAAAAGGTGAAAGTGAAAAATGACATGCAAAAACTTTTCGATTTTATATAATCAAAATTATCTATTTCACATTTTGTAATGCTCTCTATATCTTCTTTGGTCCTAAATTCTTCCCTTATCCATAAATTTGACAGATTAACTATTCCATTCTCTTAATTTGCTGATGTGTAAATCACGTACCCATTTTGACCTTATCTTGGTACATAGTGTGAGATGTTGTTCTTTACCTAGTTTTTGCCATACTGTTTTCCAGTTTTCCTAGCATTTTTTGTCAAATAATAAGGTTTTGTTGCAAAAACTTGGATCTTTGCATTCATCAAATACTAGATCACCATGGTCATTTACTATAATGTAATTCGGACCTAATCTATTCCACTAACTCACCACTCTATTTCTCAGCCAGTACGAGATTGTTGTGATAATTACTACTTTGTAATACATTTTGAGATCTGGTATGGCTAGACCACCTTTTTTGCATTTTTTTCAATGATTCCCTTGATACCCTTGAACTTTTGTTCTTCCACATGAATTTTGTTATTATTTTTTCTAGCTCTATAAAATATTTTTGATAGTTTGATTGGTATGGTACTGAATAAATAGATTAATTTAGGTGGAATGGTCATTTTTATATATTGGCTTGGTCCACGCATGAGCAATTAATATTTTTCCAGTTTCTTAGATTCAACTTTATTTGTGTGAAAAGCATTTTATAGTTATGTTCATATAGTTTCTGGGTTTGTCTTGATAGATAGATTCCCAAGTATTTTATAATGTCTACAGTCATTTTAAATGAAATCTCTCTATCTCTTGCTGCCAAACTTTGTTGGTAATACATAATAACATCATGTCATCCACAAAGAATGATAGTTTTGTTTCCACAGTTCCTATTCTAATCCCTTTAATTTCTTTTTCTTCTCTCATTGCTATGGCTAACATTTCTAGTATAATTATGGGCATCCTTGCTCTTGATTATATTGGAAAGGCTTCTATCTTATCCCCATTACAGATAAGGCTGCTGATGGTTTTAAATAAATATTACTATCATTCTAAGGTAAGCTCCATTTATTCCTATTCAGTCTGGCTTTTAAGACCCTTCACTATATAGCTTCAACCTATCTTTTCAATCTTATTTCAGATTACTTCTCTTCATACAAAACTATGCCTAGAAATGTTGCCACTTGGGGAAATGAACCTTCAAATCATCTATTTGAAACAAATTCAGTATAAGGGCAATACTGAGGGAAGAGATTCCTACAACACTACCCCAAGCATGGAGACACCAGGACGCTAAGAGACCCATTAGGGGGAGGCAAAACAAGGGAAAGTTTAGCCCAGGAGGAAACAGGTGATATAATCACAGATTATAGACCCGTAAATTTGGAGCTGTAAGAAATCTTAGAGGATATCTGGTTTAACCCTCTTGTTTATTTGTTTTAATATATATTTTTATTTTTTTATTATTACCAACAAAAACAATGAACATAATTTACTCATACAAAAAATAGGAAAAGAAGACAACAAGAAACCATGATACTTCAGTACATATCAATTATTGTTTAAAAGAATATATCAAATTTAATGTTCGGTCCACTCCTGCTCTGCATTCTAAACTTACTTCTGCTCTTTCTTCAATTAAAAAAATGATTCATTAATTGTCTTTGTTGGGGAGGGGAGAGATTACTATTATTATATCCGATACTACCCTATTTAATTATTTGCTGTCAAAGAAGAAGAAGGAGAATAAGAGGAGGAGGGGAGGAAGAGGAGGAAGAAGGAGAAGAAGAAGAAGAAAGAGAAGAAAGAAGAAGCGAAAGAAGAAGAAATCTATTACAACCAATAAACATAGTCAAGCAAAACAAATACACTCATTAGCCATTTTTTAAGATGTATGTGTCATGCTGAGACTCTAGTCCATCATTTTCTGTCAAAAAGTGGGAAATATCATTCATCATCAAAATTCTGAAGTCATGACTCTAGCTCTCTCATTTTAAAAAGGAGGAAATGGAGTTCCAGAAAAGGTAAGTCACTTTTATGAGGTCATAAAAGAAATAAGTAGGGTCAAGGAAAATTTGATAGCTTCTCATTATTTAATTAATTTAATAATATTTGTTAATTAGTTATTAAGCTCTATTATTTTTTGCTACTGTCCTATAAGTGCAAACAGCACTCTAACTTTTTGTGCCCTGGGAAAAGTCCCAGTTACTACTCTCTAGTTACAGCTATGCCTGCTTGCACTCTGTTCCAACCTAACTGTTTTCTGGCCTTAACATTCCATTTCTTGACTATACTCCTTCATGCAAGCTATTCCTCATGCTCACAATAGATTCCCTCCTCATCTTTGGTACTCAGAATCCTGGTTTACCTTTGAGATTTACCACAGGTTTCATATCCATGAAGTCTTCCCATCTCCCTAGTTGTCAGGGTTCTTTACCATCTTAAATTTCCTTGTGTTCACACATTATATCTATCCAACAGATGGAAAATTTTTCCAGGTCAGGGACTATTTCATTTTTGTCATTCTAATCTCAGAGCCTCATACAATTTTAACACATATTAAAACTAATAAATGGCTGTTGAATAAATACAAAATACTACCCATGTAGCAATCCCCCTCCACCATCCTCTTCTGAACTCACATTTCTCATATTCCAAAATAAAAAAAGGAATGTGTTAGAAGTACATAGGATTGCAAATTTATAGCTATGAGAAGAAACTTTAGATGCCATTGAGCCAAATCTCTCCCTTCCCTTCCAGGATGATGTACAACAAAACTCTATATAGGGTCACAGGATCATAGCTTTAAAGCAGGAAAAGGTCTGAGGGACTAGCTAGTCCAAAGCTCTCATTTTATAAATGGGGAAACTGAACCCCCGTGAAGTTAAGTGACTTTCCCAAGGAAAGTGACAGAGCTAGGATTTGAAAACTGGTCTTCTGATATCAAATCCAGTATGCCTACCACAACGCCTCTTAAGAAATACTTTAGCACTTATTTAAAGCTCAATCACCCTTAAACTGCAAACTCAATTTGATGTTTAATATCATTTTTTTTTTAGGCAATTGGGGTTAAGTGACTTGCTCAGGGTCACACAGCTAGTAAGTATCATGTGTCTAAGGGACAGGATTTGAACTCAGGTCGTCCTGACTTCAGGGCTGATGTTCTATCCACTGCACCACCTAGCTGCCCCTGTTTAATATCATTCTTACGCAGTGGAAAATGGTTTGGCTACTTTGGCTATTCCTCCCCTGATTTCATTTTCTTACCAAGACTATTGTGCCAAAGATTTTCATTACCTCATCCTTGCTAAGGAAAGTTTTACTTTTGAATTTGAGGATGATTAGCTGTTTCATTAAGGTAGATTTTCTAGGCTTCAGCCTAGAAAGCAAGGACGGTGACACATAAAAAGGAAAGGAGTGATCCTGTTTCCTAGATTCTAGTGAACAAACTGGAGTTAATGATTAAAAATAAACCCAAACGAGAAAGTTAACCCAAAAGAGAAGCCTGCTTCATTTCATTCATGGAAAATGTTGGGGTGGGGGAGAGAATACTGAACTCCACTTGAGAAAAAAAAGAGAGAGGCATGGTCCAGTGGAAAGGACATTGGATTCAAAGTCAAAGTATATAAGCTTAAATCCTGGCTTTGCCCCCTTACTACCTGTGTGATGTTGAGTAAATTGTTTAAACTCTCTCTCAATTTTCTTATCTGTAAAATGGGGGAGGGGGAGAGTTGCACTTTATGGCTCCTTTCGGCTCTAAATTTGTGATCACATGAGGAGGGGAAAATGAAATGATGACTGAAGGCTAGGTTGAGATCTTCATTTCCTCTCCCTTTCCCCTAAGCTAATTTAGGGAAATGGCAGTGAATGGGGGACATGTAAGCTACTAAGGCCTCACCTTGCATTGAAATGCCACTATTGGGGATCAGTGGTAAAGGGACTAATCTCCTGGAAAGACTATTCCCTAGCTCTAGGCCACATTGCTAGGAGATTTAATTCCCATCAGACAAGGAACTTGGAGATGTTTTCCCCTTTGTCTTGCTCATGGATGTAGCACAAGATGACTGAGATATCATGAAGCTTTTGCCTTGTTCTGCGCTAAAACTCAGCTATTCCACAACGCTAGAAGGAGCTAGAAGTGTAAAATGGGAAGGTACATAAAGAAATCCACCCCACAGATAACAGCAGACAAAAAACAAAACAAAACAAAACAAAGCAAAACAAAAAAACCAAACCTCTAGGAGGATCTCAGTCAGAGGAAGCCTCATAGTTGACAATACAAGTAGCTCTGAGTATTTACATTGTGATATCTTTGTGACTGATAATTTAATATCCAAGGGGTTAGGTTTTGTCTCATCCTTGCCATTCAACTGTTATGTTGTGAACTCTATGCTAGGAAGGGGGAAAGTGATAATAACGACTCATATTTATATGGGCTTAACAAGTGCTTTGTATTTGGTCTTCACAAGCCCTCTGTGAGGTAGAGGCTATTATCATACCCATTTAATAGATGAGAACACAGGTTCAGAGAGATTGAGTGATTTGCCCAAGCTCACACAGCAAGGAAGCATCTGAGGAAGGACATAAATTTAGATCTTCCTGACCTGGTGCGGGGATGTATTGACTGTACTAGGACAGCTATTTTCTTAAGTTTTCTGTTTTGGAACATAAGAACCAAGAGAAGTGAGAATGTCCCCAAAGTGTACACAGGTCCTAAAAGTTCACATCTATGATACCAGGTTTTGGGGAAATAAACTAACCAGAGATTAAATTCAGGCAATATTCTTCAATAATTTATTGAATTTTTAGTGATAGTTAATAAATATACTAAGGTAAAAAAGTTCTAGAATTGATTGACTATAGTGATATGAATGAGTAAAATCAGTCAATATTTATTAAGGTTCGGGATGATATTTTTATTAATGAAAATTATTAAAAGTGGCAAGACTCCTACTTGCTAAGAGTTTACAATCTATGCAAAGATATCATGACACTAATAAAAAAGGACTGGTTTAGCAAATATGAGGTGGATTTTTAGATACTTGGGGCTATTTTTTACTCTTGGGGACTTTTTTAAGTGAATGCAATAAATGATTCTGAG
The DNA here is from genome assembly GCF_900497805.2 of Vombatus ursinus. NCBI lineage: Eukaryota > Metazoa > Chordata > Mammalia > Diprotodontia > Vombatidae > Vombatus > Vombatus ursinus. The sequence goes on along the minus strand of NW_020949613.1, from coordinate 7,278,843 downwards.
TTCTTATACAGGTGGGCAAAAGGTATCTCTAGGCAAAGAGACCATAAGGCCAAAGCAAGAAGAAATAAAGTCAAGAAGAGATAACAACAAAAAAGAAAAGGCAAATCAAGACCTAGGACAAAGGGATAGTATGGATGCATAGTATCAGGAAGTCAGGAAGACTTGGGTTCTAATCACATCTGAGACACTTACTAGCTGTATTACCCTAAGAAAGTCAAAATCTCTCTGGCCCTTAATTTCTTCTTCCGTAAAATGAGGGAATTGAGCTCAAGGTATCTTTCAATTCTTAAGTCTGTGAGTCTATGATTCTACGACTAGAAATTTAGTGTATACTGCTAAAACAAGACCAGGAATATAATAGAACCCTTTGGCAAAAGGGATAGCAGTTCTGAGCTTAGAGTCAAAAGTATCCCACTTCAAAACCTTCCTCTAACTCATATTAGTTGAGTGATCCTGGACCCCAATATGTGCTGTAGGCCCATACAACACCCTACAACATTTCTACTAAATCATAGATGAGTTTCTATATACTGAGTCATAGTTCTGCATTTGTTTGTGGAAACAGAGCTCAGGGTTGTAGAGGGAGATTTTATACTGGGAGTTCACTGCAATGACCCTTCTATGATCACACTCAGATAAATCCCAAACAGACCCATGAGTGAAATCCAAATTAGGAAGGGTTCATAGGGGTTATACTTTCAGGGGTATTCCCAAACTCCTGTTCACTCACAATTTAGATGATTTCTATGGAAATTAGGATGGTTTCTATGCCAAGTCAGTAGGCATACTTTAGATTCTTGGCACATCACATCCAACATATAAACCCAAGCCTGTCTGCAAATAGACATGATAATCTGTGTTGACCTATGGAGTGTCAAAAAATGTGGGTCACTCAAGATAAATTGAACCTCTTATGGTTACTTAAGAAAACAAAACAAAACAAAACAAAGCCTTCAACCAAACCCAACATGTACTCACTCACAAGTTTAGACCATATGTAGAACAGCTTTGAGAGTAGAGAGCATAGGGGACTCTACCTCATTACTAGACTTGCCTATAGAGTGAGTTTCTGTAAAGGTTTCTAATTCATCCACTAATTAGTGTCAAGAATAAATCAGTGACACAAAAGTTCTATATCTTGAATATAAATGAACTGATAAAGTGGCTGCTATTGTATAAAATTGTCCTAGAGAAGGGAAAATATCTTATTTAATAGATTTTGATACGTTAGGAGTAAAGGTCAGTGGCCAAATGGATGGGCACTCATCTGTAGTCATGCTAGATGTATTTCATGAAAATCTATCCTCTTGTTTAAAAAAAATAGCAAAAAAGCAAGTGAGAAAATGATAAAGAGCCTTGCATGGAAATTCTTCAATAAATGCAAGAAAAATCCAAGTGAAAAAAAATGTGCAAAACCCTATAACTCTAGGGACAGCACCAGAGCCAAGATAAATCACATTCATCTTCCTTCCTCCTTTCCAAAAGGAAGTGTTAAATTAATACCTTTTGGGGGTGATGATCATTGATGATGACATACTGCTACTAGACTGACCTTTTGAGGAGTAATTTGCAATCTATTCACAGTCTTTCTATCAACCCCACCACTGAACTACTGATCCTTAATAGATTGACCATCCATTCCTCTTTATTTCACCTGGTAGAGTGGTACTCACTGAATATTGAGATCCCAGTGGAAGCCTCAGCAAAAGAAATGTGAAATACACACACCCACTCAGGGATACTAGTCACCATATAGGAAGCTCCACTAATTGAGAGTCTAGCCAATACATTTCTCAGCGAAGCAACAGGCCTTCTGAGAGTTTTACACACACACACACACACACACACACACACACACACACACATCCTTTGTACCAAGATGGAAATATGCTTTGCTTTTCAGTTGATCTTAAGACTCACAAAGTCACAAGACTATGAAAAGAATTGCAAGGACTAGCTACTCAGTATTTTTTTCTTTCATCTGACAAGTCTGAGTTGATTACTCGAGTTCATCAAAATGGTCACATTTCTTGTGCCAAGGCTACTGTTTGTCTGGCTATTTTCTGTGCTACATTTAAATGCCCTGATGTCTCAAAAGATTGTTTCCCCTCCAGTGAATTAGGTCCAAGTTAATGGTACCCATTAAATCCACTTTAATTGTGCCTCTTACCTTAGTTTCTTTCTCAGAAGCCATTGGAGATCCTTTACTTTTTCCATCAATCACTTTGAATTAAAACCTTGGTTGCACCTACATTCATACACACATACACATATCTTAAAATGCACAATAAAAGAAAAATAACTGACAATTTCAAGAGGTTAAGCGGCTATGATCTGTGAGCTGACTGTGTACGGCATTACTAGAAAATGCAGTTTGATTCGATGTCTAATCTGCTGTGACATTCTAGTTTTAAGTGATGTTCAAGGAGACGGAAGGGCTGGCTCCAAACATCTCCCAATGTGCACTGGTCTTCTGTCTGTTAACTTGCTAATGAACCATGATTGAGTAAAGTAATGAAGAGTTTACAGAGAGCCCCAGGAAACCAATTTCCAATTTTGCAACCAGCAGGCTTTAACTTCACTGAAGCCTTTGCTAATTTTGTCTGGAAGCAGACGGATGTGGATACTAAATGCCATTTCTGCTTTGTGAGTCAGGCAGACTTTTGTAATGCCCGTATACTTGCCTGCTAATGAATGTCTCTTCTCAAAATCCATTTCCTAACCCATCCCCCCAATCCCAAGTTGTTATAAATAGACCAAGTGGCTTAAAAATTATTACAGTGAGAAATGAAATTATAATCACTTTGAACATCAAAAGTATTGAAAGGCATTGGCAAAGAGATATTTTAATCTACAGTAAGATCTATATGAAGTAGAGAGAGAATTGTAAGGGAAATGTGTCAGGTAAGCTTTACGAGAAAATTAAATAAGGATGTGAAATATATTTACACATCACTTGTTACTAAGAATTTAAAAGAAGTGCTTTTAAAAAGCCACCCAGTGTATAAGAAAATATATCTGCTATCAATATTTTGATGTACTACTACACAGTGTGAGCTATCTGACCTCAAACACACACATAAACACATACAAAGGACTAAAATCACAGGCACATAAATGTGTTAAGATCATTATAAATCAGAGATGCTGAGGGTCAAAAGATGTATGACTGATATGAATATTTTTATAAAACTGCACAGACAACCAGGGCTACGGCCATAATTCCAGAGAATGTGTGACAGAGGGATACTCTTAAGAGTCAAGCTCTGTAATTCTTGCTAGTTTTAAATTACTTTTGTCTGTTTCTCAACCAACTTGGCGATAGTGACCAGACACATCTCTCTCCATATGAGGAGATGCTTGAACCACAATAAAATTTATCTCTCTTTGAAGTCCCTCAAGTGTGCTTTCATCCAATTCAAATGAGAGAGGGGGGTTAATTAGCTTTATGAGAAAACCATCCTATAGCTGACTTTAATGACTTTTATAGAAAGAAGAGGTAACAGAGATGAAGGAGAAACCAGAAAACAAAGTGGCAAAGATGTATCAGGAACTTGAAAAAATGTATTAAATCAATAATAACAAGTAACAGGTGCACAAGGCAGCTTTCCTTTGGAAAAGGCTAGAGGAGGTAGCAAACTACAAGTGAAAAACACTTCAGATGTTAGATTTTTGCAATAAATTGGTTAGTTTCATTGAACTGCTCTGCTCCTTCCCACACACAGTCCCCTACACACTTGAACATTTGTGTGTGTGTGTGTGTGTGTGTGTGTGTGTGTGTGCGCGCGTGCCATAAAGGATGGTTTTCTGGTATGATGAGAGATGAGGGATACACTGGGAAACACAATCAATGTAAAAAAAAAAGACATTAATAAACTTTTACTTTAAAAATTAAAAAAAAGGAAGAGTTGCAGATTCTTTCATTGGAAGGCAGAGTTGAGATGAAAGTAAAACTAATTCTTCTATTCCTTCCTCCTTTAAAGATAATTTGTATATGATCTCTCATCATTGAAAGCTACTCCTGGTAAAATATACTCCTGAAATAAATGGAAGGAAGTCAATAGCATATTAAGGAGCAAGATGTGCTATCCAATTAAAACAAAAGAAAAGGCCACGTTTTCTTTTCTTTCAGAAGCAGAGAAAATAAAAAGCACCATCAAGATGAAAATCACTGTAGACATTCCAGCTAGAATGTTGTTATCTCAGTTATCCTTTCAGTTGTTCCAGCTGAGTGAAGACTGTGATACTCTTGGGGATAAAAATCTAGGCATTTCAGCAGCAGCACACACACACAAAGGCCAAAATGCCTATCAGTATTAGCAAAGCTGGACATTTCTCTTGCATTTGCCTTGTGGAATTTGAATGCTTATTTAAAATTAAAATGTCTTTTGATTTAAAGAAAAAAGGTTAAGGAAGTAAGATATTGAACAAACCCAAGCCTAACGATTTTGAAATGTCTTTGACAAGTTTTAAACCCCCTTTCCTCTTAAACCCTGTGGATGTCTAAAGACAAGTTTAATAAATGCTGACACTCTTGGCTCCATTAAGTGAACAATGAACAAGCTATGGAAAAACAGTGGGATCTCAAGAGCCATGCTATGGAGTGCTCCAAGCATTGTACTGTCAGTCAAGGATCTCAAATCCTAATCTTTTGGATCCTAGATTGAGAGCCAGAAGTAATCTAGCCTATCATCTAGCCCAAGCTTGTTATATAATAGCTTATATAAAGCTTACATAAGTCTTTTCATATTTCTCCAAATTCTCTCATATCCTTCATTTCTTTGGGCCCAATAACATCATCTAGCCCAAACTTGTTATTTTACAGTTGAAAACACTGAGGCCTGGGGCAGTTTATTGATTTACCCAAAGTGACATAGGTCTCTAGGAGGATTAGAATCCAAGGTCTATGACTCCAAATCCAGCACTATCCCCACTCTCCTTTAATTTGTTCTCAGAGAAGCCACGAATAGCTGTTTCAGGCAAATTTGACAGCAGCACCACATTTTTATCAAGCTGTTATCTCCAGTGTTATTTCAATGATCAGCCTTCTTCCAAACATGTAGAGAAATACAGATCACACAATCTCTGATAAATGTGCATGGGTCATGTAACTAGAGTAGACAAAACTCTGACCTGTTCTTGGTGCTATGGACATTGAAAAAAGGATTCAGTCAGGACAATGTTATGCCAAAGGTATTATCATTACTCCCTATAACACTGCTGAGGTACATTTTCATTGTTTTTTCAAAAATGGATTTATGTTTATATAGATTTATTCTCACCTTCCTAACCTGTCCCTTTTGTGACCAATGGTGTGGATTTTTGAGACGCCTGCATTAGGCTAGAAGGGTGGTCTTTAACTGAGGAACAGAGAGAAACCGAGTTCAGAATCTACACAGGGACCACACACATGTTGCTGACCTCTTTAGCACATGCCTCAATATGAATTTCTTTTTGCTTTGAAATATTTTATGGGTATCTTTTGACTTTATATTACTGTCATTTCTGGGTGGACCTCATTTCCCCCCACCCCAGAATGTAACTCTTCTTTGTAAAAAGGAAAATAAAGTTAAGCACAAACAACCAATACAGTGACTGCATCTGACAATGTTTGCAAAATTCTACCCTAGTAGAATTCCTGCAAAAAGGAAAGATGTCATAGGGTCATTGGAGTACAAAACTTGAGTAGGAAGGTACCGCAGAAACTAAGTAATCCAACCCTTCAATTTTATAGTTGAGGAAATTGAGGCTAAGGGAAGTTAAGTAACTTATACAAGTTTTCTGGGACCATTCTTTGGTTTATTTAGTGTGTGTGTGTGTGTGTGTGAGAGAGAGAGAGAGAGAGAGGAAGAAAGAGAGAGAGAGAGAGAGAGAGATGTTTTTATTTACACTGTTACAGACCTCATGTACATAGTTCTCTTGGTTCTGTATAAGTTCAGTTGATACAGTTCCCATAGCTGTTCTGTATCAGCTTATATAAATCTTTTCATGTTTCTCCAAATTCCCTCATATCCTTCATTTCTTTGGGCCCGATAATTTTTCATTACATTTCTATACCACAGTTTGTACCAACATTATCCAAGATGGTTGCCAACTTGGTTTCCAGTTCTTGGCCACTCCAAAAATATTTGAATGACTACAGTATGGAAGAGGGATTAGACATATTCTATTCAGTCCAGAGGAGCTACTAGGAGCAACAGTGAGTAATAGTTGCTTAAATGCAAATTTAATCCTGGTTAAAAGGAAAAATGTCTTAACAACTAGATTAATCTAAAAGGACCTAGGCTGACCCAGGAACTTATAGGTTCTTTCCAGTAGAGGTCATTGAGCAAAGGCTAGATGACCCTTGTGTAGATGTTACTAATATCAATAAAATCATATCATTGCCTTATTGCTCTTTAATTGGCTTGACTGTATAAGAGTAGCCTATTCAATTTGGAAAGTCTCAATGGGACAAACTAGACTCTTCAGTCAATACTTCAATTACTAAGCAATTTTGAGACATTGGAACCAGAAAGACAAAAATGATACTGCTGTGCCACAGTCATTAAAAAATGTACTATTCCTATAACAACTATAATAACTCATCAGTTAGCCCCAGAAAGAAAGAAACTGAATAGTACATCTGTTTCCTTGGCTTCATTGGAATAGATCAACAGACCCATCTCTCTTTACATGACATTGGAAAGGAATGAGACAGAAATTCTACCAGTTTCCATATCACAAATTTTTATTTAGCATTACAAATCAGACTAGAAATGAGTGTATGTATTGTAACAAGAAAAACATGCTGGACTTATTCTAGCATAAAAAGTGATTATGCTTAAAAGGTAACATATGCTTAGTACCTTTCAAACTAATTTATTGCCTTGTTAGATATACTCTTTGATAGAATTTGGGATGGATTCAGATAAATATCCAAGTTTAGAAGGGCTCACAGTTACTTACAACAGCTAACTTCTACTAGGCACTAAGACATACCCAAGAAGTTGGTGTTAGAGATAATGGTAAACACAAGCCCTTGAGTACATGTGTTGTCAAATGAAGAGTAAGTCAAGAGAATTGAACAATCATAGTGAAAAGCAGAGTGAGTGACAAAGAGTGGGAGATACTGTAAATGTGAAAAAAGAAGCATCACATACAAGGAACTATCAAGTACCTGATCACAGAAGTCTGCCTAATTGTGTGTGTGCATGTGTGTGTGTGTGTGTGTGTGTGTGTGTGTTTGTGTGGGAGGTGAAGGACATTTAGCAAGAATGACCCTGTACAGAGAGAGAAAAGAAGGTGACAGCAAAAAGATTGACTTGCCCATAGTGATTCCGCCTATGTGAGAAAGAATGAATGATAAGGCAAGAATGGGTGTTTGTACTATGGTACCGCATGAAGCCCCTCAGCCAATAGGACTGTATGTGAAAGCCTGTGTCCTAATGTCTTCTCTCATGCAGTGATGAAAGTATTTTAAAGCAATAAGGGGGATATCCCAATCAAAACACATACACACACACACACAAACACATACATACATACACACACACACACACACACACACAAGCAAATGCCAAATTACTGAGTTCTCAGCAGACTCTTCAGTCAAAATGAAGATGCGGGATAGAAGGAGATGAGACTTGAGGATGGGGGAGTTGTGCCTAAAGCAAGTGGTGAGATCATGTGTGTGACTACCAATGACTGTGTATAGGTGAGCCTTTGACACTCTTTGCATGTAATAAAGTATATGAGGTTGAAGTTTTTAAATGCACAATTAATATTGATTATTTCATCCAACAAATGTTGGGTGTCCATATGTTCTAGGAATTGTGGGAGATATGAAGATGGGTAAATTTAACTTAATATATAGAAATCAGTACTTTTATTTAAATTCTTCAAAAAGTCCCTAGGAGTTACATGTGTCTCAGGGAAAGAAGGGATAAGTGTTAAAATAATCTCATCTCTAGTCAAGTAAACTGAAGAACAAGGGAAACAAGTGATTTGCCCAATATTACATGATAAGTCAATGATAGAGTAGAAATGAATCCTGGTTGTTGTTGTTGTTGTTGTTTTCCATCGTTCTCTGCCAAGTTCTAAAGCCAGCATGATGACATATACCAGGAAATGGTACTAAGGATTATTACAAACAAGGTCCTTAAATAGAAATTTAGGAAAACTTATGATCATAAAGCAACAGACAATATTGGTCAAATTAACTCATCGCTATTACTGGAATGAGGGCTACCAAAGTTACTTTGTGGAGACAAAAAGTCAAGAAGATCAAAACTGAATTCATCACTTAACTGTATTCTTCCCACCTCTGATTCTAAAGTTATATCATTGCTAGAAAACGGACTTTGCTAATAAATGGACCTGCTTGATTCAATCATTTAACCCTGTGAAATTGATCCAAATTACCAATAATCACATTATCCTGTGTTCCCACTTTCTTCCTGGAAAGCCCCATGTGCAGGAGAGATGTCTCAAAAGCATATTTTGCACACACATCCTTAGCCACTAATTGAAGATACACCTTAAAACTACTGAATCATTCAAACACTTTAATTCATTTCTAGTAACTGATTTTGATGACGTTTGCAGCAAAAGTCCTCCATTATCTACATTATATTACATGGTAAATTTAGTAAAAAGAAGAGGATGGAAAATATGAAAACAAGAAATGTGAAAATAATGAAACTTTAACATAACACAAAAACTGGGACAGATGTAAAGCCACAAAGAATCATTAAATACTTCCCAGACCATCTCTTTTTATCTCTCTCATCTTTCACCATCAATTATTCCTAATGTTTCTCCTCTTTTCTGTTGTCCTTATGGGAGAAAAATTAATTTGTGTTGTTTGTTTATTATCTCTCTCCATTTTAAATATCTTGTGCCATATCTAGACCCCAAACCAATTCACATGGAAGTTCTCTAGGTAAAGAAAATGGTAATCATCCCATCAGAGATATTATTAGTCATTTTAGAAATTAAATAGTTTATCCTTACTCTGGTCTTAAGGGGGGGAGGGGAGAGGAGAGCTTCCATTGTATTTGGCTATGGTTCAGGTAACCCGCTTATCTTAAACATGCTTGTTTTTCAGGCCCACAACATAATCTATTAGAAGTTATATTAGTCTCTTTAGCATGGATCAATGCAAATGAAGAGTGCCCTCAGCCCAGCTCATTTGTCCCTGTCAATTGTGGGAATAGCCACCCAAATACACTTAGCATAAAATGATGCTAGAATAGCCTGATCCTATTAGCTTTGCTTAAAGGAATAAGAACTATTAGGTCTTTAAGGGCCAATTTAAAATTGTGATAACTTTAAAAGATGTAGGCAGCCTGCCTACAGCAATTCTTAAAATCATCCTCCTTACAGAATGTAATCTTCACAAGTATTTCCTTCTCTTTTTGTAGTCTTTGAAATCCTAGAAATTAGCACACAGTCTAACACCCTGAATAGCACATAGTACAGTAGGTACTAAATAAATCAAATTGAATCAGCTGACACACTATAGGCTGCAATTAAGCACCTAGAGTTCCTAAGAAATCTTTTTAATGAGGTTTTTTTTTCTTCCTTTCTTCTTTCCTTCCATCCATTCATCCCTTAGGACTTGTGATTTTATGAGGAATTTCATGTAGGGAATTTATGTAGGGAATTCATATAAGAACCTCCAGGCAGGGAACCTCCCTCTACCAATGCAAATCAGTAATTGTCCTGCAATTTAGAGTCTTGGAGATTTGCCTGGGGACAGTGAGAGATTAAACCTCTCTCCCAGGTTTCCATAATCAGTATGTGTCAGAATAGACACTCCAACCCACATTTTCCTCACCCCAAGGCTGGTCTTTTATCCTCTATGTCATATTGCCTTTCTTCCACTCCTTAATAACATCACCTAGTTATAAATGATCACCTTAAAGAAATTCTGCGTTGGACACAGTATGATACAATGGAAATTGCACTGAACTCAGGTCTTCAAATCCCAGCTCTGCTGCTTACTACCTATGACACTTGATTTGATCACCTGATATGTGCTAAGCACTGTGCTAATTACTGGAGATATAAACCAAGAAAGGCAAAAAAAATAGCCCCTGTTCTCAAGGAGCTCACACTTTAAAGGGGAAGACAATATGTAAGTGATTATGTACAAACAAAATATATACAAAATAAATTGGACATAATCAGCAGGGGGGAAATGCTAGGGGCACATAAAGGCACATCAGAAAAGGCTTCCTATAGAAGGTGGGATTTTATCTGAGACTTGAAGAAAGCCAGGAAAACCAGGAGGCAGGGATGAGAAAGGACAGCTTTCCAGGCACAGAAGACAGCCAGTGAAAATGCCCAGAGTCAGAAGAAGGAAGATATTATTTGAGGAAAAGCAAGGAAGCCAGTGTCACTGAACCACAAGGTGCATGGAGATTGAGGGGGTATAAGGTATACAAGAATACTGGAAAAGGGGGCAGGGAGGGACAGCACTACAAAGTGCTAAACTGAAGATCTGATATTTGATCTTTGAATTCATGGAGAGCCACTGGAGTATATTGAATGGGGAGTGGTGTGTTAGTGTGGGACATGGTTAGATCTGCACCTTAGGAAGATCAGTTTGACAGCAGAGTGGAAACTTGGGGCGGGTAGACCAACAACAGGCTACTGGTAACTGAGCAGATCATTTCAGGCTCAATTATAAAATTAAAATGCTGGATTAGGTAGCCTTTAGGGTCCCTTCTAGCTCCAAATCAATGATCCTTTTAATATATTCCCCTCAAATAGATAACCAGTATGTATTTCAATTTGAAAATATTTATTAAAATCTTATCATGTCTTATGCAAGATAGTGTGATAGGTGCTCAGGATACAAGGATGAAAAACAATAGATTCTTTGCTTTCTGGAAGTTTATGATTTAACTGAGGGAGAAATGGGAAGAATTAGGTATGCATTCAAATAAGTCTGAGATGAGATGGAATATGGTAATTGTGAAGAAGAGGTCCAGGTAAAATGCTTGAGCAAAATTTGAGGAGGGAGACGTCATTTTCATTTTGGGTCCACAGGAAAGGCTTCATGGAAGAGGTGGCAGCTGAAGTGAGCCTTGAAGGGAGAGAAGTATTGAAATAAAAGAGAGGAGAAATGGGTAATTCTAACCACAGAGGACAGTTTGTGTGAATGCATGGAATGAGAACTCAGGACAAGATCAGGGAATAACTACTTCCCTTATGGCAGGGACATAGAAAACATGAAGGTTAAGGAATATGAAATAAGGCAGGAGAGATAAGGCAGAGTCAAATTTTGGAAGGCCTTGAATGTCATGAGAAAATGAAGTTAATTCTATATCATCTAGTCAATTCTAAACTTCATTTGATTTCAAATCTAAGATGAGAAGAAAGGTGATAAAAATTAGCAGGTCTTACCCATTGCCTAAACCTCAAATGGAACAGTAGATACTTATTATGTAGAATGACATCAGATAATAAGATCATAAATTTAAAGCTAGGAGGAAACTCAGAGGTCATTGAGTCCCAACTCTTAATTTTCTGGATGAAGCTGATTAAATGATTTGTCCAAGGAAACTTAACTAATAAGTATCTGAGGAAGGATTCAAACCCAGACCTTCCTGACTCAAAGTCTAGAGCCATATCTACTATAAGATGTTACCTCTAACAAAGAATGACAGAATATTTTAAGGTGATCATTCATAGCTATGTAATATTATAGTATAAATGAAGAACAGAGTCAGCATAGTATACATTTGCCCTTGATTCCCTACTATGAAGCTGTATCATAGCATGGAAGTGAACCTCAGTACCTTAAAGCTATGCCAGCAGAACATAATATCTGTCAAGTACTATAAAACTGAAAAGTCCCTAAGGGTCCACCTAGAGATGAAATGTATGTCTAGATGGCTAGCTGCCATAGTGGGTATAGTGCTGATCTTTGAGTCAGGAGGACTGGAGTTCAAATATTGCTTCCAACTCTTACCAGCTAAATCACCCTGGGCAAGTCAAATTTTCTCAGTATCAGTTTTCTTACCTGTGAAATGGGGATAATGATAGCACCTACCTCAGAGAATTGTTGTGAAGTACAGGTAAGATTGTACATGTAAAGAGCTCTGCAAACTTTAAAGTGCTATAGAAATGCTAACTATTTTTCTCCCATGTTTGGCACATAGTAAGTACTTAATAAGTTATTGTTAACTGATTCTTCTCCATATACTAGCTCAGCTAAGTTCAGACAGACTAAGTGGCAGGTTGGCCCTATGCTGATTACTTTCAGTCACAACGATTTATGAAACTATTCCCTATGATTTCATGATTTGTCTTTAGTTGAGATTTGTCAGAGTTGATTTTCACCTGTCAGGGGTACTTCCTTCACTAAACAACAAACATACTGATGGATAATGGATTTTTTGATGTTTTGAGGGGTGGATGAGATGCTATGCTTCTTCATTATTTAAAATAATTTTACAATGGTACCACTATAGTTAACCCTTGGTAACCAAGCACATAGGGACTATATGCTTTGTGAATCATCCACGGCAAATTTCAAATTGTAAATCAGACACTCAGAATAATTTTTAAGGCAGTATGGGGCAATACACAGACAAAAGTCCTGCCCTTAAGGAGCTTACATTCTACTGGAAAAGATAACATGAATGGAAATAGGTTTATGCAAAATCCATATGAAGTAGATACAAGGTAACTTTAAGAGCAGAAGGCACTGCAGCTGAGTAGATCAGAAAAAGTCTCTTGAAGAAGATGAAGATTGATTAGAGTCTTGAAGAAAACCAAAGATTCTAAAAGAGGAAGAAGAGCATTTTAGGCCTGGGAGATAGCCAAAGCAAAGACATGGAGCTGGGAAATGAGCATCATGTATACGGAAAAGTAAATAGGTCAGTTCAACTGAATCATAAAGTATGAGAGAGGAATAATGTATAAAAAAAAAAAACTAGAAAGGTAGGAAGGGGCCAAGATGTGAAGAGATTTAAGTTCCAAACAGAGGAATTTATGTTTAATCTTAGAGATAATAAGAAGTCACTGGAATTTATTGAGCAAGCAATATGACATGATCAGAGCAGCACTTTCAGAAAAAAAAATATTTTGTTGATTATGTGAAAAAGATGAACCGAAGTGGGGAGAAATCTGATGTAGAAAGACCAAACAGAAGACTATCACAATAATCTGGGCAAGAGATGATGAAGGGCCTCACGTAAAAGGGTGATTGCATAAATGGAGAAAAGGGGATATATGGGAGAGATGTTGTGAAGATAAAAACGATAAAAATTAATATTACACTTCTGCCAGAGATTCCTCTCCCCAATATCTCTTGGCTAGTTGCTGGTGTTGGAAATTCTACTACTTGAGCTTTATTCCTTTGGTTTTTAGGACACAGTCTGCAGTTAATTGAAAATTCTGTCTGGAAGGAATAACTCTTAAAGCTTTAGCATGCCTTACATCTCATTGTAAATAACATTCTGATCACTGGAAGATAGGGGGAAGAAAGAGAATATAGGGTTAACTGAAGAGAGAAGGAGTCAGAATCTCTAATGGCAGGGGTACAGAAAGAGGAAGCTGAGGACACATTGAAATCAATTCAATGACATGGTACTGAGAGAAATGATTAGTTTCCTATTATAAAAACAACCAATTATTAAATTAGGATTGAGGTTTTTCCTTTCTATTTCCTCATTCAGGGACCAGGGCCTATAGATAATTCAACCAGTCTCAGAAGGACAAGGATGATGGATGAGGTTGATCTAATCCTCACGGTTATCAATCTTGGGGGGAACCCACCCAATTAAGGGACATTACTTTTGTTTACAATGTAATCAGAATCTAATCTAGGTACATTCCAGCTGCCATGTCCTTATACCCCTCCATTGCAGTCTAGACCAGAACTCAGCCCATGAAGGAGAAAATCAACTAGAGTTGTGTGGGTAGAAATGGATTCCTTTGTCCACGTTGATGAAGGTAGATGAGTCTCATGATCAAGTCTCATTCTCAGCAGAAAGAGATGGAGACTATTAGCTCACCTCCTCATTAATTTGTCCATTAATTATTCCCCAATCAGAGTTGATTTTCACCTGTCAGGGGTACTTTCTTCACTAAACATATTTAAGCATTCAGGGATCTCCATTGCTTCATCTTTGGTTACCAAGAGAGACCACTAACTATCAATTTATTGATTATCAGCTAGCCTAATTAATAGATTGATTATTAATTACCCAGAAACTGTCTCTCTGACTTTTCATTCATATTAGTACAGGGTGGGGGGGGGAGGAATAATTGCATTTGGAGACAGAGAATTGAGTTCAAGTCCTGGTTCTGACATTTATAAGCTGTATGACTTTGTGTCAGTCACTTAATCTCCCTGACATTATTTTCTTTATCTGTAAAAAAAAGAAAAAGAAAAAGAAAAAGAATAAAAATAGATGAGTCCTTTTTGGCTCTAAATCTATGCAAACATGAAAAACAAATAAGTATATGTGCATATGTGTATAGATAGTTCCTTCCTTCAATAAGTATAATATAAATTAGAGTATAATAAGGACATAAAAGAGGTACAAAGAAAGTGCTAAGAAAAACTTGAAAAGAGAAAGGTCTATAGGTTGGGAAGAAAGATCTGTGCATCAGGGAAGACTTCAAGATGAAGATTGTAAGTAAACTAGCTTTTGGAGAATGGAAATTATTTTAATAAGCAAAAAGAGAGAAAATAAAGAAGATTTGGAGGAATGTTATGAGTAAAGCCTTGCACATGGGAAAAAGTAGGACAAATACAGAGAATGGCATCAGTTAAGTTTGACTATCAAATAACCTACACAAAGGGAAATAGTGAGACATGAGATTGGAAAAGTAGGTTGGAACCAGATAAAAGATGGCCTTGTACGTCAAGAAATATAATTTGCACTTTATTTTGATAAGAAATTGGGACTCCTTGAAATTTTTTGAGAAGAGGAATGATATAATTAGCATGTGCACTCAGAAGATTACTCTGGCAGCACCGTGAAGGATAGATTGGGACAGAAAGACTAGAGCCACATCAACCTGGCAAGAGGCTATTATAATAATCTAATATCAAGGAAAAACCATCTCTCACCCTTCATTTCCCACTTATCTTTTCCTACCATCTACTCCCACTGTTTGATCCACTCACACAAGAAAAATGTTGATTTTATGTCCCATAAAACTTTATCTCCAAAGGTCTCACATCACATTATAGATGGTAAAAAGAATCACATGTCATATCCTGAAATATAGCTTCTAGCAGGCTGGTATGCTACAGTCATTCGGTGTCAGGGATACTGCATGAGACTTGAAAGGAAAGAAATTTCAGATATATTTTCTTCTGTTTTTGAAGGACGTTTAAGTTTAGCTTTTCAGGACTACCTGGCACCCAGTCAGCCCCTTCTCTGTAGTTTATGAAATATTTACTCCAAACTTCATTCATGATTTCTGCTTCATTCATACTTCTTGTGTCATTCATTCCTCAAAATAAGGAAAATTGGTGATGAAGGCATAAGGAGTAATAAAGAAAGCTGTAATGAGTTGAGTATTTTACCATTTACAAAGTGATGTGCATACTTACATTAGCATGTCCTTTGTCCTTTGGATTTTCATTTTAGTTGTTCAGTTATTTTTCAGATGTGTCCGACTCTTTGTGACCCCATTTTGGGGTTTTCTTGTCAAAGATACTGGAGTTGTTTGTCATTTCTCCAGATCTTTTTACAGATAAGAAAACTGAGGTAAACAGCATTAAGTGACTTTCCCAGGGTCACACAGCTAGGATGTGTCTGAGGCCAGAGCTGAACTCAGTAAAACTCATCTTCCTAACTCCAGGCCCAACACTCTATCTGCTGTACCACCTAAGTGCCCTGAGATCTTCATTAGTATGTCCCATATCTTTTGGAACTTTACAACCACTCTACATGAATAGTTATAATAGCCTATTCATTTTACACATGAAGAAATAGAGGTCCAGAAAGTTTGTTAACTTGCCCAAGGTTATGCAAATAGTAAGTTGCAAAGTATATATCCAAACCCAGGTTATCTAGTTCCAAAACCAGTACACTTTCCATTATCTCACAGTAGTTTCTAAACAGGACTCTGCTGATGGAATGTGTCCAGGATTCTTAAATTAGCAAGGCTGGAATTTTAAAATTAGCACAAGACTTTAAGAACTGAGATCAGGATTTATGTTTTAGTAGAAATGTTTAAAGTGACATCCCTAAGCAGGACCATAGCTAACACTTTGGAGTGATGATAAGAATAGTATCTGAAGCAACAAAGCATTTGCATCAGAGAAAGCAGAAACTGTGTTTAGGGCAAGCAGCGCTAAGCATGTCCTCAGACATAAACTCCGTTGCATAAATGAAAGCTTGCAAGTGTTTTGAACACCTTATGGACATCGTTGTGCCCTACGCTAGTTAAGATACTGTCTTTAGTAGAATATGAATCTCTAGTGCCAGCATACCGTACATGTCATAAAGTAAAAAGACAAATAATTTCTGAATTACTTTGACCACTCTTTGAAGGACTTCCACAGAAGTACTGATTGCTTATGGCCTAGATTAAAGCATCCTTACATAAGATAGTCTTCAGTTAGTCATTTCTTCAGTGGTGACTCCATCTGGGATTTTCTTGGCAAAAATACTGGAGTGGTTTGCCATTTCCTTCTCCAGCTCATTTTACAAATAAAGAGACTGAGACAAACAAGGTTAAGTGACTTGGCAGGGTCACACAGATAGTAAGTTTTTGTGGCCAGATTTGAACTCAGGAAGACTCCTCTTCCTGATTCTAGGCCTTGTACTGTATCCACTTCACCACCTAGCTGCCCCATAAGACAGTCTACTTATCAGTTAATAAGGATATACATTTAATACTCTCCCCCCAAAAAAACCCAGCCCAGTCAATCAAAACAAAAAGTAGTAATAAGCTCTAGAAACAAGATAAGATCTTTTATAAAAAATATAAATGTATAGTAACAAATTGTCCATCATGCCTGCAGAAAAAATATCACTTTTGATAAATTAAAACAAGAATGTGAGTCTGCAATATTGGTTCCACATTTATAGCAACAGTTTTTCCTATGGACAGGCTGCTTGATCTCATATAAATTATATTTTCATATAAATTACATTTTTGGAGGATCACATGACTTCACCCCAGTTTAACTAAATCAGGAAGACACTAGGCTATTCAAACAATGTATGGGGTAGGTTTATTCCCTCTAGTCACCAACTTTTGTAGAATGAATTCAATGCTGTTAATATTTTCTGACGGATTAGCTGTTCCAGAGCTAAAGGAAGAGCCTCTAGCATTTGCCATAAATGCTTCTGTACCTTAGGCTCTGACAATGGGGAGGATGCTCTAAGCACATTATGATGTAGGAGGCAATTTCTTATTTAAGTCAATAATATTGTTTTAATGGATATTGGTGTCTTTCCTCTAAAATATAACTTCTTCTGCAAATATTTGGTTGTATCATAGAAGAGTACTGATTTGATTCAATTCAATTAAACAAACATTTATTAAATAACTAATATGTGCCAGGCACTGTACTGGGCTCTGGAGATGCAAAGGCAAAGTTAAAAACAGTCAATTAAGCAAGCATTTATTAAGTACCTCTTTTGTTCTTGGCATTGAGATCAATGGAAGAGACACAATGACAAAATGAAACATTCCTCTGCCAACCAGAGAGACTACTGTGGTATAGTATATGAAGAGCAGAAGTCAGAGTCAAGAATACCTGAGTTCAAATTCTCCCCCAGACATATATTGGCTTTGAGACACTGGGGTAGACACTAAATCCATTAGTACTCCAGGCAA
The DNA here is from genome assembly GCF_900497805.2 of Vombatus ursinus. Classification (NCBI taxonomy): domain Eukaryota; kingdom Metazoa; phylum Chordata; class Mammalia; order Diprotodontia; family Vombatidae; genus Vombatus; species Vombatus ursinus. The sequence continues at coordinate 7,261,038 of NW_020949613.1, read as the reverse complement.
CTCTCTCACAGTGTAAATTGCGGAACAGGTGCCAACCTGTGCTGGCAAAGCATGTCTTCATCTAGGAATTTCCTATATCAATGAAATCATTGCCCTCAAGGAGCTTACATTCTACCGGGGGAAACATGTACAGTAGATAACCAAATATAAAAGAAATATAAAATCGAGTATAAGGAGAGCACTAAAGACTGGGGAAATCAGGAAAAGCCTCTAGAAGGAAGAATTACTTAAGCTAAGCTTTAGAAAGATGTAGGGATTTCAAGAAGTAGATAGAGATGAGAAGGGAGAGCATTCCAGACATATGGAGACAGTCTGGGCAAAGGCATGGAAGAAGGAAATGGAATGTCATATATAAAGAACAGCAACCAGACTAATGTGACTGAAACATAAAGTATATTGAAAGAAAGCATGGTGAATTTCATCTGGAAAAAGGAGCTACAACATGAGGGATTTTAAATGGTAAATAGAGCAGTTATTATTGTATCTTAGTCATAGTCATACGGAGGCACTGAAGCTTTCTGAATAGGAGAAGGTCAGACTTATGATTTAAGAATATAGATCTGGTAATTCTGCGAAGAACAGATTGGAGAGTTGAGATGTCTAATACCCGACAACCAAGTAGGAGACTGTTGCAATAAAGTAGATGAGAGGCGATGAAGGCCTATACTATGGCAATGTCTGTAAGCAGAAAAAAGGAGATGGCTATAATACTCATGATGGAAATAGTTTTGACATGACTAGGCAATTGTTTGGATATGGAGGTTAGGAAGAGGGAAAGAAGTCAACAATGACTTCAATATTTGAACTAGAAAGCTAAAGAAAAGCTCTCAGCAGAAATGAAGACAATCTTGCCCTCAAAGGGCTTACATTGTAATATAAAACATATTAAAATAAACACAAAGCCACTGGGGGAAGGTTGTATAACTACACAGCTGCTAGCTGCATAATTAGCATACAAAATTGTAATTCTGAATAATTCTTTTTCATTGTGGTAGAAAGTAGATAAAACTAGTGTTCTGGAAAAACTCTTAACTGGATATTTAAGATACATTTAAGGTGATAAGGTACCAACCAGTTACTCATCTATAGAGTTGGGTCATCTCATGGTATCTCAGTAACAATAGACTACCCACAATACGCAAAAGAGAGGGAATAAAAGTAATGAACTCATCTCAGTGAGACTTCCTCCATGACACTTCTAAAAATGTTTACATATCAAGCTCTACTCTAATTTTGTTAGGTAGAAGACGGTCTCATGATCTTAAATGTAACCTGATCCCTTGATGAGAAACATCCCTAACTTAATCAATCAGGTTATTCTGTCCCCTAAAGCAAGGTTATTCTTACAACTGGATAGCTTATGATACTTTCTGCATCTGAAATGGAGTCTGATAAGACAGTTACAGCAGCATCAGACTGGAGCCAAATTGTGAAGTGTTCTAAGTGGCAAGCAGAGCAGTTAGTATTGTATCTTAGAGGCCAAAGGGAGGACTGAAGCTTTCTGAATAGGATATCTTCAGACTCATAATTTAAGAATAGGAATCTGGTAGTTCTGTGAAGACCGATTGGAGAGTTAAGGTATTTAATACCAGGAAACTAGGTAGAAAATTGTTGGGGAAAAAAAAGTGGCCAGAAGTGATGAATACCTGAGGAGGCCTTCTGTGGCCCCTTAGAGTCCCAGGACTTGATTCCTTGTTGTTCCCATTTGGTTCCTCATTGAAACTGCCACTCATCTCTCTACTTACATTCTCCACAATCCCCGACTTGCCTGTAGCAGTAGAAGGATATGTAGGCTTTTTTCTTCTCCCTTGAACTGTTTTCTGAAAACTATATACAATCTTTCTTTTACAAATTTTAAAGGACTTCATCACTAAATGCTACAAGGAAATTTACAGAAGGTGAAAATAACAAAGAAAAGGAAAAGTTAAAATGTTATAGAAGTTGAATGGTTAAATCTGCTCTCTCTGTCTCTCTGTCTCTGTCTGTCTGTCTTTCTCTGTCTCTCTGTCTCTGTCTGTCTGTCTGTCTCTGTCTCTCTCTCTCTCTCTCTCACACACACACACACACACACACAGATTTTAAAAAAATTATTTTAAATTTCAGTCTTTCTTCCCTGTGGGATGCCTTCCCCTCCTATGTACATCAGGCTTAATCTTGTCTAGGCTGCCTATCAAGATCTAGGTTTTCAACCCTGGGGTAAGTGTTAGTTGGCTAAACTAAAAAGCTTTGGCTTTGGGGTATCCCAGAAATTCTATACCCTTCTCTTTCTTGTTTGTTGGACAGTATAATGTCCTTTTGTTCCGCAGAGCTCCCCCAACAGGTGCTGGGCATCCAATCAGCCTAGCTCACTTCACTTTAGAACTCCCAGCATCAAGTGATTCACTAGTCTCAGCCACCTAGGTAACAGGGATCACAGGTTTGTACCACCATGATCATTCAGGCTTCAGGCCTACAAGAAATAGTAACAAATCACTTTCTGACTATGAACCTAAGGCAACATTACCCTCGACCCCTGGTTTTCTGGATAGAAAACAACCTTTCCTATTTGACTTCCAAAAACTTCCCACTTTGAGTTTCAGCTTTTGACATTAATCCTGGCAGTTCCTTACTGCATACTCCTAACAGTCTTTAAAGATCTCTTACCCTTCACTCTTTTTTTTGTGGGTTTTGTCAATCAGAAATGGTTTATTGAAGCAAATATTCTAACCACAGTTAACATCTTTTTCTGCTTTTTACAGTGAATTTGATGCCTGTCCCCCATTGCCCTAAAAGTCTCTGAGTCCCCTCATTTTTAGAATTCATGTGACCTTAGAACCATTTAGTATGTAGGTCACCATGATCCCCTTCCTAGAATAGCATCAATCCTGCCAGATTGACCTATTTTCTATTCAGACACATTCCCTAACTGCAGTGCTCAGAGAATAGGGAGCTCTAGTCAGTTTATTTTTCTGTTTAAATGAAGGTTAAATCAGTTTGTATTATTGACTATTATGAAAAAGAAGTAAATGGCAAATGGATATAGAATGGCGGTTAACTGTGGGATCAGATTAATTAAGGTTTCTTTCTGTATGTGTATATATGTGTATTCATACACACATAAATACATACACCATATTCACATACATATAAGTATTTCGGCTTTATCCTAGGTTTCCCCCTGTGGCTAGTATTTCATTTTTCCATTGACCACAGAATCCCTTTCCTTTCTGATTTCTTTCTGCCTCCAAAGCTGTACTCTGCTATTTTTCCACTGAATGTCTGCTTTTATCTGCTGAAATCCTTATCTACTAGTGTTGCTTCTTCTTTGTGGGATGCAATGGGATGGAGCAGCATGGATAGTGTCATCATTCTTTGGTGAGGCTTCCAAAGGCCAAATGGTTAATCAACATATTTTCAGATCTACTGTTAGAAAGGTCTCCCACAGCTAACATCTGTCGAAATCTTCTTCTTTACCTATCCTATCCCCCATACCAAAAAGTCCTTACCCCTCATTCCTAGATAGATCATTGCAAGTAAATTCCTTTCACCTCTTTTCCAGTATAAAGGACACGTGGTCCTCACCCCCAATCCTACTAGTAGTACACAATTCCCACTCAGTTTGGGGAGATAAATACATGTACTGCTTTACATTTGTCATTTTGAGTCTCATCCACTCCCAAGCAGTAGCTCCGGAGCCATTTAAACTGCCCAAAAACTTTGATAAGCAAACTGAATAACACTGCATTTGGAGTAAACAACTTTTTCACTGATTTCTTCTTGTCAAAGGAAAGATGTTACTGTTCTTCTCACACATATATACATGCACAAATATACAACACATCCAGTGTTGCACTCATGTCATAGTGTTTTTACTCTGTTATCTATATGTCAGACATATTTATCTGTGACTTTCTGTTTCATACTCTTAAGTTCTATTGAAGAACTGATGAAGTATTCTGCATTTCCTGTTTAATCAAGGCGTTCTTGTATCTTGCTGTTGCAAGGTAAGAACCAAACCATAGACATGCTAATAGAGAACATGACAAAGTTCTCCTATGAATTAAAAAGGCCATTTGTTTTATAGTCTTTCACACTGGTTTGAGAAGACAAAGAGGCAAATGGGAATCATATAAAATTGGCATATAGTACAGAGCTGGATAACAAATGAAGGTAGTACATAAAGTGTGTCAGCAGGGCACAGTTCTCAAGTTCTGGTTGGAGCACATACAGAGAAAAAAAAGTAACATCTTAGAGAGTATAATTATATCCAGTGAACAAGTGCTATCCATTGTTCTAGAGTTTGCCTTTCTTGTAGGAAAGATAAGTTCCCACAATCCTTTAGGGTAGCAATGCTTAATCTACTGATCACTCTTCTCAGTAATGGCAAACTTTAGGAATAAAACAAGATAAGAAAACCTAGAAATTTGATTCAAGCTTCTAGAGGGCAAAGGCCTAGCTGAGGGATAGGATGATAGTCTTTATGTAATTGCACAGCTTCTAAGTGGAAGAAAACAGTCTACTTTGGTAGAAATCACAAAGAGACAATTTTAGGCTCCATATAAAGACAAACTTCATAAAAATTAGAGCTACTAAAAGGCAAAATGTACTGTCTCAAGAAGTAGTGAGTTTCTTTCACTAAAGGTCTTCACATTAGATGATTTCTTCCTGGTGGGGTTTGTTACAGAAAACTTTCTTATTTAGGCTTACGCTGTAAGAAATGGGCATGAGATCTCTTCCAACTCTAACATACTATGATTTTTTCCATACCTAGATCAACAGTCATAGTGCACATTTGGGTGATAATATATATGTATATGCAACATGTACATATACATATTAATTAATAAGATGATACAAAGCAAAATATACCTTACTTCATAATTGGAGAGACAAGACAAATGATGTTGATATTGGGAGGACAAATTTTTGATGTTTAACAAAATATTAAAATTATGGGGAAGAAATGGTGAGGCTGGTCATGACTCAGACTCCCATTATCAAAATCTTATTAAAAATTCTATTATATAATTACTAATAACTCTATCACTCTGCATATTCTTTTCAATATATAATTCTGACCTTTAATTCCCCTTAATAATGTTCTGGTCCATAGACTAAATATACACTTGTCAAAGTACCTTGGAGTTTTAAAATGTGGATTAATGGAACATTTTCTGCATATTATTCCATAACCATTTAAATTCACAAGCATAATCTATGAACTCAGAGTTCAGAGCACTGATGAACTGTAAATGACTGTAAATAGTGGGGGGAAATAGCAACACAACACTGGAAACTGCTTTGGTTGTGGACACTCCCATATCCAGGAGGTCATTATTACTCCAATTCAGCCCCAGATCATTCCTGGCCCTGAAAATCTCTAGAAACCCATGTTGATCTATTATCAGCTTAGGGACTTGATGACTCTAGGAAAGGTTTTAGATTCTAGGTAGATCCTGACTTCTTGAATGTATCATTAATCTACCCTAGACAATGCACGAATCTATACGTGCTGATGAAATGGGTTATTATCTCTGATTAGGGAGGATTCAAGACCAGGTCCTTCTACATCTTGGCTTAAACTAACTTTAGGATTATATGAGTATGTCAGGGTTTTTTAAATTGTGAATCCTGTCATTTCTCTTCCTGTGTCTGCCTTAACATGGCATCATCTGAAAATATCATGCTTCCACCTTACCAGCATTACAAGCATATTTACCTCTGTGGTTCTATCTTTGGAATTCCATCACCCACAGATATTTACAAGAATATTTTGCCATGACTTGCTCTGAAATGTCTCATCCCATGGCAATGAGAAGTAGGGAAATGGAAACTTAGCTGTTTATAACTTGTATCCAAAGTCACACATTTTCCCCATACATTCACAGATCTTTTGTATTTACTTTGGGACAGCTTTGGCAAATATCACATGCACTTGGTTGAAATCACAAGTGCTGAGTTTTAATCCCAGCTTTGGTACTTTCTATATGACCTTGGGCATATCAAATCATGTCTGTTTGCAACTCTGTTTCTTCTTCTTCTTCTTCTTCTTCTTCTTCTTCTTCTTCTTCTTCTTGACAAAGATAAAATGATGAGCTGGGAATTCATATAAAAATTTTAGAAAACACTTAGGACTTATGCAAATTAAGTGTCTAAAATGTTCATATTCTTTAATCCAGAATCTGCCACTACTAGGCAGATGCCCAAAAGAGGGCCCTGAGAACAAATCTTCATATAAACCAAAATATTTGTAGCAGCACGTTTTGTGGTAGTGAAGAATTTTAAAAAAAAGTAGATGCCTGTCACTGAGGAATGGTTTAACAAACTGAGGTACTTGTATATAGTGTAATATTATGATGTTATAAGAAATTATGAACATGATGGATACAGAGACACATGGAAAGCCTAACATGAACAGATACAAAAAAGTAAGTACCGAAAAGACAAAATACACAATGACCACAATGAAAATGGAAAGAAGAACTACTGCAAAAAAGTAAACAATGAATATCACAAAATTACAAAGATGAAGCATGGTCCCAAAAAAGCTGTATGACAAGAAACCTCCAACCTAATCTTTTGCAGAGATGACAGGTACACAGGTAAGAAACACTGCATATAATTTGAGGAGGAATTTATTCATTGCTAAGTTTTGATGTTTTTTTCTTCTTTCTTTCTGCTTTTTTCTTCTAAAAAATCTTTTATTATAAGGGATAACTCTGGGAGGGGGAAAGAATGGAATATTTGAGAAATTCTTGTGATATTAAAAACAAAATATACCAATAAAATTTATTTTTAAAATAAAATTAAAGGGCTGAACTTTATGTTCATTGAGATGCTTTTCATCTTTAAGTCTATGAACCAAGTGCTAGAAAGAAAAATAGTGGAGTAAATAGAAAACTAGATTTTAAATAAAAGGACCTGGGTTTAAATCCTTATTTTGCCACTAGTTACATATGTGACTTTATCTCTAGGCCTCAGTTTCTTAACCTATAAAATCAGATAGTAGGACTAGATGGCCTCTTCCATTTCTAAATCCATGATCCTATCAATAGATAATAACAATTCTTATTAATGAAATGAATAAATACAGTGAATACTTATAAACATTTGATAGCATCTGGGGTGGGGGAAAGGAAGCTCAAAAAGACAAGGACACTATGAGTTCTGCTGTTGTATGTATGTCTGAGAGGACAGAGAGTGTAAAATCCATTATAGTACTTCCTAATGCATAATATATTCAGATAAAACACAGTATAATTGACAACAAGATGACTTCTTGGTCTCTCCTGCCTCCCCCTTGAACACTTGGGACTAGTTATTCTGATGAATGAGTCCTATCAACATTTTCATTTTTCCTACTTCATGCTAAAGAGACAGCTAGACCATGGCACCAGTGGAAATTATATCCTGAATTACTTGTAACCTATCAACAGGAAAAACTATTCTTCAGAGCAAGTAAAAATTCATCTTCAGTGTTTATTACTACCAGGACAAGGACATTTTACCAACTGCTTGCTCAACCAAATGTCCCTTCTGTTCTAACAGGAAATCACTGAGTTCTGCTTGAACTTGAGAACTAATATTTCCAAGGAAAAGCATTGTGTCTGAACATTATTCTTTTCATTCAAGAGCACAAAATGCTGGGCCTTATTTTCACAATGATATAAATTAGATGTTACATATTTAGGTTTGGTGACCTCACAAAATAAATCATTTGAAATTAAGTTGCAGAAAAGATGACTATAAATGGAAAAAAAAAAAACCTTTGAATAGGACTTAACCTTAGGTAATGTGAGCATAAATTATGGAAGCTCCCATTCAATATGTGTCATTTGCTTTGCTTATTAGATTCAAACTTAGTCAAGATGCATCATCTTTCACTTGGAGTCAAGGAAATTAGCAGCTTAGTGAAGAGGAATTATGCAGAATCATAACTAGAAGTTTTGTTCATGGAGCAGCATGAAACATGTCCTCAGACTCTGTATAACAACTTCAGTTGGAGGAAAATGGAGGAGAAGAGAACATCAGATATAACATCCTGGCAGAGATACATGGATTATTACCCCATATGGAAACTCTAGAATAACTCAAAGCCCCATCTGGGATTGGAAGAGCAAAGTAGAGTAGAGACATAAGATATAGGAGCTCTCATGGGATATAATAGGATTGTGGAAGGAAATAATTTTATAACTTGATATTTTAATTAATTATTGTTACAATGAGAAGCTAGACTGCTCTTTTTCCATTTTGCTGAAAGAATAAACCCGAATGCACTCTCTAATTTTGTTGCCTTGCTGAAAAGCACCATTCATTCCACCCTAGTTATTACTCTAGATTCATGGATAGAACCTGAAGTTAACAGAATAAAGTGCAAGGTTCCCAAATGATTTGTGTTCTCAGATTTGTACCAACTCAAGTTACTTGAGAGAAAGAACTCTCTGACAACCACTGAGAAAACTGGAAAGCAATTTGGCAGAAATTCATTTTAAAATATATTATATCAAATACAACAATGAATCCAAAATAAAAATGTGACCTGAATATTAAAGTTCAAACCATTAAATAATTAGAAGAGAATGACATCAGGTAATTTTTATATCTCTATCAAGAGAGTTCTTAAACCAAACAAGAGATGGAAAGGCTCACAAAAGATGAAAGAGATTATTTCAACTGTGTAAAATTGAAAGTTTTTGTATGAAAAAAAAAACAGGGCAACTAGAATAAGAAGGCAAGCTAGCAATTTGGGAGAAAAAAGTTTACTTCAAACATCTGTTTTAAGTGTCTAAGATCATATGTGTGTATGATATATTTATGCAATATTGATAAATATGTTTATATTTGTTTTGGTTCCATATATGTGGAACCAACACTATAGAAAGACAAGCTATATTTTCCAATGAATTGTTTAAATTATACAAAAAAAGCAATTCTCAAAAGAATATTAAATTCTTAACAACCATATAAAGGGTTGTTCTAAAACACTAATAAATAAAATGCACATCAAAACATCTTTTAGGTTTCCCCTTATACCTAGCAACTATAAAACAAAAGATGTAAATAGACAGTGGTGGAGAGGCGATGGAAAAATAGGCACACTAATACACTGTTGGAGGAACTGTGAATTGGCCCAATTATCCTTAGAAATGATTTATAATTATGAAAAGAAAGTAATTTAAATGCCCATACTTGTGCTTTACAGATCATACTGATAGACATAAACCTCAAAGATAAATAGAAAGGTTCCACATACAATAAAATGTTTATGGCAGTACTTTGTTTTGTGAAGAAGTAAAGAACTGAAACAAAGCATGTTCCCTTCAAATAAGGAATGTCTAAGCATATTGTAGTACATTGGAATATTGATGTGCCACAAGAAATGATGGATATGAAAAATTCAGGGAAACAAAGGAAGGCTTACATGAACTGATACAGAATGAAATAAACAGACCCAGGAAAAAATATGCAAAATGACTAAACTTAAATGAAAAGTAGAAAAAAAATTAACACTAAACAATTATAAGGACAAATATAGGCTTTGAAGAAGAGATGAGAAAATGCATCTCTCATTCTTCATTGAAGAGGTGGGGGCTATTAGTATAGAACATAATGTAATAATGCCAAACTCAGTTGCTATGTTGGTTAGTTTGGCTGAAATGTTGAGTTTTTTAATTTCCTTTTTCATGCTTAGTACTAGGAATGACTCTCTGGATGAGAGAGGGAGAAGGACTATTTTCAGAAATGAAAGTTATATAAAAACAAGATATCAACATAAATTTTGTAAAAATAAATGTTTCATCCACTTTAGTAGAACATTTGGCAAGCTTCAGAACAATGTTCCCTGTTCTTTGCACAGAAAAAGTAAATTATATGTTTAGTTTTAAAAAAAAAAAAAGCAAAATGTACAGTAAAACCTTACAAAGCATAGTCTAGCAGAAGACTTTAGTGAAAATATTTTAATAAATCCACAAGAAAGAACTGAATAACATAGGACACAAGAAAATGGAATGTTAGAGTTGAAAGAGACTTTAGAGATAATCTAATCTGTCCTCCATGTTATAGTAAGAGAGGATGGGAAATGACCTGTCCGTCGTCACACAGGATTTTAATGGCAGAATTGTCATTATTAGTGGATGCTGCTAATTTATATAAGAACATTTTAATCTTTTAACATTCCTCCTAAAAATAAGAAAGAGTTTCAAAGAAAAAATAAACCTCTACCATACTCTGCTGTCCCAGGTATCAAAAATTTGACAACAGAGGAAATTTGAATTAAAGAGTGATATTGTTTTTGTTCAGTCATTTGTCAGTTGTGTCTGACTCTTCATGACCTTATCTGGGGTTTTCTTGGCAAATACACTGGAGTGGTTTGCCATTTCCTCTCCAGATCATTTTACAGATGAAGAAACTGAGGCAAACAAGGGTTAAGTGGCTTGCCCAAGGTAACACAGATAGTGTCTGAGGCCAGATTTGAAGTCAGGAAGGTAAGTCTTCCTGACTCCAGGACCTGCATTCTATCCACTACACCACCTAGCTGCTGAATTAAAGAATAAGGGTCATTAACATTTTAAAAAGCAAAACAAAGATTCCATAAAGATCAGGACACTGTCCAACAAAGGAACTAGATGCCACTTTTACTAAATCTCTTGAGAAGGGCAAATAGCTAAAATCAGTATAGTCAGAAAACAACAATAATAAATAACATTGAAGAAAGGGAAATAAAGTGCTAGAAGAAACAGCAGCAAAAGAAATGAGTTTAAGACAAATAAACAAGAGAGATGTACTGACCTAGGGACATTTGGGGAGTTGAAAGAAATAGTGAGTGAAGCAGTTCAATTAGATTTGAGTACTTATTAAAATCATATTTAATAAATAGTGTAAATGAATATAAAGGGATGAGGGAATGGGTAGGGCTCTCTTTCTCCTTTGCTCCATCCAGAGTTGGCAGTAAAAATACAAAGGAATAAATCTATGATCAATCTGAATCTCTGTGAGTGAGGTCTACTATACTAAAGCTTTACATGGTGGCAGTATAAACAGCCACTCCCCTGAGAGGCTATGTGGGTGTTAGCTGCCAAGAATATACCCCAATAAAACCAAAGGTCTATCAGTAGAAGAACAAATTTGTAAATCCATAATTGGGACTGGATCATCCCTTTGCAAAACTAAGGAGTGGAAGAAGTTTGTCCTGAGTATTCTCAGCTTCATTCTCCACACATTTCTCCCTGTCTCCCCTTCCCTTTCCCATCCCCAGCTAAAGTAGTCATGTTCTATGTTTTTTCCCTTCTCCTTAGTATTAAAATGTAACCTGGAGAAGTCAGGAGAAAAGACAGGAGCTGGAAATTGGAAGTGCATCTGTTCTAAGAACAATGGCATTTTGATGCCAGGAGAAGGCCTTGAGATGAAGACTGAGGCTGGAGACAGGTTACCTGAATTTAAGGCTAAAGCAAGCCTCCCTTAGAAGGCCCTTGGGAGAAAACAAAGGCCAGAGGTGGGTGGCCTGGCTGTGCTTTCAGAAAAATCTTTAAGTCTTTAAGTTATAGCACAGGTGTGGAACTGCATTGATTGAGGGAGCTTTCTCACCAGGCATTCCCCAGACCAATGAAATCACCAGTATGACTTAAATTTTTAGTCTTTGTCAGAGTTGATTACATCTTAAGGAAAGGAAGACATCTCTAAAATTGTGGATTTCCAGACACCAGTGAACTAGTGAAGGGAGTTCTTTGGTCTCAAAGAAACTTCTCAGTGTGCCTAAAGTCCATTAGGGCAAGGCTGCAGTAAACTAAATGTGGTAATGTATAGTTACTGAAACTATTCCATGAGAGGAGTATATGAGGTGTTCAGAGAGGACAACAACCTCTGGTATGAGGGTACCTCATCCACCTTTGGTGTCCACCTGCCACCCAACTCTCACTTGTGGCTCCAAGAAGTCATACCTTGCGCAGTGGCCAAACGCTGGAAAACCATCTTGACAGACAGACTAAATCAGGTTGAAGGTAACTAAGGTGCTTCAAACCTGTCAGTGAGTTAAGGGGATGTTTACCCCTGGTATGTGAAGACTTCCCCCAGCAGAAAAGGATGAGAGCAATTTGTTCTGACAGGCTATAAAGGCAGCTGAAGCAGGCACCTCAGGGTGCTTAAAGCTTGGGCAGACATCAAAAATGAGGTCATCCACGGCATCCCAGGCCATTGCTACTCCTCTTTTGTCATGTCTGGAAGAAAGAGTAAAGCTGACTCACACACAACTCAGGACATCACCCATCATCCACTATTTCACTATGTTAATATTTTACTATTTTAGCTACCTTGAAGTCCTGGTGACTTTAGACATTAGACAAAGCAGCAGGTATGGATACACTGGGAACTGCACACAGGCAGCCCAGGGCATACAGTCCTCCTCTCACTAGATTGAAAGAGCAGCAGGATTCAGCAGCCCCCTGGGTGCCTGAGTAGTTTTTTAAAAAAACCATACTGCTAACCTCCTGGCATGAGGAAGGGGCTGGGAAAGGTGTTCTAAAATTGTTTGCTTCACCTAACCTAACCCTGGCCTGCTTACCATGGCAAGCAGGAATTCCACCCAGTGGCTGAAAAACAAAAAATACGTACAAAATTTTTTTTGTGAAGATGACTCCACTCACCATTGGTACATGAACTATACATATACTCATGGATAAAGTGAAATCCAGTAGACTTGAAAGATGAACAGCTCTTGTTGTGAGAGAACTTAGCAGGTACTGCTTCCAGATAGTGGCCCTGAGTGAAACAAGGCTGGAAAATGAAGGTCAGCTTACTGAAAAAGGAGTTGGTTATACATTTTTCTAGGGTGGCTGCTGTAATGAAGAGTGCCATGAAGTTGGCATAGGTTTTGCAATCAGTTTTAATCTAGTAAGCAAGCTTGTATTTCTCCTGAAAGGAGTGAATGACAGGCTCATGATAATGTGACTGCCACTTGCAGGAAAGTGCCACATCACCATCAACTATGTGTCTGCTCCCACCATGACCAACTCTAATGAATTCAAAGAAAGATTTTATGAAAACTTTGAGACTTTCATCATCAAAGTGCTAAAAGAGGACAAGCTTAATAATTCTGGGTGACTTTAATGCCTGAGTGGGCACAGACCGTCAAATATAGTAAGGAGTACTTGGGAGGAAGAGAGTTGGAAACAGCAGAAGCAACTACCACTTACTTATTATTCAAGACCTGTGCATGTCATGACCTTCCCATCACTAACTCTGTCTTCTACTGAGCTGAATGCAACAAACATCATGGATGCACCCTCCCAGCAAGCACTAGCACTTAAAAGACTATGTCATTATGAGGAGAAGAGACAGGCAGGATGTGAGAGGACTCAAGGCAATGTGTGGCACAGAATGCAGGACCAATCATAAATTTGTCTTTTTTTTTTTGGCAATTGGGGTTAAGTGACTTGCCCAGGGTCACACAGCTAGTGTCAAGTGTTTGGTCTGAGGTCGGATTTGAACTCATGTGCTCCTGACTTCAGGGCCAGTGCTCTATCCACTGTGCCACCTATCTGCCCTGTAGAGTCATCTTATCCAAGCTAACTATTCACATTCAGCAAAAGCAAGTGTCAGGAGACACAACATAAACAGATTATAGCACTTTGCCTGTGTGTGAACAGTTTATTGCTGACCTGGAGGGGAAACTGAGTCAACACACAGCAACAGTGGAGCAGAAAAGGAGTGGGCATCTTGCAGAGCCGTGGCGCATAACACCACATTTGCTCATCTGGACCAGAACACTCACAAACATCCAGATTAATTTGATGAAAATGATGAGGAAATTCATAAACTGCTAACCAAAAAACAAAAACTACACAGGGTTTACCAGCAGAACAGTTCATCTCTAAAAAGGCAGTGTTTAATTCCATTCAAAAGTAAAGTGCAAGTGAAGCTTATGGAGATACAGGATTCTTGACTCAGGAAGAAGGCAGACGAGATTCAGCTTTACCCTGATAGCAATAATCCAAAGAACTTCTACAGTGCATTGAAAACTATTTATGGGCCAAGGACCTCTGGTACATCTCAACTACTCAGTGCTGATGGGGCCACACTGAACAGTGATAAGGACATGATTCTGGAGAGAAGGACTGAACACTTCCATAGTGTTCTCAACAAACCATCATCAACCAATACTGAAGTCACTGACCATGTACCTCAGGTTGAAGTCAATCCCTCTCTACATGAACTTCCAACTGAAGAAGAGATGTTGAATGCCATTAGGCTCCTCTTGTGTGGCAAAGTGCCTGGTGCTTATTTTATTCAACAGACATTTACAAGGAATTTATAAGACATTTACAAGCATTTGTAAAAAAAAAAACTATAAAAATCTTCTAGGTTATATAGCAAGATTAGATTAACCTCCAAGAGTTCAAAGATGTCTCCATCGTCCACCTCTATAAAGGAAAAGGAAGTAAGTTGTACTGTGACAATCACAGAGGGGTCTTTCTCTTAGTTATTACCAGCAAATTTCTTGCCTGAGTCCTCTTTAATAGGCTGATCCTTCACCTGGAAGATAGTCATCTACTCAAGAGCCAGTGTGGCTTTAAAAAGGGCTAAGGAATGGTAGATATAGTGTTTGCTGCCCAACAACTCCAGCAGAAATGCCAGGAGCAGAACAGAGGGCTATACACAACATTCATCAAACTCACCAAGGTCTTTGATATTGTCAGTCATGAAGGCTTGTGGAAGATCATGGTGAAATTTGGTTGCCCAGACAATCATTATTATATACCAGCTTCACAATGCATGCTTCCATGGGTTCTGGATAATAAATGTTACTCTCACACTTTCCCAATCACTGATGAAGTGAAGCAGTAATGTGTACTTGCTCCCGTGCTTTTTAGCATGATGTTTTCCAACATGTTGTCAGATGCCTTCAGTGAGGACTAAAATAGCATCGAGATCACACTGATGACAAACTATTTACTCTGAAGAACTTTAGTATCAAGTGTGATACATGGGAGACCTGGCACAGGACTGCTCAGCATGGCATGCCCACATCAAAAATGGTACTGTGCTCTATGAGCAAAGCAGAATCACAGTAGTACATGAGAAACCTGAGATATGCAAATCTAGAGACATTTCCATTCTAAATGTTCAGACTATTTGTGCCCAACCTATGTTAAACCTTTTAAGCTCACATTGGACTGATCAGCCATAGTCAAAAACAGTGCACCTCAATACCAACATCATTATGTCATCTGGTCCTCTTTGAGTACAAAAAACAAACAACATTTCAGGAAAATGGATCACAGAACCTTATGGTTCTTAAGATATTTTTCTCTAAAGTAAGTTTGATATATGCCTTTTGTTTTTATGTTTTTCTCATGTTTTTTAATTAACTACCTTCTCCTATTCTTCCACCCAGATTCAAAATTTTGCTTGTAAAAACAAGCAAATAATAAGGAAAAACACCCAACACCATGGCCTCATATGGCAATGTAGAAATATTTTACCCTAATTGTCACCTACCTTTCTGCCAAGAAAATCTAGTCAAGAACTCATTATCTGCCCTACTGGTTCATTATTTTTTTTCTCAGTTACTTAGAGTTTAGCTTCCTATCAGTGATCTTTTCCTTTTACATTGCTATAGTCATAGTATATATTGTTCATATTGTTCTTCTGATTTCTCCTTGTATCAACTCATACAAATCTGCCCATTTCCTCTATATTCCTCATATTCCTCATATCTTATTGTACAATATTCTACTACATTCTTATGCCACCATTTGTTCAGCCATTCCTCAAACAATAGGCACCTACTTCTTATAATAGTTCTAGGTTCTTTATATTTTGTTTCATGTTTCCTTCATTTTTTTCTTTAAAAGGGCCTGTTATTTCATTAGTAGAGCTAACTTTTCATGAAGAAACCAGAGCTACCAACATAGATCATCATCAGTTCTATGTTTTATAGCCTTACAGAGTTTCCTAGGCATTAAGATTTAAGAGACTTGTTCAGGATCACACAGGCAGCATCTGTCAGAGCCAGAGTTTGAATCCAGGTCTTTTTGACTCAAAAGCCACTTCTTGATCTACTATATGACATTGCCTTTATATTTTGCTACTTATAGAAAATGCAGTTATAAATATTTATTTTAGTATTTATTGGATTTTTGTTTCTTTCTTTGTCTTTCTTAAGGCATATGCCCAGCATTGGAATAACAGAGACTAAGGTTAAAAATATTTTAGTTCCCACTCTAGAATTATTCCAAATTGTTTTCCAGAATGGTTGGACTAATTCACAGCTACATTAATAGTGTATTAGTGACCATCTCGCCCAATGCTCCTCTAATATTTCCTGTTTCTATGTTTGTCCTGTTTTCCTAGGTCTTAAGAACTTGAAAGATTATATGAGCATAACCAAAAGTCCTTCAGGAGGAGGGAAAATAATTAAACTAAAAATATTTTGTGTAAAACTCCAGTGTCCACATAAGCAGCATGAGACTGAATCATTTGCACACCAATGTAATAGGCTATTACATGCAAATTACAAAAGGAGTCCAGGAGGCACCTTGCCAATGTGCACATAGCTTAAATGGTATATAGCTAATGAAAGGTCTGACCATCATTGACGGTAGATTCTAACACACCAGCTCACAGTAAGTCTCTCTTTGGGGGCATTACATCACTGGCAAGAACTCATGGAGGTGGGACTCACTGAGTCAAGGAACAGATGGGCCAACCTTTGCTCAGCTTGACTTTGGATCATTTGGCTGTGTGTATTTTGTAAACAGAGTTAATGGTTTTATAATTGCTTCCAGTAGGTGTACTGGTGCTCATTACTAAAGTTCTGGCACAAGAGGATGTCTTCTGTTGTTGTTATTATTCTGTGCTAAATTTAGGGCCACCAGCACCTAACTAAACAAATGAAAACATATCTCTAACCAATAAGTATTTGGGTAATTGTTGGAAAACTAGAATGGGTTCATCAATAACCATTAAACACACACACACACACACACATTTTGAGAGAGGAGTGCTCAATTATCATAGATTTAGAGCTAAAGAAACTTTAGAGGGCACCTAGTTTAACTCATCTCATTGTGTAGATGATAAACTGAGGCATGATAAGGTGAAGTGTCTTGCTTATTAAGCTTACATTGGTAGTACAGTAAATATCAGCACCTGGATTTTAACTTAGTGCTTGACACTAAATCAAGCATTCTTTCCACTATACCACAATAAAAGTCATGACATTAAGTAATGTGTCAACATTTAAGCTTAAAGGAAAATAATGGTCATGTTTTCAGGTAATGAAGTACAGAATCAATAAATGAGAATCAATCATTGAGCATTTATTAAGCATCTACTATATTTACCAATTTGTCCTAAGCACTGGGCATAAAATGACAGAAGTGAGACAGCTCTTGCCTTCAGGGAAATTAAATTCTAATGAGGGAAATATATATATATATATATATATATATATATATACACACATATATATATACATATTTACAACACATAAATGGTGTCCACAAAGAGGGAGAGAACTAGCATGGAGGATAGGATGAAGCAATGGAGAAGGTTGAAACTGAACTGAATCTTGAAAGAAATTGGGAATGCCAAGAAGTGGAGATAAGGAAGAAGAGTAATAGAGATGTAGGTACAGCCAGTGCAAAGGTATGGAGATGAGTAACGGAATCTCAACTGTGCATACCAGCAAGTAAGTAGGCCACTATGACTAAATCATAGGTTGATAAAGGGATATATAATTAGTCTGGAAATGTAGAAACAAGCCAGGTTGTGAAGATCTGAAATTTACCTGCATGATTTAGGTTTTCTAAATTTTTTAGAAAAAAAAAATGTGTTTGTTTGTTTCATAGGATGGGGGTGAGGGTAACACTGCCTTAAGACTAGATTAAGATAATTGGGGTTAAATCTATCCCTGATAATTATTATTTGTGCAACCTTAGGCAACTCACTTATTCTTTCTGGCCTTCTGTTTCCTCATCTGTAAAATTAGGAGATAGAGCTAGAGGTTCTCTTACATGCCTTTCATTGCTAAATCTAAAATGGACATTTTATTTACTTAAGGGGCAGAGGAAAAAAATCACCTTTTGTGTGAAACAGACAAAAATAATTTGAAGAAATAGTTCAGGGTGCTTGATAAGACACTCTGTTAGATAAAAGTAGAGAAAGGACCTGCTGGAAAATAGCACAGTGGTATAAGTACTAATCTATGATTGCAAAGATGGCTGCAATGCATTGTTTCCCAAGAGCTAATTTGAATATGACTATTTTCAGCACTTTGGTGGCTATTCCTTGGAAACTCTTCTTCAAAGAACTGCTTTTGAAATCAAATAATTGTGTTATGTTTGATAACTTTTTGGATCTGGGGTTTTTCATCACATGATAGCAGCACTTTCCATTAGAAGAAAATGCTTTAATACAGAAGAGTTAGTAGAAGTTAGTAGGGTTAGTAGAAGCCTGCTGAAAAGAAAAGTACAAAAGCAAGAATAAGTGGAGCAAAGGCCAAGATAGAGGGGGGAAAAGAAAAATTGAACTAAGAAAAGAACATAAAGCCTGAACCTACTTCTTGTGAGAGGTAGGGAAGACTGGTTTTGTAGTTGGGAACTGTTTGAAGGAAAATGCTGATGCTGGGAGCTGATTGAAAAAAGCAGACTCTACTGTTGTGTGAAAATCTGTCTAGGCTTATCTCCTTGTTTTTTAATATTATCTACAGCTTGAGGTTTACCTGAGAAAGACAGTCTCTGTACTTGTTCTGAAAGCCAATTTTATTGGAGCGCTCTTATGGTGGAAGCTGATTAGAGGAAAGCACTGAATCCTCTGTGGTTTGAAAACCAGACTACTGTACTTGGCTGCCTTGCACCATCTATCTATAGCTTGAGAAATGAGAAATCCCCCCCTTGACTGTGCTGCCCCCTACTTGTTTCTTTAAATAAACAGGGAAACATTTTTCTTAGCCAGAGTGTGGACCTGCATAGTTCTGTAGATTCCAGGCTTAAGAGAACTGCTTATCACTGAAAAAATGTAATTCTATTTTATTAAAAGAGTTTAACACTGTTTCCATGGCCCAAGAATAACAGAGAAGTAGCTTTGTCCAGTAAGAAAGCAGAGAAACCCAGAAAAGGAATACTCCTAACTATCAAGTGACGTGTGTTGTAGACTACTCCTTAAAGAGGACATCAAATTCTGCAGTACAGACTTGATTTTCCAGGGCACATGGGTTTCCTTACTCATGTGTTCAGTCATTCAGTCATGTCTGACTCTTTGTGATCCAATGTGTCATCCTATCCACAGTGTTTTCTCAGTAAAGATGCTGGAATAGTTTGCCATTTCCTTCTCCACTGGATTAAGGCAAACAGAGGATAAGTGACTTGCCCAGGGTCACCCAGCTAGTAAATGTCTGCAGTCAGATTTGAACTTAGGTCTTCCTGACTCTAGGCCAAGTATTCTATCCCCTGAGCCATCTAGTTGCCTATTCCCTATTTCTGTGTTATTATTGTTCATTTGTTCAATTGTGCCTGACTGTGCTTGATCCTGTAGACTTTGTCCTTGGTGTTTTCTTAGCAAAAGTGGAATAGTTTGCCATTTCCCTCTCCAGTGTGTCCTTATTTTACAGATGAGGAACTGAGACAAATAAAGGTTAAGTGACTTGCCCAGGGTCACACAGCTCAAGTACCCCACTCCTATTTTTATGTGTGCCCATTCTCTTCCTCTCAACAGACACTATATGCATTTTGTTAGAGTATGAGCCAGGCTTATGTGTGGGCTGTTATATTTTGATTATTTCTATTTTTGTATTCTCAGTTCATAAATATTTTATCTTTTAGAGTTGACAATGTTCTTTTGTCTAATTTTTACAAATAGAAAACATATTAGTGGGAACTCAGGAGCTATAATGGTGAATAATAAGAATGCATACTCCCCTCAATATCAACTACCCCTAGTACCCTAATAGTGTGTTGTAGCTATGTAGACACTCCCCCAGGTAATTTCCCTAACCTGACACCACAGGAACAGGAAGGCCGAGTGAACCAGTCCCCAGCCCAGGAAGACTGAGAGAACTTCAAGACAGTTCAGGGGCTGGGCAGTTCCCTGTCTTCTGTATACATAATATAATTCCTTCTCTTTTTTAACACAACAACAAAGCCCTTGAAGAAATGCCTTTGACAATCCTAAATTTAATGTAAGGAGTGGTAGTTTGTGAAATTTGAAGTTAGAAAATAATAGTGAACTTATTACATTATTTGGGGAAGGTACTTTCATTCCTACAGGTATATTATTCATCTAGGAACACAAGCTCACCCGTATGAATAGGTATTTGACAGAAAGACCTAGAACCAGTTATTACAAAATGCTTGCAAAGCTAAGAGTAGTGCTATTCTGCAATCCATTCTCAACCTCAATAAATCTACATCCCTGTCTTCCTTTGGAGAACAGCTTCTGTTTAATGACCATCTACAGACATCTTTTTTCATCTCCTTCCCCACCTCCAACTATTAACTTGCTCTCTCTTTTGAACTTACTTTGTATTACTCTACATACTGACTAACTTTTGTGAGCCTCCACAGTAGAATGTAAGCTCCCTGTCTTTGTCTTTGTATTCCCAGCATCAAGTACATTGCATTTGTATGTATAGTAGACATTTAACAAATGTTGAATCCAGAGCAATGATGTAACCTCACTCTAAATGGGAGAGCATTTTTACATCAGAGTTATTTGGCTACTTAATGGCTCAACAATTTGAGTCAATTCAACAGTGAGCACTTATTAATTTTAATGATTATTTAATTAATCATAATTAAACATGTAAAGTTGGAGGAACTTCAAAAGTCATTTAGTCCAACACTCTCATTTTACAGATGGGAAAACTGAGGCCAAGAAAGGTAAATTACTTGCTCAGGGTCACATAAGTGTGACATTTAATGTGGTTCAAGAGACATAGTTTCTGGGTAATTTAATCATTATATTAATAAGGCTATTAATTAGCAAATAACAGGTTATTAATAAAAGGATGGTCATTTGGCCATCTCTCTTAGACCAAAGATAATCTTAGCTGTAGGGCTCACAATATATACCCTTATCAATGAAGGACTGAGGTCACCAATCATCATGTCACCCTTGGACAGAGAAATTATCTCTCCTTAGACCACTTTGGGCAATCTAGACAAAACGATCTGTCTCTACCCAATCTTACATAGAACATAATAGGCTTCTCCACCCTAAATTAAATTCCTTGCAAGATTGAGTAGGGTCTGACTAAGATCTGGAGAGTTAATGCAATCTCATTATCAGTAATGTCCTTCAAGGGGCAGCTGGGTGGCACAGTGGATAGAGCACAGGCCCTGGATTCAGGAGGACTTGAATTCAAATCCTGCCTCAGACACATAACACTTACTAGCTGTGGGACCATGGGCAAGTCACTTAACCCCATTGCCTAGCCAAAAAAAAACCCAAAAAACAAAAAAAAATGTAATGTCCTTCAAGAAAAACTGAACTTTATAAAATGAGGAATTTAGAAGTAGAGGAGATTCTTCCCAAGATACTGGTTATTAATAATCATTTCTCACACAAATAAGTGTCAATTATAGGCTATTTACCTGTTAGGTCCAGTACTCTCTGCTAGGTACTATGAAAATGGAGAAGAATAAATGGTATACCTCTAACTTCTAGGAGTTTAGAGTGCAGTAGGGGAAGCATAACATGTTTACAAAGAAGTAGAATGGATTAAGGGCAGAGCTGAGTGCAGTGCCCTAAAAAATCTGAAGATTTGAAGAAAGACACTTGTTGTTTGGTGGATTTATATGTTGGGGTATGAGGGAAGGCTTCATTGCAAAGGTAGCACTTGAGAAAAGATTTCAACTGGAAGAGATGTTGAGTAAATTTCAGGCATGGGGCAACCTGCATGAATGTAAGTAGTCAAGAGAAGGCAGAATGAAATTGAGAAATAGATGGTAGTCCAGTTAGGCTACAAGGTAAATTATATGAAAGATAGTACAAAATAAGAATAAAAAGGATCCAGATAGTTTAAATGTCAGGCTATATTGCCATTCCAAGAAATCTATATGTTATGACCAGAAAACATGGAACTTAATGTAAAAAAAAAAAGTGTATTGATCTTCAAACATGATTAAGTGTTAACTGAGTGAAATTTCCCAATATTAATATGTGTTATTGATGTGTAAGGTAAGGGTTGAAAGGATTTCTTAGAGTAAATAAAAATTTGTCCTGAATTCATTACTCAAGAAATAAAGTAACTAAGCATTTTCTTTTTTAAACTTTTTTCACATTTTTATTGATATCTTTTGCTTTGACATTAACTTCATTTTCCAATACAGTTCCCCCTCTCCTAGAAAGCCATTCTTTTAAACAAAGAAGAAAAAAGAGAAAAAAACCCAACTCAGCAGAACTAACCAATCCATCGACCAGTTATGACATGTGCAGTTTCCCACAGCCATAGTCCCTGTCCTAGAAGGAACATCTACCAGGATTCCCAGCCATGCAAACTAGAACAGTTCTTTTTTCTTAAAAGATATTGAAACTGTCTTAGAAACTTGATTGGCTCAGGGGACTAAAGATCCTGTAGTCAATGTGGTTTCCCCTCCAAACATCTTTAAATGATACCATAAAACAATTCCTGGAGCAGCAGAACCCACAAAAGGATGGGGTGAAATAATTTTCCAGCCAAAGATAACTTAGAAGGTAAGCAGGAAAGATCTTTCTCACCTGGGTAAGAATGGAGCACAATCCAGCATGGGCTGTGCCAGTACACACTGGGCCCCAGCAAACCAGGAGTAGGCCTTGGGAGCCACTGAATCAGCAGCTGCAGAAGTTGTTTCCGGATCTTTTAGCCCACAGATGATATGAGGTCCAACAATTGGTCAGAAGGAGATTACAGTGGTCTCTTTATTAGCACTGAGGCAGGACTCTATTGCTTTGCCCATACTCAAATCTGTGTCACAGTCCTGAGTGACAGTCTCAGGGTGAGGAAGAGTATTAGCATAACAGAGTTTGTGGCCTCAGTGGAGTGGGGATCCTCATCACAGTACCACAGCAGAGAAGAGTGCTTGTGGTCACTCACACACCAGAGCACAGGCCAAAAGGGTAGTAAACACACCTCTCCTTAGATCATACCATGTTGGAAGAACTGAAACCTTACAGATCCTTAGAAGTATCTCTGAAAACAACTGCACAAAACCACTGAAGTTTGGGACAGTGTGTCATTTACTATGGAAGCAGAGCCCTACTTTAACAAAGAGCTAAAAGTCAAGAAATAGGCTGGGAAGATGAGCAAATGACAGAAAAAAATAATTCTGACCATAGGAGGTTACTATGGTGACAAACACACACTCAGAAGAAGATAACAAAGTCAAGTAATTTTATCATTACAGTATGTCCTCCTAGGGGGTCTTTTTAGCTTACTAATATCTTGGATGTTTACATCCAAAACCTCCAAGAAAAATATAGATTGGTGTCAGGCCATGGAAGAGCTCAAAAAGGATTTTTAAAAAATCAATTAAGGGAGGTAGAAGAAAAATTGGGAAGAGAAATGAGAGTGATGCAAGCAAATCATGAAAAATGAGTGAACAGCTTGGTAAAGGAGGCACAAAAAAAAAATGCTGAAGAAAATAACATCTTAAAAAACAAACTAGGCCAAATGGTAAAAGATGTACAAAAAGCCAATAAGGAGAAGGATGCCTTAAAAAGCATTAAATTAAAAATTTCAATTAACAAGCATTAACTAAAAATTGGCCAAATAGAAAAAGAGGCACAAAAATTCACTGAAGAAAAAAAACTCCTTGAAAAGTAGAATTGGACAAATGGAAAAGAAGGTACAAAAGTTCCCTAAAAAACTGATATTTTACTCCTGTATTTAACAACTAATTATTGAATAAGGACCAAGGTTTTTCTCCATTTCCACTCCTTCATCCAAAAACCAACCAGTGTGGGGAATCCCTCTTAAAGATTTACCCAGGCCAAGATCTAATCAGACAGAAGAGAAAGTCTAAGTTTGGGCTAATGAGTGTATTCCTTCTCATTTGCTCAAACAGGTCTAAGAAAATGTTAATTCTCCCTTTTGTCAAGACAGATGATATAGAAATTTATGTCTCTGACCAAGATTTGGGTGACCAAGTTACATACCCCAAGACCCTCATTTTAATATAGCCCACCTTCCACTGTTGATTGGCACCCTTCAAGAATACCTACTCTTTGAAGCACATGTAAACTATGATCCCACCACCATTAAAGTCTTTGGTCTAAGAGAGATGGCCAAATAACTATCCTTTTATTAATAACCTGCTGGCCTTATTAATAAAATGATTAAATTACCCAGAAACTATGTCTCTTGAAAGTTTTTAATCATCACAAAGTCCAGTTCCATTGTTTGACTGACATGAGCAATATGACTAACACCAGCAGAGGGAAGCTGCTCTCAGCTGAGTCAAGGTTATATCCTCTCTGAATATCATTTTGCTACTCTGAAAGTCCTTCCCCTGCTATGACTAAGCAGAACTTGTTTTGTTGACTGCTATTCCATGGGTGTTTCATTTCATTCCAAATCTTGAACCTTGAAGTATTATATTGGCCTGGTAATGCCAGGTCTACTCTAGACCCCTACCTTTGTAATGAAGAAAGGGACTTTCTCATATTTCTTTGGAATAACTAAGAATCTTCAATACTATTTGTTATGCTAGTAAACTATTTTATTAGGTGGTCTTTCCCCCCATTTATATTTGTAAAACATCCAAGATATTAGTAAGCTAAAAAGACCCCCTAGGAGGACATACTGTAATGATAAAATTATCACTGCAACCAGAATCCCATCTCTTAGGCTAAACAAAGAAGCAGTTACTAGCTCATAAAAATATTCTTACCAGGTTCTAAAAGAAAACAAGAGTTCCTGGAAATATTTTAAGAAACTTCCCATGAACTTTCTCTAAACAGACAAGCACTGAGAACATAGGCAGTCAGAGTAGGAAAATGACTGTAAACATCTTTCTTTCCTCAAATGATAGGACTCAGTTTTAATTAATCCCTCACCAGAACACAGTGTAAAGGTAAAAATTATTTCAGATGTACATTTAGAGACATTATTAGATACAGGTTTCTTGGCCCTTGTATTGATCAGATCTCAAGGAAGGAAGGCACAGAGATACTATAAATGTTATACCAGCCATATGGTTATTGTCAGGAACTTTTCTTTCAGTGGACGGGACACTACCCAAATAGAATTGTTCCTTAAATATACCCCCAAGAATATCCTTTAAAATTAACTTTCAAATAACCAAATATCCCTTCCCTCCTTGGTCCTCACAAAAAAAATAAAGAATTTTCTCTTACAAGTGAGGTTGTGAGGAGTTTGGGTATTTGTTGGATGGAGCTTTGCTTTATAGGCAATGTGGTACGGAAGAAAAATTACTGTATTTGGCATTAGAAGACTTAGATTCAAGTGTTTCTTCCACTGCATATTACTTGTGACATTGTGGAGCTCTGTGAGAGCAGGAAGGGACTGTCTCTGCTTTCTTTGTATCTCTAGCATTTGGCACAGTACCTGGCACATAAATGCCAATAAATGGCAATATCAGGCAATAAATGATTATTGAATGACTGTGGTTATGTTGCTTAACCACCCTGGGCCTCAATTTCCTCATCTGTAAAATGAGGACAAAAATCCTTATACAGAAAGATGGCACAGTACAGTAGATAGAAGGTTAGCATTGGAGCAGGAAACTGGATTTGAATCCTACTTCTAACACAAACTGGCTGTTGTGAAGACATTTAATCTCTTAGTATCTCAGGCAACTCTATAAGACTAAACATTACAGGTGAGATGACAATCTGAATGACAGAGAGGCTTTCAACACTGAGAAATTCCCCCACAGTGGTGAAATCTTTGGTCCAAATCAAGAAGAAAAAGTCCTGACACAACCCCTCTCACACTATTATTATAAAGAAGTTTCTTTTTCATTATATTACTCAAACAAATGTTGCGATGTTGTTTCGCACCTTCCAGGGCCAGCAATGAAGTAGAGATAGCAGAGGTTAATAATTAAAAGCACTGACTAAAAAACTTTCGCAATAGGCACAACTCTGGGAAAAGCAATTTTTCATATTCAGCCAGGAATCCCAATGTAGGCTTATGTTTAGCTGCATGGTGACTCAAAATGACATTCCCTGTCATAACATTCTTTGAAAGCCCAATAAACCACCACTATGAAGTGTCTTGCTATTCCACTATATTTAGTTATGCTTCAGGTCTAATCATGTCCCCTGTGTACGCCACCACGCACAATGCATCTTTCTCACTAGAAACATAGAATACCCATAACAGGCATTCTCCTTCTGCCTGTGTTGCAGTGGTGCCCTCTGTACCTCTCTGGGACCGGTCCTTCCTATTCAATGCCTTTACAACAGATACTGAAACAACAGCCTGCAGGGGAAATGGGCAAATGGAAAGGGAAATGAAAAGATCTACAGGAACAAATTGACATCAATCTTTTTTTTTAATTTTAGAAATAAAGATGCAACATATACCCTTTCTACCACCACCTTCCCCTCCCCTGCCCACCCCCAAATGACAAGTAACATATGGAATTAGCTTTGGGGAAAAACTGAAGGGAGGCAAAGAGGATGAGATGAAAGACCTTAATTAATGAGAATCTAAAAGTTCTATTATAAAATGGCAGTGTTAAAGGCTAATTCAATATACATTAAAGTTAAACTCATCTTTAAATTTAAAGTTATCTTTTATACAAATCAAGTGTTTTATTCACCAATGATTATGTACAATTAAATAAAAATGAACATTAGGTAAAATACATAGGGAAAATAGAAAGACAAGGGTAAACAACAACCAAAATGATTGTTCAAAGAGGAAATCGGCTTCAGTATTTCTTTATAGTTATCCTAGATGCATATCAGGTTTTCTTTCTACCAGGACATGGAAGACTTGACTTCAAGGCATTTTTGTCAGTCTCTATGTATTACCTCCTTTCACTTTACCTCTTGAAAATGGAAAAAAGACACCTTTTTCTAGGGGAATGTCTTCACTTACATAATACTAGGACATTGTTTCTAGGCCCAGCCTGGTACTCCATGGCTACTGGAATGGCCTAAAAATATAGCAGTGATGTATTCTCCTTTGGTTTAGAGAATATACAAGGCAGCTAATTAGGCCAAGGGAACAGAACATTTTTTCACCTCTCTAGGAAGCCCTTAGAGCAGGGTTCTTCATCATTTTTGCATATGTCACAGACTCTTCTGGTAGTCTGCTGAAGCCTATGGACCCTTTCTCAGAAATAGAAATTTTTTAAAAAATTCATAATTGAAAGAGATGCTAAATTTCAGCTAATGATTAGTGACCATAAAGATATATTTTTTTTCCTATCTAAGTTCATGGGCTCCCTGGAATATAATCATTGACTCCAAAGGAGTCTGTGAAATTCAGTTTCAGAATCCCAGCCCTAAAGAGCCATCATTTTCACATTTAATATATTTTATTTTTCCCTAATTACTTGTTAAAACAATTTTTATCATTTGAGTTTTTTTTTAAGCTTTGAGTTCCAAATTCTATTCCTCCTCCCTCCCTAAGACAGTAAGCAATCAGATATAGGCTATATATATGCAATCATGTAAAATCTCCAAAAGTTACATGCAGAATCTTCTTTCTATGGCTGTGGCAGCACACAAAGCTAGAGAAGCATTATATTCCTTGGTCTACACTTCTTTGTCTCTTCTACCATCTGTATATTGGTTAAAGGTCAAGAAAGAAGTGTTTAAGGGCACATGATTGCAGTGTTTCAAAAAAAAATCCACCTCTCTTCACAGATGATGGTTATTTAAGTTATGCACCATTTCCATCTTCTCTTATGTTAGTTAACATGATTGATTTCTGAAGTTTCATTTGTACATCTCCATGTTGTTGGAGGTGCAGGGATGATGGATGTTTATGCTTCTTGTTCACATAGTATGCTGTCTTGTGGACCCCCACATTCTGAATACACTTTGCTTCAAATTTATGGTGTTGAGTTCATTTAATTAATATTACCCCCAGGTTTAAACATAGCATTTCATCTATTAAACTTGATGATGGACTCTTGTGGTTTGCTTGGTGAAGATGTGGCTGCTAAACATAGAGAGCTCATTAATGAAGATACATTATTTAAAGCATATTGAACACTGCAAACATGATTGAATGTGGGGTATTCAATTTTGTATACTGTATATGTCAGATTGATTCTTAAATCATCTGGTGAGCTGCCCATAATTTCTTAATGGAGAAGAAACTTATCGTACAGGGACATCAGTAATTGCTTCCCTTGCCCTCAAATCCCCACACACCAAAAGATTAAAATTGAACCTTTGGAACAAGCAGCTCATAACTGACTTCTCAGCAGTTTGAGCTTTATTTTTAGACCTTTGTGTATAAGTTTATTTCTTCTTCAATGAGGACTTATTTTTTGTATGGAAGATTCATGATTAATCATGAGTGTTGTTTGTTCATCTTCTGTTTCTAATCTTCCTGTGTCTTGAAAGGGTTCATGTCCCTTACTTTCTTCCTCTGTGTATCTTAGGCAGTCAAGTTTGGGAAGTTGCCATGCAAGGCTATATTTGTAAAACCTATTAAAAGCCCAGACTCATTCATGATACAATTATCAGTGTAAATGGGAAAAGCGAGAGAGCCATATTACCTCCTCTCCATACACCACACTCCCTTTCATTCCCCATAACAGAAGCATATGACTGGGGATTATCTGCAAAATAGATCCACAATGCACTGTAATTACCATTTTAAACCACTTTAAAAACACTGACTATTTAATCCAATCATCTCTCTATGGAGAATATTTAATAACCTGCTATTCTTCATGAAGACGATGAGTGTTGCTTCTAATAATGAGGGTGGATTTGCAACGATCTAGTTTACACATTCTGGCTAACTCTGCCTATAACAAACAAGAGATGTTTGCAATGATTGGCCAGGAGAAAAAGAATAATGTGCGATCATTTAATAGGGTTTGGGATGGTCTTAACCTGTGAATTTCATCCTGTAGAGAACTTCCTGGTGTGGAAACTCTTTGCTTCAATCCAGGTAGACGATTCATCCACTACTTCTCCTTTTACAAAGTTACTTAGGGCACTGACAGGTTGAGTTACTTGCTAATGATTACAGAGTAATTACATGCCAGGGGTATAGTCATAGAAAAGATAATGGGTTTATAGCTGAAAGGGACCTTATATGCCATCTAATCCAATTCTTTCATTTTACAGCTAAGGAAATTGAGAATCAGAGAGTCTAAGTGACTTGCCTAAGGTCACAGAGCTAAAAAGTATTGGACTTGGACCAAAATCTTCCTGATTTCAAAGCCAACTTGTAAATATCAGACTTGGACTAAGGTCATGATTTCAAGGCCAAAACTCCTTCCACCTTGATGTATTGCCTCTCATTTGGCCAAAGGGATCAAATCAAAGGGATCAAATTCATGACAGTGCCTTCATTTAGTCAATGATCTGTACATCTTTCCTAATAATATACAGCATAAATTCACTCATCTTGTAATTAATTGTTACTAAATTAGTGTGATACATTCCAAAAACCCATATTAGAGTACTACCTTGAACATTTACTACTTATGGAACTTTGACAAATTAGTTGAGGAGCTAGGAATACTTAGCCTAAAGAAGAAAAAATTTGAAGGGGGCATGATAACTGAACTTAATTGTGTAGAGGAGGGCTCATAGGATCATGGATATAAAGTTGGAAATGGCCATTTGACCTGGTCTTATTTGCCTAGAGGATAGAATTAAGTGTAATGGTTAGAAGTCATGGAGAAGTAATTTCTCTATTTTTGAAGAAAAAGAAAAAAAGATTCCCAACCAAAAGCCATCTAAGAGTTGAATGGGCTATATCAGAAGGTGGGGAATTTTACTTCTCTGGAGGTCCTCCAGGAGAGGATGGGTGCTCTTGGGTTTATTGTATAAGAGGTCCTTGGCAGAATGTGGAAAGAACACTGTATTTGAAGTTAGAGGACAAGGGTTCAAATCTCAGTTCTGGTACTTATTTCTTGTGTGAGCCAGGATGAGTCACTTAGCCTATATCACTGGTAGCTTCCTCATCTAAAAAATAAGGGCCTGAGACTAGTTGACCTCTAATATCCCATCCAGCTGTGAGCTATGATCACTTAACCACTCTGCATTCTCCTGTATATATAAAGGAAATAAATATATTCACTACCCATATCATAGAATTGTTGTAAGAAAAGTATTCTATAAATTACAAAGAACCATATAAGTATGCCCTGTTACTATGGTCATCATAATCATCATCTTAATCATATAATAGAAAATATTAACAACTATATTTATGCCATGATTGAATGGCATCACACAAGCAGGGGGGAAAATTGAGAATGATTAAGTAAGTTAATGGCTTAGGTATGAGAGGCAGAAAAGAAGATATGTTCAAACCTATAAGAAAGGGAGACAGCTAGAGTAACAAACAGAGCATAGACATAAGAAAAATGAAGAATAATGGGAGATACCATAGAACATTCAAGTAAAACTTGGGATTGAGAAGCATATTTTTAGAGATAAATTAGGGAAACGTTTTATAAGCATGGAAAATCA
This sequence comes from Vombatus ursinus, assembly GCF_900497805.2. NCBI lineage: Eukaryota > Metazoa > Chordata > Mammalia > Diprotodontia > Vombatidae > Vombatus > Vombatus ursinus. The sequence continues at coordinate 7,230,444 of NW_020949613.1, read as the reverse complement.
TTACTGAATGAGTCTAAGAAATGATTTTTTTTTGGAGAAGGTGTTATATAAAGAAAATTAAACCAAATGATTTCATAAAGCATTTTCTAAAATGTATTTCTTTCATGAAAGGTAAACTTTTCATCATCTAGATTAGGGATCTGAGTATATCATAGTTAGCTCAAGAAAATGTGCCAAGTCAAGATCTCAGCTAAACACAAGAATATAGAAAATTTAGTCATGTCCAAACAGAGAAATAGAGCTAATGGCAAATTTCAAGGACAAAGAAAGGGTTTTAGAAGATGATTTGAAGCCAGAAGGAAATGTTTGTTTGTTTATTTTTTTAATAGATAGATTCCCTTGCCTGGGGCAGTCAGTGAAAAGCTAACTCATATCAGAAAAAAAGTATTTAATTACTATTTTGCTTTCATAGATTAGAAACCGAGGAATAAGACATATGGATAGCAGTAGCTGCCTCTCAGCCTGGCAATTCACTTCACTCCTGAACTTCTCACACTGGAAATTCACTCTGCCTTTGCTGGCTCTTCCTCTGATTGGCTGGTTCCTCCCAGAGACTCAATTATAAGAAAAGTGACTAGACCAGACATGTCTTCCTTTGCCACAGGGCTCCAATCCTGACTAATTGTAGTTCTTCTTTCACACACACAGCAGTCTCCTCTTACTAGAAGTTTACTCTACGTTGGATTTCTCATACTAGAAGTATACTCAGTTCCTGTGGCTCCTTCCTCTGACTGGCTGGTTCTTCTCAAACCTCTATTTTAAGGAAAATGCCAAGGCTAGTCAGGTTGATTCCTAACTCTCTGGACTTCTTTCTATCATGCCTCCATAAAGGTACTTTCTCCCTCCTACCCCCAGCATCCTTTTATATGTCACCTTCTCCCATTAAAATGTAAATTCTTTGAAGGCAGGAACCATCTTTCTATTTTTGTTCAAATTCCTAATATTTAGCACAGTGCATGGCACATAGTAAACATTTAATAAATGCTTGTTTTTGACTTATCAAGGAGAATGATTTTAATGTAATTGGAGCTTCCTTCCTAATTGTAACTGATCATAGATATAATCTCAATGCTTGGGCACTTTAGAGATGATAAAGCCCCTGGGTTCTTAAAGTCAAGTAGGACTCATTGCTGTTGAAGGAGTTTGGACAATTTGAGAATGACTAAGCCATCTCCTTATTGGCCCGCTAAGTGTCTTCACTCTTGGCTCTTTCTTTCTTCTACCCTCCAGTAATAGCATGTAACTCTGGGATTTCCAGGGAAGGGGAATTTTCTCTACCCAAGCAGCAAGTCAACTACTCCCACAAGGCACTTACAGAGATAGTGCTCAGCTATAAGAACTTGAACTTTGGCCTCTGGCTATCTCTTCTGTATCACATTCTTTCTCTGAAACACTAACTTCAAGATGGACATGTCTAGACTTATTGACAACCTTTTGAGTTCCAGAAGTCTGGATGTCTTAGGTCCATCAGATGAAGTGACTGGTGGTAGGAAAAGTTTATTCGATAGAGAAAAAAGCCGCAATCAAAAGCATAAACCTAAGCCCAAGACTGGCTGTCTGTAGACATGAACATAAAGAAGATAGTAAAGATCAGGAGTGAAATGTACCAATATCTATAATGCAGTCTCCCAAACTGCCTTATATTCTGATGAGGTTTAAAGCTCCACTATCAGGGAGAGAATAACAGTAGTTATAAATTAAGTTAATGAATACTGTTCTAAGTCTTTCTGTTGATTGTATTTCTGAGTACTTTGTTTTTCTGCATTCTTTATATGAAGCAAATAAATACCTGTTACACATCTAAATGAAATTACGCTTTGAATACTTTTCTACTCCTCCGTTTAGTTTTTTAAGGAAGTATAGATATGAATCAGAACCCAAGTTTTAAGTAAATCATTCCTGAGATGCCATGTGATAGAGTAACAAGCTGAAGAATATGAGGAAAGAGACCCTAACCCTTAGGATTAGAGCCTAATCTCCTTTAGGACAAAACCTGATCCACCCAAATTCCTTGATAAAGAGTTGAGAGGAGTCTGATAAGGGAGAAAGAGGGGGAATAGTAACCCAGCCACCTGGTTTCAGAATTGAGTTATAATTGTTGGTTTAAAATTGCAAAATATAGAAAGGCATGATTAAGAGGGAATGGTGGTGCAAGATATATGAGCAGATCAAAAAAGAGTACCTAGTTGCTTTATATATGCTAAGTTTTCCAGAAACCAATAAAAGGTATCCAAAAACACTGAAAACACTTTCAGGTGTTATTGCAGAACCAGGGTCAATAATCTTAAATGAACCAGGGGATTCTGAGTAGGATTGTTTGATTTTTTCGTGTGTGTGTGCTTGTATCCACAAAGTCTAGTACAGCCTGACACCTAATAGGTGCTTAATAAATATGTGATATTTTACAGAGGCAGCTAGGTGAACAGATACAGTGCTACAATAAGTTCAAATACTGCCTCAGATACTTAATAGTTATGTAACCCAGGGAAATTCACTGGACCTCTCTCAGACTCAATTTCTCCACATGTAAAATGAGGATAATAATAGCACCTACCTCACAGGGTTGTTGTGAGGATCAAAGGACATAATGTGAAAAGTACTTTGCGAACTTTTAAGTGCTATGTAAATGCTAGTTACTATTATGTCCATTGGTTGTTAGAAAAACTGCAGGAGAGCAATTGTTTTCCTATTTTTTAAATGGAAAAAGTCATACTCTAGAAACTATAGATTGGTGAGTTTAAGGTTAATATGCAAAACAATTCTAAAACAGATTAGCAAAAAGATTTTGAGAAAATAATGTAGTGATTATAAAGAGCTAGCATGGGGTCATGAAGAAGAAAGCATTGAAATAGGTTCACTTCCTTTTTTGAGGCAATTTCTAGACTGATAAGACATAGGAACATCACATATACACTGCATCGTTTTTCTTCATTTCAGCAAGGCATTTCACAAAAACTTTCATGATATGAAAATGGAAAATGGACAAATTTAGGTTGGATTATGGTACAGTTTATAGGGCAGGTGGCACAGTGGATAGATGCCAATCCTGAATTTAGCAAGACTCATCTTCCTCAGTCCAAATTTGGCCTCACACATTTGCTAGCTAGGTGAGCCTGGGCAAGTCCCACAACCCTGTTTGCCTCAGTTATTTATCCATAAAATGAGCTGGAGAAAGACGCAGCAAACTGCTCCAGTACCTTTGCCAAGGAAACCCAAACAAGACCACAAAAGTCAGACATGACTGAAATGTTACCATTACATTTATTTATAGCTTGTTGGATGACTATAGCATAAGAGTATGAATTAATAGACCACTATCAACCTGGAAAAGAGCAACAGAAGATCCCTGTCCTGTACTACACTTCTATTAATGACTTTGATAGTCATAGTCAATAGTCATAGTCTTATACATATACATAGTCAATAAACATAGAAAGCATGCATATTAAAAATGTTATATGGTATATGGCATAAAAATGTTAAAAATGATATAATGCTAAGTTTGAAGGAAAGCTAAAATGTTGGATGATATAATCCAGATTCTAAATGACCTTGACAGGCTAGAAAAATGGGATGAGACTAACAAGATGAAATTTCATGTGAACATATGTAACATCTTCCACTAGGATTTTATTTATTTTTAATAAGATGTTTAGGCATAGTATGGAGAAAATGTGGCAAGGCTGCAATTGATGTGAAAAAATCTTGGGTGGGTCTGAAGTAACTACAAGCTCAATATAAGCCAATAGGTAATGAAGCTATCATAAAATGAATGCTCTTTTTGTGGGACATTACACTTTTATTAATATTGCTTTCCATCCTCAGCCCCATACAACACTGAAGTGGACTGGCTGCCTTTTGTGGTAGAAGAGGTCTCCAACACTAATCTCCTTCATATGAAATCACCTGTATTTACATCTTCGAAGTATTAAGAAGCCAAGATAACAGTCCCTCAGGCTAATATCATTTCATGCGCTTGTCAAGGAAATCCTCTGTTAAGTTAGCAACCAGTCCATTCTCTTTTTTTCCATCATAACATTTTATTGCCATATTTTTCATGCTCCTTAGATGACATAACATAGTGGATAGAATGCTATTATTATTACCACAGAGTATTATAAAATGCATTTTTGCCTTACTTTCAATGTCTCCAGTTTTAATGCCTTTAGACAAAGTCTTTAGAGTATTATTAATTTATTACCAGTGGTGTAATCCTAGGTAAGTTACTCGATCTTTGAAAGCCTTAGTTTCATCATCTGTGAAATAGAAATAATGTCTCTCATAGGGGGGTTGTTGTGAGGTTCAAATGAAATAATAGGTAAAGTACTTAACAAGCCTTAAAAATGCTGGTAATTATTATTATTATCATTATTATTAATAAAACCATTAGTACAGTCAATATGACCCAATATCAATAGTTCAGTCATTCGCCTTTTAAACTCTATTTTGCCATTTCCAATTTTACTATGACAGGAATTTTGACCACTTTGGACCACACACAGAGCTTACAGAGAGCAAATTATACCATGAAGGCCTCTATCCCTTTGTTCAGAGAATATGAAATTGGATGAATAAGTCTTTGAAATAAAATAGCTGAAATGAAGGTTGATGATGTCTTAGTTTTGTTTTACATAGATTTAAATATTAGTGGTACAATATAAAAGGCAAAATAAGGCCTTTTAAAAAGCACATTTAAGATTGAAAACCTTGGAACAGAGTAATATTCTCACATAACCTCTTGTTTTTATTACATCTACTACTATTAACCTCTTCCAGAACCTTTTGGCATGCAGGCAAAGAAGATGGCTACAAAAACAATTATAACAATTTGTGAGATGAGGGTTAAAAGAAAGGGCTTAAATGTTATATAAATATGACTTTCTTATTTAAAGTTAGCAGAGATATTTCAATAAAAAGACAATTTAAAATTGCTAGTAAAATGATTTTCAATTAAATGTTTAGTAGTTTAGATGTTTTATGACCCTATCCTATTTTTATTATTTTATAGTAAAAAAGTATAATAAAATAATATAATGATGATATAATAAAATAATATAATGAAAATGCATAATAATTGTATTATTATTATTATTAAAATCCCATATATAAGTATAATGTTTAGAATGTCTTATTTTTTGGTATATAATCCCAAGTGGTACATTGAACAACAAACACGAATTTACTTATGACTTTGAATTTATAGAATGCTAAGAGCAAAGATTTAGAGCCAGAGTAGACCTATGATATTATCTACTAGCTGTCCTCCTCATTTTACAGAGTAGGCCCAGAGAAGCTGAATGAATTACTCAAAATTACTTGGTTAGTAAATGGAACAGCCAGGATTTAAACTTGGTCTAATAGGAGAAGTTTGTAGACTACTACACCAGGAGCCAAGAAAATTGAGTTAAAATCCTGCCTCTGATGTTTACTAGCCATGTGACCATGGGCATTTTAATTAGGCTCTCTGAGCCTCAGTTTCCTCACCTGTAAAACAGAGATAAAAATACCTGTAGTACCTACCTCATAGATTTGCAAGGCTCAAATTGGATAGACAATGAATATAAATTATTTTGCAAACTTTAAAGCCCTGTGTAAATGTCAACTATTATTATTACCTGTGTGACTTTGACATGTTATTTAACCTCTGCATTTTATAAAATAATTAAAAATGTTACTTCAAACTGTATTCAGTCAGGTCTCAGAGCAAATAATGAATCCCTTGAAGTGGTTACATGTACTGAGTTTCACACCATTTGAAGTTATAATTATGTAAAATAGGATCATTGGTTCAAACCCAATGGAAATATGCAGTGTAAATCCAAATAATGTGACCACATAAGAGATTCATTATTGAGAGTAATTGAAGCATAGCTGTAATCACCAAAAGTATACAGTTATAAAAAAAAATAGATAAAATTCATTTTGTATCTCCAGCACCTTTACTTTCTATACCTAATCTGTTTTGGCATCTCTATTTTCTGTGGGGTGCTCCTATTCATAGCCAGTGTCAGTCTTTCTCTTTTTCCCATCATCTGTAAAATGCAAAGATTAGACTATTAGATGGATTTCAAGGTCTCTTCTAGTTTTTGTCTATGATCTTATGATTCCCTACAGTGATTTCTCTATCTCTGAAAGTGTCCTCTCTTCTTTCACAATTTCTTAGTAAGACATTATGTATGTCATGTGAGTTTCCTCCCCATCCATGTGCCATAGTGAAAAAAATTCCATTATTAGCAGTTAATTCCTTTGAATTAAGTATAGTCACCTTTACACTAGTAATACCACCACTGGGTCTGTATCTCAAAGAGATCAAAGAAAAACGCAAAGGACCTTTCTGTACAAAAATATTTACAACAGCTCTTTTTTGTGATGGCAAAGAATTAGAAATTGAAAGGATGTCTATCATAGCTGAACAAGTTGTGGTATATGATTATGATGGAATACTCTTGTGCCATAAGAAATGATGAGCAGGCAGACTTCAGAAAAACCTGGAAAGACTTGTGTGAACCGATGTTGAGTGAAATGAGCAGAACCAGGAGAATGTTGTACAGAGTAACAGCCACATTGTGCGATGACTAATATTGATAGACTTACCCCTTCTCAGCAATGCAAGGATCTAAGACATCTCCAAAGGTCTCATGATGGAAAATGCTATCCACATCCAAAGAAAGAACTATGGAGTTTGAATGCAAATCGAAGCATACTATTTGCTCTTTTTTTTTCTTCTGTTGTGTTTTGTTTCCTCTTTCTGGTAGTTCCTCCTATTGGTTCTAATTCTTACTTACAACATCACTAATGTGAAAATGTGTTTAATAGGAATGTATATGTATAGCCTATATCAGATTGCATGCCATCTTGGGGAGGGAAATGGGGAAGGAGGAGGAGAAAAAATTAAAACTCAAAAGCTTATGAAAGTGATTGTTGATAAATCAAAATAAATTAATAAAGTTCAAAAAAAATTTTTTTTAATGATGAGCAGGATGGTTTCAGAAAAACTGGGAAAGATTTACATTTGAACTCATGCAAAGTAAAATGAGAAGAACCAGAACACTGTACACAGTAACAGCGATATTGTAACAATGATCAACTATGAAAGACTTAGCCTCTCTAATCAATACAATGATCTGAGACAATTACAAAGGATCCATGATGAAAAATGCTATCCACCTCCAGAGAGAGAACTAATGAACTCTGAGTGCAGATTGAAGCATACTTCTTTCATTTTGTTTTCCTTGGGCTTTTTTATGTGTATATGTGTATATGGTTGGTATTTTTTGTTTGTTTTTGCAAAATGGTCAATATGGAAAATTGTTTTGTATGACTTCACATGAATAATCAATATTTTGCTTACATTCTCAATGGGTAGGGGAGGGATGGAAAGAAGGGAAAGAATTTGGAATTCAATCTTTTTAAATGGATGTTAAAATAATTTAATGCAATTGGGAAATATTTAATTAAATAAATAAAAATAGATTTGAATTAACCTGTTTTTAAAATTCAATATTCTGAGAAGGAAAAATACTATTATGGATACCTTAATGCAAATTAGTTTATGAAATCATCTTCCTCTATGACAAAAATATATTGGAGCAACAAGAACAGCTGCTGTGAAGCAATCTAACACAGAAGCTGAAAGAGGACAGAGGCTATACACTAGAACAAGAAGAGGCCCAAGATTAACACTGAGGGGCCTGACTCTGTTCAGGTGACACAAACAGGTGCCAACTAGCAGCTCTGTTGCTCACTATCCAGTTCCAGGTCACAAATCCAGCATAGACTAGACAAGAGTCCTGCTCCTAAGGGCAACAAGCAGTCATGAATCTTAGTCTGTGAACTGATAGAGGAGAAAATACAGAAGTAAGCAGCAGTTGTGTAGCCCTGATCTTGGGAGCAGAACAGGGTCTCAAATATAGCCCACAACTCAGGCTAAAGTCTAAACTGGAATAACCAGTGGGAGGAGGTAGAGGGGAAATAACAAAACAAAGAAAACACTAAGTGTTGTCATTCTGAACCAGGGAGAATCAAAATGGAAAAATGAAATTATTTACTAATATTCCTAGTGAGTGTCAGCTGCAAAAAGTTTAAATAAAATATTACCAACATATCACAAAGATCATACACTGTGACTTAGTTGGATTATTGAATAGGAAAAGAAATTTCTTAGCTGTGCATGGAACTTTTAAGAATTGACCATGTATCAGGACATAAAAGCTGACAAAAATGCAAAAAAGCAGAAATTTTAACATATCTTTTATGAACCACAATAAAAATTATCAGTCAGTCATTCACTCAGATTTAGTTAAGTGCCTACTGTGTCAGGCACTGTACTAAGAGCTGAAGATTCAAAGAACAACAACAACAAAAAAAAAAACCCAGTCCTTGCTTCTTTCAAGGACCTCACATTCTGATTGGGGATAAAACATGCAACCAATTATGTAAAACATTTTATCATTTTTCTATCTTTGATTATACTTATATTTTTATATACATACACATATACACACATATACATATATATGTGTGTGTGTTATATTGAGTTTAGTCTCAGAGGGAGGGCATTAAGTTTAATAAATATTAGGAAACACTTCTTACAGAAGGCAAGACTTTAGCTGAGAACTGAAGGAAGCCAGGGAAGCCAGATGGAAGAGATGAAAAGGGACAGAATTTTAAATATAGGGGACAGCCATTGAAAATGCACTGAATCAGGAGATGGAGTGTCATGAAAAAGGAAAAGAAAGAAGCAAATGTCACTGGATCATAGACTACATGGAAGTAAATAAGGTATAAAAAGTCTAAAAAGGTAGAAAGGGTCCAGGTTATGAAAGACTCTAAAAGTTAAACAGAGGGTTTTATATTTGATACTGGAATCAACAGTGAATCACTGGAGTTTACTGAATAGAACAATGACATACTCACTCATACCTATGCTTTAGGAAGATCAATTTGACAACAGAGTGGAAAATAGATTGGAGTGAGGAGAAACTTGAAACATGAAGATCAACCAGCAGGCTATTGCAACAGTTCAAGTGTAATGTGATAAGAGCCTCCACTAGGGTGGTGGTAATATCAGAGGAGACAATGGGATATATACAAGAGGTATTATGAAGGTAGAAACAAGAGAAGTTGACACTTGTTTGCATATGGGAGTGGGGAGTGTGGAAAAAGAGAGAGGAGAGTTGAAGATGTCAACGAAATTACAAGCTGGGATGACTATGAGGCAGGTGAAATGTTTGAAAAGAATAAGGGATTAAGGAAGAGGGTAGAGTTTGGGGTAAAAGATAACGAGTTCAGTTTTGGGCATGTTGAGTTTAAGATGGCTATTTGACATCCTCTTTTTTATGTCTAATAGGCAGTTAGAAATGTGAGACTGGAGGTCAGGAGAGAGGTTAGAGCTAGATACGTATATCTGAGAGTCATCAGCACAGAGATAATAATTGAAAGTATGGGACCTGATGGTATAGAGTTAGAAGAGAACAGAGATCTCAGTGGTTATCAGGCATGACCAGGAAAAAGAACCAACAAAGGAAACAAATCAACTTGACAACAGAGTGGAAAATGGATTGGAATGAGGAGAAACTTGAAACATGAAGACCAACCAGAAGGCTACTGCAGCAGTTCAAGTGTGATGTAGTAAGAGCCTCCACTAGGGTGGTGGCAGTATCAGAGGAGACAATGAGATATATACAAGACATGCCAGCTAGGTCATCAGGTAGGAGGAGAAACAGGAGAAAGATGTGTCACAAAAACCTAGAAAGAAGAAAGGATCAAAGAGAAGAGGATAATCAACAACATTAAAGTCTGCAGAGAAGTCCAGAAGAATGATGATTGAGAAAAGGACATTGATATTGGGCAATTAGTAATTTTTGAGAGAGCAGTTTTGGTTCAATTATGAAGTCAGAATTCAGACTGCAAAGAGTTACAAGAAGAGTAAGGAGAAAGAATGTAGAGACATTCATCATACACAGCCTTCTCTAAAAGAGTTTAGTCACAAAAGGAAGAAAAGATATATGATGATAGTGGGGATAGATGAATCAAGTGAGGATTTTTTGAGGATAAGGGAGATATGGGCATATTTATAATCACTAAGGAAACAGCTAGCAAGCATCACTGTCTATTGACAATTGAAAATAGGTGAGAAAATAGTAACAACTGAGAGGGCAAGCTTCCAGAGAAGGGAGAGAACGGAATTATTTGCACAAGTAGAGACGTTGCCTTGACATTAAATAAAAGGCCACCATAGAAGTGATTAGAAATTATTTGAATCTAAATAACTTAATCCTAACGAATGGATGGATCAAAAGAATAAATCATAGAAATAATTGATAATTTCATTGAAGATGACAATGATACAACATATGAAAATTTTGGGGATGCTGACAAAGCAGTGAAAACATATTTCTAAACACTTTCAACAATAAAAGAGAGAAAAGGCAGATCACAAACTTGGGCATACAATTAGAAAAACTTTGAAAACCAAGATATTAAGCCTTTCAGTTAAATATTAAAACAGAAAATCTATAAATCAAAGAAGAAATTAACAAAATTGAAAGCAAAAAAACATTTAATTAATAAACAAAACTAGGACTCTTTTATCAAAAATCAATAAAATAAATCGGTAGTTTGATTTTTAAAAGAAAGAATAAAACCAAATTATCAGCATTAAAAATAAAAAGGATGAATTCACAACCAATGAAGAAGATATAAAAAATTGTATAAAAAAAAAACCTATTTCATCCAGTTACATGCCAACAAAACTGGTCATCTAAATGAAACAGATGAATATTTACAAAAATAGAAATTGTTTAAATTAACAGAACAGGGAATAGAGTACTTAAAGTCTCAGAAAAAGAAATTTTAAAAGCTAAAAATGAGCTCTCAAAAAAAATAACTAGAGCCAAATGGATTTACAAGCAAATTCCATAAAATATGTAAAGAATAATTTTAATATTATAAAAGCTATTTGAAAATGTAGGGGAAAAGATTCTACTAAATTACTTCCATGATACAAATATGATCTTGAGAATTAGGTCAAAGAAAGTAAAAATGGAAAAATAAAACTACTAATATACCTAATCAATATCAGCTGTAAAATTAAAAAAAATATTAGCAAAGAGATACAGCAACACATCACAAAGTTTATATACTGTAACCAGGTTGGATTTATACCAGGAATGCAAGTTTGGTTCAATATTAGAAAAATTATAAATATAATTGACCATATTAATAAGAACAAAAATAACTATTTTGATTATATAAAATGTTTAAAAGTTTTTGCACAAACAAAACTGATGCAGCATAAGTTAGAAGAGAAGAAAGCAAATGGGGGGGGGTCTGCAGCAAGTTTATCTGATGAAGGTCTACTTTCTAAGACACATAGGGAACTTATTCAAATTTATAAGAGTAAGAGCCATTCTCCCATTGACAAATGGTTGAAGAATATGAACAAATATTTTTCAAAAGAAAAAATTCAAACTATCAATAGCCATATGAAAATGTACTCTAAGTCATTTATAATTAGTAATGCAAATTAAAACAGCTATGGAATTCTACGTCATATCCATCTGATAGATAAGTTAATAAAAACAGTTAAATAACATAAGCTAGAGATGCTATCAGAAAACAGGTGTATTAGGCACTGTTGATGAAAATGTGAAGTTGTCCAAGCATTCTGAAAATCTATTTGAAACTGTAGCCTGAAAGTTATTATACTGTGAGTGCCATGCCAGTATTAGTGCTGTATCTCCCAAAGAAGTCCAAGAAAAAGGACAGGGACCTATATGAACCAAAATATTTGCAGCAGCTCTTTTTGTATACAACAAAAATAGCAGGTAGGTGGCACAATGGATAAAGTGTTAGATCTAGAGTCAGGAAGACCTGAGTTCAAATCCAATCTCAGATTTTTTTCTCTTTTTTTTTTAGGCAATTGGGGTTAAGTGACTTGCCCAGGGTCACACAGCTAGTGAGTGTCAAGTGTTTGGTCTGAGGCCAGATTTGAACTCAGGTCCTCCTGATTTCAGGGCCAGTGCTCTATCCACTGCACCACTTAGCTGCCCCATTTTTCTCTTTTTTTAAAAAAAAAATATTTATTTACTTTTAGTTTTCAACATTCACTGCCATAAGATTTTGAGTTCTAAATTTTCTCCCCCTTCCCCTCTTCCTCCCTCTCCAAAAGGGCATGCTATTTGATATAGGCTATATATATATGTGTGTATATATATATATATATACACACATATATATACATTCATATTAAACATATTTTCACATTAGTCATGTAGTCATATTGTAAAGAAGAATTAGAACCAATGAGAGAAACCATTAGAAAGGAGAAACAAGAGAGAGAGAGAGAGAGCAAATAGTATGCTTCCATCTGCATTCAGACTCCATAGTTGTGGAATCCTACTGTTTAAAAAAATGATGATGGGAAGGGTTTTAGAGAAACCTGATAAGACTTATATAAGACAATGCAGAGTGAAATGAACAGAACCAGGAAAACAATTTATATAATAACAATATTATAAAGATAAATGACTTTGAAATGACTTATGAACTCTGATCAATGCAAATGACCAACAATGATTCTGGAAAATTCATGATGAAATATGCTCCCCCACCTTTTCAAAGAACATAATCCAGCATAATCCCCACTGGATACCTTCCACAAATGTTGACTTAGAGACTTTACTTTAAAAGGTTTTATGGAGAACAAGATTGAAATTACCAGAAAAAAATGAAATTTGAAGATGAATCGTGGATTTTGTTTATATATTTTTGTCTTGCTATTAAAAGTGCTAATTCAGTACAATAATTCCTTAGAACCATTGGCAAAGAAACATGGCTGGCCTTCAGGAACAGAAAGGAAGTAGCTACTGATCCAGGTGAATGACCTGATGTTTTTACCTGTATAGTAGCTGTGGTTAACCAAAACATTTAATCATGGAGGAGCATCTGAAGGATTGTTAAGAGTTCTTAGATTGGTCCTCAGAATTCTGGGGACAGAAAACACTTGAGTGGAGGAGAAAGGCGAAGGACTAGTTAGTGAAGCAATATGTATGAGGATCCTTGGGTGTTATGACTTTCATTGGTATCAATGAATCCTACTGGCACACTCCTTATTCCAGTAAAAGAGTCAGCCAAGTGCGTCCCAAATATGTTCTTCTCATTGTATCCTCACTTGAGCAGTTGCTTTAGATATCAGGTGTATTTAAAGGGATGACATGGCATAGCAGAGCATGGAATACAATCCAATGTCATGGAAACGCATTTATTAAGTGCTTGCTTACTATGAGCTAAACACTGGAGTACAAATAGAACACTAAGACAGTACCTCATCTCAAACACCTCATATTCTGTTTGGAGAAGACAACATAAAGGAAGTGCAATTCCAGGGCATGTGGCAGTGCTTGGGGGTCTGGAGGGCACAGGGGCAGGTAAATGGAAAAAAGTCTGATGATTCTTAGGGCCCAGTGTCAGAGGGAAAGTATTATGTTTGATAACTCTTTAATTATCATCAAAAGGATGTGAGCAGCCATATCCTTCCCACAGTCTAGGCCCATGATAAGAGAGAAGAAAAGATCTTGAGCAAGTGGGCAGCTAAGGTGAGACTTTTAGGGGAAGGAATCCAATCTGGTCTGATAGACTTCACCTTCTATAACCTAATGCATACCCTTAGGACTCTGAATCAGGCCATGTCTAGGACCCATGTCAGTTGGAAGTGTTTTTTGGATATATTTCAGCTATATAGCTTTTTTTTTGTTTGTTGTTGTTGGTTTTTTGTTGTTGTTGTTGTTGGTGTTGGTTTTTTTTGGCAATTGGGGTTAAGTTACTTGCCCAGGTCACACAGCTAGTAAGTATCAAGTGTTTGGTCTGAGGCTAGATTTGAACTCCGGTCCTCCTGACTTCAGGGCCAGTTCTCTATCCACTGTGTCACCTAGCTGCCCCTATATAGCTTTAGCTACTTACAGATATTTGGTTTATTTTTATGCCAGGATGTATAACATAAACTATTAGATAACGAAACCCATTTTATTAAAAAGAAATACAGCCAAACAAACAGCAAGTGTTATCACCTTCAAAGTGGTATCTTGGAAGGCTTATCCTAACTTATTCCAACAATGATGCCATTACAATTCATGCTTTTTTATCTTTTTTTTTCAGAGCTGCCTTTTGAGCTTTTAGAACACTCTTTTCAATATATACTTAGTGCCAAATATTCACTCTTTGAGGATGTATTTTTTAATAGCCAACCCAATTCTGTATTGTGTGGTCAATAACTGGGGTGATCAAGCTGGTTAAATCCAGTTTTGGACAAAACTGAAACGTGGTAAAGCACAGGATTAATTTGTTTCTGAAAATCAAAAACTAGCTTTAAAGGCAATTTCAGGAGTTCTAAAAATATTTAGATAAATGACAGCATTAGTTAACTAAGGTCACAGCCATAAAAGGGAATTCATTTGAAAAAGTATAGGAGATAATGTTGGCCCTTGTGTGGCCTCCTCATCTCCAAAGGCATGATATCAACTTGGCATTTATATATCCTATTCACACATTCTAAAATTCAATAGTTGCTTCTCTTATCATTCACCACTGAGTCACTTTCTCAGGCTTCCCTTTACCCAGTTCCCACTTCTCCCCTCTTTTCTTGATTTTTCCTCCCACCAATAACATTCGATTGCATAAAATCTGACTGAATACATAAAGGATCTATGACTTGGTTAGTGTAGGGAACTCCATTCATCAGTGCAAATCATAACCTTATAGAGAAGTGCTAAGGAGTAGTCTAAGGCATGTAGAAGTTAAATGACTTATCTAGAATCATATAGTTGGTAATCACAGAAGCAAGATTCGAGCCTATTTCAATGAGCATTCCACAACAAGCCTGACTAACCACTACATCATACGGCCTTTGTGGTATGATTCTTTAAAAACCAGCCAGTGTCCTTCCTTTAGTCACACATTGAATAATGTGTCATCCAATCCTTCCTACACAAAACCCACTAGGATCAGAGCATGCAATTTAAGTAGTTGTTGCTTTTCTGTTTTTTTGGTTTTTTCCCTCTAGCCACTGGGATAGATTTTTGCTGACCAGCCCACACTCCCCCAATTAGTCTCCAATTGGATCTGCAGTATATTTGCATGACATCTGGCTAGAGTTAAAGGTGCAGTCTGCAGTCATGGACAAAGCAAAACTAGCAATGAACCCCTGACCCCAGCCTCATTAGCATGGCATTCTAACTGACTGAGCTGCACACCTACTTTTCCGCATTAAGCATTCTTTACCAAACATTGTGGCCACACTTAATTGTCTGTAGCACTGCGGTTTCTTACTGCTTCAGGACAACTTCCTTCCTAGGGAATGTTTTCTATTGATTATCATTATTGTATTTTATCACGTGCCAGAGAGGAAGACAACCTTTGGATTAAATCTCAACCATTCAGTTTCTAATAAAGATTTTTATTTACAGTAATGCCCTTCAGATTTTTTGGCACATGCACCCCTCTGTTGGAAGGTCAGTCTGAAGCTACTATTTTATGACCATAAGTGGTTTCATTTCCCTGAAGTGGATTGCTGCTTGCTTAAACATGCTATTGACCATTCCAAGTACTTAGGAAATTAAATTAAATGAGAGCCTTAGGTAAACGGTCTTTAGAATGAGATCTAGTCATGTTCTGAACTCATATTAAAGACAAAATGTCGTAAGTTCATTTAATATTTTGACTGCAGCAGAAGTTTCATTAAAGTTTCATAGGCAAGTGATAAAGCCTAATTTTGATGCCTCAATATGTCATGGAGGTGGCCCTGGGCTCTCAAAAGCCATGTCATTGCATTCCTGGCTCTAGCCAGTTAAGCTGGAGCACTTTGGCATACTAATCCAATTATTATCTCCATATCTGTCATCCTTAAACCTGGCTAGCTAAGCTCAGAGAGTTGTTGTCACCAGAAGATTGCACATAAGGTAATGATTTTTTTTTCAACCATAGCTACTCATGAAGATAGTTTACAGAGGTAGTGGTTGAGTGGCAATCTACATTACTGGAGGAAGTGTTCACATAGGTTGACATTTTTTTGAAGTATTGACATTGGTTTTTAAAAACTGATAACCTTCAAATAAAGTCATTTCCACTCTTAAATATCTAAAAGTCTCTTCTCAGAGAGACATTCCCTAAATTAAATATTTTTGTTAATGCCCCTTTGGGAAGCAATTTGTACAAGGGCAGATCCTGAATTCATAAGGACATAAGAACGGGTGGTATATTAAGCTGGAACCCAGATCCACTCATTTCCTTTCAATGACAATGCTACCAATAGGCAGTTTGTAGTAAGAGAGGCATAATTGTCCTCTAATAAGGCAGCTAGGTGGCACAGTGGATAGAGCACTGAGCCTGAAGTCAGAAAGATTTGAATTCAAACCTAACCTCAGATACTTATTAGCTATGTGACCTTGCTCAGTCACTTAACCTCTTCGAGCCTCTGTTTCCTCATCTGTAAAATGAGTATAATAAAAGCACCTACCTCCCACAGTTGATGTGAAGATCAAAAGAAATAGTCATAAAATGCTTAAAACGATATTTGGTATGTAGTAAATGTTATATAAATGTTAGCTATTATAATTAACAGTTGATGATGATGATGATTTCAAAAGCATAGCTCCTAATTTCCCTTAATCAACACCCATGATTTATCTAACCCTTCTTTAATCATTTATATTGTTGATCAGTGTCACCTTTTGTAGTCTTGAGCATATTTTTTCATTGTGATAGAAAGTCTGAATGAGTATTTATTATGCACTTACTATGTACCGCTAAATTCTGGGGAAACAAATAAAAGCAAGCAAATATAAGTTTCTGCCTCAAGTCTAGTTGGGGAAAACAACATACAAAAGGGAACCAGAGCGGATAGAATAGATACACTCAAATTCAGATGGTTTGGAAATAGCTGGGAAACAATATGGAGTTGAGCCATGGTCTTGAGCTATGTAAGGGGAAAACTCATCTATCAGAGCCCAGGACCACAGAGGCAAAATCTAAGTTTCCAGGTAGGGAGGAGGAAGAAGGTACATGGTTGATGGCCATAAAGCAAGTGGCATAATTCATGCTGATTGTGAAATGAAGATGGTCTTTCCTTTGATTTATCTTAAACTTGCCGCCTTCTAAACTAAGCTGTATCTGTTATTTTGAATATTCTAGAATTTAATAAATAAGTTAATGGTAACTCTAATAATGTTCTAAAGTCATACCACCATTCCTTTTAGAGTAAAAATCTCAAGGGGAAAGAGAAAACAATGTAACTAATTATGAGGTAAATATGGTACAAGTATGGTATCATGAAAACATAGCATTAAGTAAAATGGCATTTCAGAGAGGGCACTGAATGTCATGGGTAAAATAATATAAATATTATAAAGAGATGGTGGGTTGGTGTTACAACAGAGAATTGAGAAATTATAGTGGGAATTGAGGGCAAATGTGTTCACAACTTCATTGAAAATTAAAGTTGGTTGGGGCAATGTTATGCTTGTATTAGAACTAACATGTCATTAGGTTAAAATTAACTAAGTACCTACTGTGTACAAAGCAGCATGCTAATTGTTTGAAGAAAAATAGATAGAAATTCACAAAATCACAGATTTTCAGTTAGAAAAGATCTCAGAGGATGTTTCAACCTGTATCTGAGTGGGAATTGCCTCCACATGTTAAAAGCTACATATATTCAGAATACAAATTAAAGTCATGAAAAAAATGAAGGATTTAAAAGAAGATAAGTTGTATATACTTTCCATTAGTTCATTCATTCAAAAACAAGTATTTTGTAACTACCTCCTACTGTGCTAGGCACTGAGGAAACAAAGAAAACAATTAATCAATTATTTACATTCTCTTAGGGTGAAGAAGACAACATGTACATAGAAAATTAAGTCCTAATAAAGTAATGGAGTGGAGCACTAACTCTTGGATCTATAGGATCTGTTATCTGTTAAGAAATAGAAAATTTGAAGACAATATATTGGACCTTGCTCTTTAACACAGCTCTAAGTGACAGAATAGATGAAGAAATATAGATAAATGTACATACATACACACACACACACATGCGCGCATAAAGAAGCTGTATATTTCAGTTCAACAAATATTTCATCAGAGAAAGGCCTTGTCTCTGTTCTGTAGTAGATGGTAACCAATTTTATATACATATATGTACACACAAGAAAAACAGAGAGAATAAAAGCAATAAAACTCATTCATTGAATTGAGGGGGAAAAACACTGGGTATAGAACACCCAGTAGGGTGCCCATGTAGGGCACTAGGGAAAATATAAGGTATAGATAAGAAATGCATAGTCCTCTCTCTGGCCCTCTTTTCCTCATATCTATATTCATGGGATTAGTCTTAAAAGATACTTTCCTAAATGAGAAAAGCAAAATTGGAAAAGGTAATTTGAGAATCAACTTCACTTGGGAGTAGATCATGGGCTTCCTATGTTTAGTCCAATGCTACATCCATGAAAACTATGATGTCTTCTCATTACACTGACCTCTTGATCTTTCAAATATCACCATGACCCAAGACCCAGTTAACTTTGGTGTCCCTCATTCCCACTCTACACTTCCCATCTCTGGCTTTGGGAACTGTAATCAAATTGGTACTGCAATTGCTTCTGGAAAAGGTATGTCAGTAAACTGCTCTCTGACTCTACTTAGCATCCCTGGGATTCCTCAGACCAAAATGCCCTTCCCTAACAACTACTTTTCTATATGTATTTCAGAAAGGAGGGGGGATTCTCTCAGTTTTGTATCTTAGATACTGATTACTTACCACAGTGTGAACATATAGTTAAGTATTTAATAATTGCTTTTTTGTTTATCATTCATTCACCTTTTTTCAATGGCTTAATAATATAATTAATCACCTCTGAAGAAGATCATTCTTTTAACATAGATGGTATGTTTTCACTTTTAAGATTATCAAGAAATACTTTTCTATCTTCTATTAAAGGTCAAACCTTTTATCTTGTTTGTAGAAAGGTATCTCAAGTTGTTTTGTATCTGGCCACTTAAAATCAATTTTCTAGTTCTGAATGTAGCTAATTTATGAGTGTAATAGGAGGTCTGGCACATACATACACAAAGCGTATCCGCTCACTTGGTTAACATAACTCCCCCATATAGAGAAACTGAGCAGCTTGCATCTAAGAAAGTCATGATGACACACAAGGGAAATGCCTTGGAGAAAATGTGTAATCTGTACATAACATTCTATAACTGGTGACCAATCCATGTGTGTAAATTGATTTTAGAGGTCACCCACAGAGAGTGCTACAGAGTGTACTCTCTATTGTGATGAAGATCATAGCCTTCCCAAGTCCACTTATTCTGTGTTACTCTTGTCCATATGTTCCAGTAAATCCTCTTTAGGATTTATTTATTATAGGGCTTATTTTTGAGTTCTGCTGACAGAGTGTGGATTCCAATAGAGCATAATGGTTGTCCACTGATTACACAGGTTATCCCTTTCTCCTACCTACATTCTTTTCTGGTCATACATGATTAAAGGATAAGAGAATAAAAATGAAGGCACTAGCTCCAGAAGGCCAAATATACATTGACCAAAATCAGTTGAAGAGGATATTTCAAGGACAGCAGGCCTATGGGTCAATTGAGACAGACATTTGGGGAAAGACATACTATAAGGCAATGGGGGTTAAAATTTCAGGTGGTGGAAGAAAACTCCTTGGGGCAGGGAGGTGGGATGTAAAAAAATCAACAAATATGAACATTGTGCAGGAAAAACAATATGACATAATGAAAAATGTTGCTTCTGAAGTAAGGAAAGAATTGGATTTAAATCTGGCCCTGAACATTTAGCAGTTATATGATCTTATATGATCTTAGCTCTGAGCTTTATTCTTTTCTTCATACAGTACTAATACTTGTTCTGGGGGTTAAATGGAATATACAGATCTAACTGTGGTTGAAGGTATGAGTTATTTGACTGAAAAACAGTTCTGGTTGACCTCCTCTCTGGCTTCCACACTTCTGTGGGTGGGATCACTCTTTCCCAATTCCTTCCTTCAGGCAGGACTATCTCTCTAGCTCAACCCTGGGGGCAGGGGAAAATGGAGAGGGTTGTTGCTAAAGGCCACTGTCTTAGAATAGGGCTTCCTCATACTTTTAAATAATAATAATGATAACAATAATAACAATTTCTAACATTTATATGGTACCTAGTATGAGCCAGGCATTATACCAAATGCTTCACAATTATTATCTCTTTTGATCCTCACACCAACCCTGGAATGTAGGTGTTATTAATATCCTTATTTTACACATGATGAAACTGAGGCAAACAGAGGTTAAGTGACTTGTCCAGGATTACACAGCTAATGAGGTCTTTCTCATTCGAGACCCAGAACTCTATCCACTGTGCCACCTAGCTACCCAAGCTGCCTCATACCAGACTCTTGTTGACTCAAGTTGTGCCTAGGTTCCTTCTTGGTCTAGATTCATTTAATCATTTTCTTGCTCTGGAAGAACTCTAATAATAGCTACCAATAGAACACTGGTTTATTCTTCAGCCTCCAGCTGATAAAAATAATATCAAAGATTACAAAGAGAATTTATTCTCCTCTTTCTGTGTGTCCCAGGGTTACCATACCCTCCATTCCACTATTTTTAATCCCCCAAACCCACACATGCCACAAAGAAAAAGGTTTTAGAGAAACTATTGAAAATAAATAGACATATTTTAAAAAGAAATAAAGGTGGGGAGGTAAAAGGTCCATCACTGTAGCTCATGGTAAACAGGGACAGTTTTATTTTCTTCTCATCTGGGCATTTTCAGAGCCTCTTTAATCTCTCCTTCTAGTCACCCACTACAGTAAGCCACTACTGAACTTGAGAGTGGCAATAGCCCCTTTGTATGAACATATCATTGTGACTGAGATCTCTCTCATGTTCACTATGGTGAGCTTGCCCTCAGGCCCTTGTCTACCACTCAGAGTTCATGTGTGCTTCTCACCTTTCCCAAGATTTTAGGATCTTTAGGATCAGAAACACTGAGGATTTCTGTCCTGTCCTGCAGGATTCTACCCCAGTTGCACTGCGATTCCTTTCTATGTACATACAAAGTCCTTCATAAACTTTAGAATGCTATAAACATTAGCTATCATTATTTCTCTACATTCATCTCTATCAATATATTTTGTTTTGATTTAAAGTTACCAATGAAGACAGTTCACAAACCTAAAGTCTGACAATGACAGAAAAGACAACCCCTTGATAAAATCCTACGTATAGAATTGTAGTTACTAACGGTAGAAAATTGTAATTATAATGGCAAGAAAACTACATTAAATTATTCTCTAACAGATTTCAAAAACTATCAGCTACATATACCAGAAAAAAGTAGATTCAAGGATACAGTATGACTTGTCCTTCTCTCTATGATGATAAATAATATGAAAGAGGATAGATAACCTTGGTATAAAGTATTACGCACAGTTGTGATACATTATGATAGATCTGTAAAGAATTAGCAAGTTGCTTTCTACATATCTACATAGCTAAGTGGATTCATAAAATTGAGAAATTTCTGAACCCTGGGAGGATAATAGTTCATATTTCCATGGCACTTTAGGGTTTGCAAAGAGCTTTACATATATTATCTCATTTGATTCTCACAAAAAACCCTATGAGATAGGTGTTATTATTATTATTATCTCATTTTGTATATGAAGAAATTGAAATTAAATGACTTGCCCAGGGTAATAGAAGCATTAAAGTTTTGAGGATCTTTTGGGCATCTTAACTCCAAGTTCTACATTCCAACCTCTATGCCATGAGGTTAGTTAAGTATTACCCTGATAAAATCAGAAATGAGGGTAATTTTTTTTGCATTTTTTGGATTAAGTATTTTACTAGTTATCTACTTAACCAAGAGGCAGATATCATAGTGGATAGAGTGCCAGCCTTGAAACCAGGAAGGCCTGGGTTCAAATCCTGCCTCTGACACAGAAAGTCACATAGTATGACCATCACTAAGCCTTCAAGTAGTTCAGAAAAAACTTTATCTAAGACTTTGAGTTGCAGATCAGGGGCTGGTTTCCATTAGTAGAAAGCTTATAGACATAACCCAGTCCCACAGGAAATCACTGAAAAATGTCCTGGGAGACACCTTCTAATTCACTGAAAGATGCATTGTCCTTTAAGTTATATAATGTTTCCTTCCTTGTGTCCTTTTTAAACACCTAATGAAACAACAGACAGGACAGTTTTGAGGGAAAAGTTCCAAGGCCAAAACGTTCTAAGGAGATGTGTGCAAACTGATCTGCCAAGCAACAACATACCAAAGTGGGTATCACCCAGCTGTCTGTGCCTAACGAATGCTTATGTCATTGACTCCCGACAGGTTCTTTGGTGAAGCTTGGAACATCTAGATGAAAAAAAAAAAAAACCCAGGTTCCCAGTGATTAGAAAGCTAAAATTCTAGATCACACATTCAGAACCTGAAAGCAAAACTATTGTAAATTAATAAGATCAATTGTAGATATGAATGACTAAGGCCTGGATGGTGGGAGGATCATACTATCCTCATCAGCATCTCATAATCTAATGGCTAGATCAGTGATCTAGTCTGATATGACGCAGATCACAACCAATCACTACCTGCCTCTCCTGCTGATCCCTTGTGCATATCATCCCATACATTTGCCACAAAGTATTCTCCCAACATTTTGAAGAAAGGGTTCCTCAAAATCTTTTTTACTTTCCTGAATGCCAAGGAAGCATGAAAAAAAGGATTTAACCCTTAGATGATGGAAAGAAAATTTAGGCATGAGTACTGTAAAAAAATATTATTTCTAAAGTAAGTCAGGTTTAATATGAATGTATTATAGACATCTTAAAAAGCTTCATATAGAGAAAGAAATTTTTGATACTTGGCATATTATGAAAAATTTTTTTCTATAAATTGGTTAAAATATCATTACTTCTTCTTTCCTCCAAAAACTGAAAGCAGTAAAAGTTGTAAGTGACTTAATATAAGCCATTTGTTTGCTTTTATTCTCTTGTGTTTTGTTTTAAATAGGTAAATAGATTAAGTAGAACATGAAAAGGCAGTTTGTGACTAAGAATGTAAAACCTTAGCAAGTATCACACTAATTGTAAATATATAAATATTCCAACAGATCTGTGGCCTCAATAATGTGGGCATTCCTTCTGATGGTATACATTATAGCACATCTATGCCTGCCCAATTTTTTGTGACTCTTGTCCAAATCATCTCATAAATTCACGTGGGCAGGGGTTCAAGAGAGAGATCCACCAAGCAAACTTTGAATTTTCTTTGTTTTCAAAGGATCCTAGTCTGAAAACTAGAGGTCAATGCCCTCATTCTCCAGGTGAGCAAATTGAAGCTCGGGGAAGGTAAGTGATTTTTCCCAAAGTCAACTAATGACAACAGTGAATGATGGAGGAGATATTTGAACCAAAGTCCTCAGAGTTCCGCCTCTTAGCTCTTAATATTGTAAAGACACCAATGGCACACTAGACCTGTTTATCAGTTATCTCACCCTCTCTCTGCATGACTAATTCATCTTCCTTTTCACTCATGCATGTGGGTGAGAATATATGGCAATACATAACCTAAATATCTACTGTATTTTTGCCAGAGTTGCCAGATGAAGTAGTTTTCCCACCTTCTTTTCCAAAAATCATCCTTGTCAGTCACTCAGAAATTTCAAGATCTTGTTGCCCCTTGCACAACTTCTTATTGTTATGTGAAATTTTAAAATTAAAAACATAATTATAATGTCTTGGCTTGTGTTCTCATGTTACCAAAAGCCCTAATGAAAGTTCTAGGAACTTGTAATAAATTATCAAAAAATGAATTTTTATCTGGCAGGGAAAGGTGATGCATTCTATTTCAAAACAACAGAAAACCAAAACAAACCCCAATATGTGATTCACCATGGAAGGGGGGGATAGATTAAGTGTAATAATTCCAAGAAGTTAATTTTCATTTTTAAAAACAATGAGGTGAAACATACAATAAAATTTGGAGCAAAATATTAGAGGACAGCAAATATGTAGGAATGAAATGTTTAATTGGGGAGAGCTCATGGAGGGGAGGATAAGCTAGCTGAAAACTATACTTCCTTGTCATTTCAGAAGGAACAGAATACTAAAATGCCAAAATTCAGGCATAGTACCTGAGAAATGAAAAAGTGCCCTCAAAACTAACCTTTGCTGTTTTCTGGCAGATTCACTTATACCATGATCGAAGCGAATTGTTATTTGGGGATCAAAAATACTAGAATTAGCTAGTTAGGAAGAAAATAAATTACTAGAATCACAGAGAAGTATAACTTCATAAGAAAGAAAGAAAGCATCCCATTTAAAGGCATTAAAAAACGAAAGACTGGAAATCCTTGAAGTTATATTGAGGAACTGTTTTGGCCTTCAGTGTTCTTAACTTCAACCACTCTGGTTTTTTCTCATAGACTGGTTTAATTTTTCACTGTGAGGAGCAGTTGGTATAAAGCATGCCTCATTAGCTCATGGGAGGGAGCTGGTCTTCATTAATTCAGCTCTCACTTCATTTGCTTTGCACACAGACATAATTAGCTTCAAAATAACTTAGGTAACTTCGATAGATTTATTGCTCCAATTTTACTTTGCAGTAAGTCTTTTCCATTCTTATTCCAGTAAGTTTCCGGGCTTAAAATTCAAAAGGACAAAGCTTGCTTTAGGGAGTGATATGAGGTTGAGTGGTGTTTCAGAAAAATTATTCAATTAATAGGAAGAGTTAACACTTTAAGACTTTAGCTTTTCATGAGTGGAATTTTGTCATTTTCTTACTCTCGAATGCTGGGGAGATGGACAAATTCTTAGAGGGAAAAAAAGCCTATTAAAAACTCCAGTGGAGAAGTTTTTTTCCTCAGCCCTTTGCAAGATACTCAGTACCTTATGTTTGGATCCAAAATTAAAATACTTTCTAGAGAGGTGGAGCCAAGATAGCTGAATAGCAGGAAGAAGTAGAGTTGAGTTCCCCGTCTCCCTGGCCCCATATCACTGTCAAACAAATCTAGAAAATGAACAAGACAGAATCCTGATGGGAAATCCAAGAAAAAAATCATGGTGAGTCATTCTTTCAGTACAAATTTTGTACTGGGAGATAGACACACGGGTCTTGTGTCGGGGCAAGAAAAGGTTTCAAATCCAGTGAAAAGGGGCCCAATTTTGTACAGGATGCAGGAATAGATGACAAGTGGCAGCTCTATTGCTCACTCTACAGTTCTGTGTCACAGATCCAGGGCTTACTAAGAAAAAGAACTCCTAGGGGTTTTCTATAGTGAGGGATAGCTATGGAAGCCAAGAAGATAGTTTAGAAACAAGGAACAGCTGCATGGTTTTGATCCCAAGAGCAAAGTAGGGTCTCAGTTGCAGGCTCCAGCCCAGTCTAAGGCCTGGAGTGTACTAACTAAGTAAGAAACTCAGACAAAAGTGGAGCCTGCAGTGGTACCACT
Organism: Vombatus ursinus; assembly: GCF_900497805.2. Lineage (NCBI taxonomy): Eukaryota > Metazoa > Chordata > Mammalia > Diprotodontia > Vombatidae > Vombatus > Vombatus ursinus. The sequence continues at coordinate 7,204,921 of NW_020949613.1, read as the reverse complement.
GAAACAACAGAACTTCTGATATGCCAAGTCCAGCAGCAATCTGCTAGAACTCTAATCAGGGTCTGTTGTTCAGATCCAAATCGAGGTCATCTAAGTTGCAGAACTTAAGTCAGGAGCGCTGTGATCAAACTTTGCCATGTATAAGAACACTTTGGGAGCACTGAAAGCTTTCAGATCTTCAGCCTGAGCTATCCCTGAGATCCCGGAATAAATTGATACTCAATAATCCAAGAAAACAGTAACAAAATCAGCTCAGACATTCCTTCAAGAAATAGATGGAGTCCAGCCATAAAATAAAGTCCAAAGTCAGGAAGCAGGCTGGAAGAATATATAAAAAAAGAAAAGAAACCGCCACAAAAAGTTATTGTGGTGCACAAGATGCATAAGATGCAAACCTAGAGAAAGAGGTTGACTCCAAAACATCTACAATCAAAGCCTAAAAGAAAATATAGTTTTGGCACAAATTCTATTAGAATTCCTGTAAAAGATGAGGCAATACTTTTAAAAGAATTTATTTTTTTAATAAATTAAATGAGAGGACTAAAGAAAAAAACTAGCAAAAGAAATGAGAGATATAGAAGAAAGGATTTGAAAAGTAATTAATAGTTTGACACAAGCTATACAAAACCATATCAAAATACTAATACATTGTTGGTGGAGTTGTGAACTAATCTGACCATTCTGGAAAGCAACTTGGAACTATGCCAAAGGGCAATAAAACTGTGCATGCCCTTTGACCCAGCCACAGTACCTCTTGATTTATATCCAAAGAGATCATGAAAAGCAGAAAAGGACACACATGTACAAAAATATTTATAGCAGCGCTTTTTGTGGTGGCCAAGAATTGAAAATTGAGGAGATGCCTATCAATTGGGGAATGACTGAACAAGTTATGGTATATGAATGTAATGGAATACTATTGTTCATAAGAAATGATGAGCAGGTGGACTTCAGAAAAACCTGGACTTACATGAACTGACGCTGAGTGAAGAAAAACCTGGAAAGACTTACATGAACTGAAGCAGAACCAGGAGAACGCTGTGCACAGTAACAGTCACATTGTACAATGACTGACTTTGATAGACTTAGCTCTTCTCAGCAATACAAGGATCTAAGACAATTCCAAAAGACTTACGATGGAAAATGCTATCCACATCAAGAGAAAGAACTATGGAGTCTCAATGCAGATCAAAGCACACTATTTTCTTTTTTTGCTGTTCTTGTTCTTTCTTGTGGTTTTTCCCTTTGGTTCTAATTCTTCCTTACAACATGACTAATGTGGAAATATGTTTAATATGATTGTGTATGTATAGCCTATAACATATTGTATGCCATCTTGGGGAGGAGGGAGCAGAGGGAGTGGGAGAAAATTTAGAACTCAGAATCTTATAGAAGTGAATGTTGAAAACTAAAAATAAATAAATAAAATTAGGGGAAAAAAATCCTATCCAAGCAACAAGTTCCCTGAAAATTAGAATGGACTATATAGAAACTGAAGACATCATGCGATAACAAGAAATACAAAAATAAAGTGAAAGTCTAAAAAAATAGAAAAAACATATAAAGTATCTCAGAGCAAAAACAACTAACTTGCAAAACAGATTATTACAGCTAGTAACCAGCATTTATATAACACTTAACTATGCGCCAAGCACTACACACTTTACAACTTTTAGCTCATTTGATCCTTACTCTGGGAAGTAAATGTTATTATTACCCTGCTTTACAGATGAGAAAACTGAGGCAAACAGAAGTTAGGTGACTAGCAGGATGACAGAGCTAGAAAGTGTTCAAGGCTAGATTTGAATTGAGATCTTCCCTAATACCAGGCCCCATCCTCAGGGACAATGGCAATAACCTCTGAAAAGTATGCATCTCCATGTTTTATTCCTTGGTTTATATTAGCAATCAGAAAATTGTCAAACAAAGTTATCTCTGTTATTGCAGCTATGCAAATTACTTTGTACAAGGGATACAGTTGATATGTTTCATTTTGTAAAAGCATTGGTCATGCATATGTGCTTCTGTTGACACTGAGCATCTGACCACAAACAGATAAAGCCACACTGAGCTGGTTTCCCCCACCTTTAATTAGTTCTCTCTCAGTTAAATGTGATGCAGTAGAAAGAATACTGACTGAAAGTCATGGGTCGCAGATTTGAATACCCCCTTTGACACTACCTGTGTGATCTTGAACAGGTTACTTAACCCACTTCAAGCCTCAGTTTCCTCCTATGTAATATAACTCAAACCTATTTAATTGCCACAGACAGTTGGGTTAGATGATCTTAAAGTTTCCTTCCACCTCTAGAATCCTAAGAAGTGGTAGATTACATACCATACACGTATTTCATTTTTTCTCTTTTGTTTTGTTTGTAATGCTGTGGTTTTTAAGTACTGCTATTACTCTGAGGAAACTTGCAAACATTGGAGCTCTTAAAGAGGATACACTTCTTCAACAACTATTAGAGATATTGTAGTGTTAGTGTAGGAAACTTGAGCACTTCAAAGATCATCTAAGCCCAGTTGAATCAGTTATACTGAAAGCACAAAAGGAAAGTGTGGTCAGAAATGAAAAACAGGCAAAAACTGACAAATTACTGCTGTAAAACAGCCTAAGTATTCTCAGGAAACAAGACAAGTTCTACAGAAGGACCTGGCAGCTAGAGGGTTTGCTATTGATTCCTTTACAATACTATGTGGGTCTCCTGAATTTCTAAGAACACTATTAAAAAAAATAAAATAGCCCCTAACCATTACTATTAAGAACAACTCTTATCATAGACAAAACAATACAAATACTAGAGTATTGAAGATTGGAAAAAGGTAATCTTTACTGATGAATCTTGTTGGTTTTTATTTTTTTTTTTTATTCAAGGCTATACCAAAACCACTATCAAAAGAAAACCTGGTGAATCTGTAAGATCTAGGCATCTTCGTCCACTCCACAAAAACGTTTTGGAGATTTTTACTTCTGGTGGATCCAGGAGTCTTGTACTCATTGAGAAAATGATGAACTCTGATAAATATAGAAATATACTCTAAAATATATTTGTTTCACAATTATAGAAATTCCCAAATGGAGACAGAATACTGAAATATGACTTTATACCATACCATGCATCACAAAAAGGTTACAATATTTATCCAAGAGATGAAAATAGATATGCCCCAATGTCCTTGAAACTAGTCCTATTTAAATCCCATTAAAAATGTATGTGTTATATGCATCACCCTTAATCCAGCAATACCACTGCTAGATCTATATCCCAAAGACTTCAAAAAAGGGGGGGACCTATTTGTAGAAGAATATTTATAGCAGCTCTTTTTGTGGTGGCTAAGAATTGGAAATTGAGGGGATGCCTATTAATTAGGGAATAGCTAAACAAGCTGTGGTATATGGTTGTGATGGAATATTATTGTGCTATAAGAAATGACGAGCAAGATTATTTCAAGAAAACCTGGAAAGAATTAAATGAACTGATTCAAAGTGGGGTGAGTAGAACCATAAGAACATTGTACATAATAATGGCAATATTGTATGATGAAGAACTGGAAATGACTTAGCTATTCTCAGCAAGATAGTGGTCCAAGACAATATCAAAGGATTCATGATGGAAAATGCTATCCACATCCAGAGAAAGAACTGATACTGTCTGAATACAAACTGAAGTATGCTATTTTTCATTTTCTTTCTTTTTAATTAAAATCTTCTTGTATAAAATGACTAATTTGGAAATGTTTTACATGATTGCACATGTATGAACTACATCATAATGCTCACCATGTCGGAGAGTGGGGAAAAGAAGAGGGGAGAGAGGGATAGAATTTGGAACTCAAAAAAATTTTAAGATGTTTTAAAATTGTTTTAACATGTAATTGGGGAAAAATAAAATACAATAATAAAAGAAAATGTATGGGCTATAATTAGGCTAGATATGGGGGGAAATAGGCTATCTGGTAAAGGTATGCTTAAGGTACAATGTGATAAGTGCGGTTTCATGATGAAAAATTAAATAACATGTGAAAATCTTATAAACACTATACTAAACACTATAAAACATTATTTTAGCAAAAGGATGATATACTACATTTTGAAAGTTTTAAATCTAAAAAGTTGTAAGATTGTATAAGCAAATAAATGTAATCACTTTACTTTGCCCCAGTTATTTTATACACCACTGTATCCTGGAATGTTGTATAATCTTTGCACAGGCATGACATTCCTTAACAAATGTCAGGCTAAATTCTAACAAATGTTAAGGTATCTCATACCTACATTAAGATCATACAACTTTCCAAGATTGATGCAGGAGGTTTGATTATGCTCTATCAAATAATTTTTTTTCTTCACTTTTTATACTCAACAAATAGTAAACAAAGTGGGACCTTTAACTTTCTTTACATTTAAGTAAATATTATGTGACTATCAACATGTGGTCTACTACAGAATATCATTTGTGAAAGCCAACTTGGCTCCTCAAATTTTCATTAAGGATGCCCTTGATAGGTGAACTATTTATTCTAATAAATTAAGATTGTATCAAGATGAGGAAAGTCAGGTAGGCTGATAGTTATTTACTGCATTGGTTTGAGATATTTTTAGGTTTTTTTTTTAACTTAATCTGCAGCTATCTCATGGAGGCAAGATGAGCCTTGTGTAATTTGTGCTATAAGACCATATCATGGTCTTATTAAAAGATCAGCCAAATTGTTCTATTTATTCATCTCACATAACATTCAATCTCCCATCTCCATGATTCTGCATGGGTCATGCCTCTTATCTGGAAATCAAACCCTCCTCACCTTGCCACCTCACTTCGACTTTATAGAATTTCACTCTTCCATCAAGACACAACTCGTGTACCATCTTCTACATGAAGCCTTTCCTGATCTGCCTAACTGCTGGTCCTCTCCCTCCCAAACAACCTTATATTTACCTGTTTCATATTTATTCTATTTTTATTCTGCATATACCTATATAAAGTTATCCCTTCTATATAGTGGAGGGGGAGTGGTTAGGGAAACAGCACAATATGGAATATCCGCGTAAACTTTTTTGGCCCTCCCTTAGTACCTGAGAAGAAGTCTGAATTATTATGGTAGTAAAAGATAAAATATATTGATAGTATTCAATACTATACACATATTTTATGCATTTCTGAGTTTCTAAACTTTTTTGTGTTGTCAGCTGGCTTTAGCATGTCATCTGCAGCTTTTGCAAAACTCCCTAAAAAATTCCCATTTAATTTCGTTAAGCCAACTTGAAACCAAGATGGGGAAAGTCACAATGTAGAAAGGATAACTTTATGTACTTGTGTCCCTTGTTAGAATATAAATTCTTTGAGAGTAGGGATTATAGGATTATAGATCATCAGATTATAGATTTAGAAATGTGAAAGAGTTTACAGGTCATCAAGTCTAACCTCCTCATTTACATATGAGCAAAGGTACACTGCATCACTGGATACTGTCTGGTCCTTCGAGGTATTCTTAAATTCCAATCTGATTAATGTTTGTTGAATTGAACTGGATTGAAATAAGGTCAAATACTTTGGGTAAGACCAGCTTGTAAAGGGCGAGGAAATTTAGGTATTTCCTAATTTGGGTAGAAAGTTGGAAATTATCAGATATTATTATTACTATTAATAATAACAACAAAAACTCACACGATGGTGCTTTAATGTTTGCAAAGTACTTTACATTTATTATCTCATTTCCTTTGTGTGGGTGTCTGTTTTGTTTTGTTTTGTTTTGTTTTTAGTAGAAGAATAACATGATGAAAACAATGCTTAAAGGAGATTAATGTATGTGAATGACTCATGCTAAATTGGAGAAGGGAAAGCCTGGAGTCAGGAATGCCAGTTAGGAGAGAGACACAAAAGTCCTGTATTGAGGTAATAACTTGATCTCAGCTAGTAGCAGTAAGAGGGAAAGGAAAGGATGATAAATATGATTTTTCAAAGGTAATATAAACAGGATTTGGTAACAGATTGGATCTCGTCACAGAAGGGAAAATGATGACTCAAAGATGATTCACTCCACAGCAATGATGAGCCATCATAGAAGTGTAATTTAGAACTTGAAGAGACCTTAGAGTTTCAATAGATTGTCCCCTCTGTCATGCCCACTTTTTCATTTATTTTCAAGTTCTCCCTTTCTACAAGCTCATGTCCTACTACCTGCAAACATATTTGTGTCTCCTCTATTTTGAAAAAAAAAAAAAAAACAACTTCACTTGATCCTTCCCTCCCTTTTAGCTATCATCATATATATCTCTTCTTTTACAGTTGAACTCCTGGAAAAGGCCATCTACAGCTGGTACTTCTATTTTTTCTCACTCTCTTCGGTTCAGCTTCTGACGTTATCATTCCACCAAAATTGCTCCCCTATAAAGTTAATGATCTCTTAGTTGCAGAATCCAATGGTCTTTCCTCAATCCTCCTTCTCCTTGACCTCTCTGCAGTCTTTGACACCATTGAGCACTGTCTCTCCTACTTGATACACTCTTCTCTTTAGGTTTTCAGGACATGACTCTCTCCTGGTTTTCCTCCCATCTATGTGACTACTCCTTCTCTGTCTCCATTGCTGGATTTTCCTCCAAATTATACCCTCCAACCATAGGTTTCCCTCAGGGTTCTGTTCAGGACCATTTTTTCTTTTTCCTTTGTACTACTTCACTCGGTGATCTCAAAAGTTTCCATGGACTGACTTATTATCTCTATGCTGATGATTCTCAAATCTACCTTTCCTGCCCCAGTCTCTCTGCTGTCCTCTAATCTTGCATCTCCAACTGCCTTTCAGACATCTCAAACTGGATGTCCAGTAGACATTTTAAATTCAATACATCCAAAACAAAACTCACTCTTTCCTTCTAAACCTTCCCTAGCTCCTACCTTCCCTATTACTATAGAGAACACCATCCTCCTAATCCCTCAGGCTCACACTCTAAATTCCATACTATCTCTTGCTCCTCCCATATCTAAGTTGTTGCCAAAGTCCACCTTTGAGAAATCACTCCACTACCCCCCCACCTTTTCTCCTCTGACACTGCCACAACTCTAGTGCAGGCCCTTATCACGTCATGTTTTGATTATTGTAACTGCTTACTGGTGAGTCTACCTATTTCTAGTCTCTCCTCACTCCAATTCCTTCTCCATTGTGAATTAGTAACTGACTAGAGTGATTATGTCATGTACCACCTCCACTCAATAAACTTTAGTGTCTTCCTATTGCCTCCAGGAACAAATAGAAAATGCTCTATTTGGCATCTAAAAGCCTTCATTGCCCAGGTCCCTCCTGCCTTACTAGCCTTTGCATATCTTACTACCCAACACACTCTTCAGTCCATTGACACTGGCCTCCTGGCTATCCCATGAACAAGACATTCCATCTCTTTGCTCTGGGAATTCTCTCAAACTGCCCCCATGCCTACAGTACTCTCACTCTCCCTCCTCCACTATGACTCCTGACATCCCTGGCTTCCATTAAATCCCAACTACCATCTACTACAGGAAACCTTTCCTAATCTCTCTTACTTCCAGTACTTTCCCTCTTTTAATAATTTCTTATTTATCTTGTTACATATCTTGCTGTGTGTGTGTGTGTGTGTGTGTGTGTGTGTACATGTGTGAGTTTATAGGTTGTTTCTCCCATTAGATAGTAAATTCCCTAAGGGCAGGGATTGTTTTTTGCCTCCTTTTGTATCCCCAGGACTATGTGCCTGGCACATAGTGGGTACTTCTTAAATGTTTATTGATTTGTTGATTTGATTGCTAGAGATCATCTAGTCCTATTCCATAATTTTACATACAAAGACCTGAGATCTAGAAAGGTGAAGTGGTATCATGTGAGAATAAAATATTCAGAGTGTACAAAATGAAACAAATAAATATGGATAATCGGGTCTTCAAAATGAATTACCTAGATTTATCTGGTCTCCAGACATATATCTATGAATTAGGGTAGCAATAGAATCATCACTTTACAAATGGATACATTGAGAGGTAATTAACTAAGTTTCAGATTGTGTCTAGATCATGCCAAAGCAACTGCTTGGGAAAAATAATAAAAAAAATCCAATCAAAACCAATAATTAGGAGTCATGTTGAGAAAAATATAATTTTGCTGAAATCAATTTTTATTTCACTAAATTTAGGCCAACTAGTTTTACATAGCAGAAACAGTCTCAGTGAAAAAGGAGGATGCTTAGTTCTTACATAGTTCTAAAAATGTGTACTTTCTCTATTTATCAAATCATTCTTTTAAGTTGGCACAGGATAATAACATGACAGTGTAGATCCTTCAACAATCAGTAATGACCTGTGGTTATTGCAACTTACATTTTGCACCAAGCCATCAATTAAATCTTATTCTAGCTTCAGTTCTAGTTCTAAGGATCACTGCACTTGCAAAAAGGTTTATATCATGAGAGGAAGTTACCTGCTGACCTAATGAATAATTCTTAAGCCCTAACACAGAAAACTTACTTTTAAAAACAAATAGAAATGTTAACAGCAGGATTTCTGACTAATAAACTATACCATTAAGAATGTAGGTTATAAGAATGCTGATCAATCTATAAACGTTTCTCAGCTGTATTCTTCCCTTCCTTTTTCTTTCCTAATTACTAAACTCTTCAGAAGGCATAAGGAAGTCACAGAATTTTGATATAATTGGATCAAGACTCCTAAAACAAAACTAAAGTATTGTTTTTAAATGTTCATCTGCTCTTTTGAAAGACCTGGAAATTTCTAATTTAGAAAGTTTTGGGAGAGAGAGGGCAGAGCCAAGATGGCAGAGTAAAAGCAGTGACTTGCTTGGGCTCTCCCCCAAACCCTTCCAAATACCTATAAAAAATGGCTCTGAACAAATTCTAAAACAGCAGAACCCACAAAAAGACAGTGAAATAAATTTCCAGCCCAAGATAACCTGGATGGTTGATCAGAAAGGTATATTGCACCAGGCTGGGAGAGGAGAGCAGTTCTGCGTGGGTGCACAGTCAAGGCAGGCCTCAGCAAACCTGGAGCAGGCCTCAGAGGACTGAATCCTGGGCAGCTGTGGCAGTTTCCAGTCTTCTCAACCCATGAACACCAAAGACAACTTAAGGTCAGTGGGAAAAGTCTGTTTCTGCGGTGATGAGAGAGAAGTGAAGGGTCCCAGCCCCATTCCCCGAGCTCAGCCCCAGGGTGGCAGCTGCCTCCTGAGCTTCTGGCCCACAGACTGAGGAGTAATCAAGTGGCTGATCAGAGGGGGATTGCAGGGATCTCTCTGCTGGTGCAGGATTCTCTTCCTTTCCCCATGCCTGGATCTGGGTCACAGTTCTGGATGGCGGTCCTGGGGCAAGGATGAGCACTGACATGGTGGAGTTTGTAGTGGTGGTGGAGAGGAAATCCTCCTCACAGTTCCAAGACAGAAAAGAGTGCTTGTGGTCACTCATACATCAGAGCACAGGACAAGAAAGGAGGAAACACCTCACCCTTGATCATAGCACCTTGGAAGAACTGAAAATTTACAGGTCCCTAGAAGTATTTCGGAAAACAGTTGCACAAAACCACTGAAGCTTAACCTTAATAAAGAGTTTATAACTCAAGTGATTGGCTGAGATCATGAGCAAGCAGCACAAAAAGAGTCAGACTATATTATCTTACTTTGGTGACAAAGAAAATCAAAACTCCACCAGAAGAAGACAACAAAGACAAAGCTCCTACATCCAAAGCCTCCAAGAAAAATATGAATTGGTCCCAGGCCATGGAAGAGCTCAAAAAGGATTTTGAGAAGCAAATAAGAGAAGTAGGAGAAAAACTGAGAGTGATGCTAAAGGAGACCCAAAAAATACTGAAGAAAATAATGCCTTAAAAAATAACCTAATCCAAATGGCAAAAGAGTTCCAAAAAGCCAATGAGGAGAAGAATACCCTAAAAAGCAAAATTGACCAAATAGAAAAAGAAGTCCAAAAGATTTCTGAAGAAAATACTTCCTTAAAAATTAGAATGGAGCAATTGGAAGCTAGCAACTATATGAGAAATCAAGGCACTGTAAAACTAATCCAAAAGAATGAAAAATTAGAAGAGAATGTGAAATATCTCATTGGAAAAAGAACTTACCTGGAAAATAGATCCAGGAGAGAGAACTAAAAAATTATTGGACTATCTGAAAGCCATGATCAAAAAAAGAGCCTAAACATCATCTTTCAAGAAATGATCAAGGAAAACTGCCCTGATATTTTAGAACCAGAGAGCAAAATAGAAATGGAAAGAATCCACCTATCATCTCCTGAAAGAGATCCCCAAAGGAAAACTCCTAGGAATATTGTAGCCAAATTCCAGAATTCCCAGGTCAAGGAGAAAATATTACAAGCAGCCAGAAAGAAACAATTCAAATATTGTGGAAACACAATCAAGATAATACAAGATTTAGCAGCTTCTACAATAAGGGACCGGAGGGCATGGACTATAATATTCCGGAGGGCAAAGGAGATAGGATTACAACCAAGAATCACCTACCCAGCAAAACTGAGTATAATCCTGCAGGGGAAAAAATGGTCATTCAACAAAATAGGGGACTTTCAAGCATTCCTGAAGAAAAGACCAGAGCTGAATAGAAAATTTGACTTTCAAATACAAGTCTCAAGTGAAACAGGGAAGAGGTAAACAGGAAAGAGAAATCATAAGAGATTTATTAAAGTTGAACTGTTTACATTCCTGCAGGGAAAGATGACATTTGTAAGTCATGAGTCCATTGTCAGTATTAGGGTAGTGGAAGAGAAAAAATATATATATATGTATGTATAGACAGATAGATAAAGGGCACAGGGTGAGTTGAAGATGAAGGGGTGATATCTGGAAAATAAAATTAAGGGGTGAGAGAGGATTATACTGGGAGAAGGAGAAAGGGAGAAGTAGAATGGGGCAAATTATGTCACATGAAACAGACAAGAAAAGGCTTTTACAATGGAGGAGAAATGGGGGAAGGTGAAGAGAATGATTGAATCCTATTCTCATAGGATTTGGCTTAAGGAGGGAATAACATACCCAATGGGCCTACAGGAAAATAAAGGGGGAAGGGGACAAGAGAACAGGGATGCTGATAGAGGGGAGGGCAGATTGGAGGAGGGGATAATCAAAAGCAAACACTTCTGAGGAGGGACAGGGTCAAAAGAGAGAATAGAATAAATGGGAGGTAGGATAGGATGAAGGAAAATATACTTAGTTTTTCACAACATGACTACTATGGAAGTGTTTTGCATGACTACACATCTATAACCTCTATCAAGATGCCTGCCTTTTCAATGAGGGTGGGTGGGGAGGGAGGAAGGGAGAAAATTTGTAACCCAAAGTTTTAAAAACACATGTAAAAGAATATATATAATTTTAAAAAAATTTAAAAAGTTTTGGGGATCCTAGATTTAGAGACTGAAGGGTCCTAGAGCTCATCTCAATCCAATGACCTTATTTTTCCTATGAGGAAAATTAGCCTGAAAGATATTAGGTAACTTTCCCAAGTTCCCTTTCACTGTATCAGTCAATATTTGAAACCAGGTCTTCTGACTCCAGACCCAGTGCTGTGTCATGCAGCCTCTATTTAATCATTGTAATTTAAAACTTTCAGAAACAGGTATGATCTGTTTTGTACGATTTTTTAATGACTTTTACAATTCCAAATTTAACTGACTCAAATGCATTTGTGACCAAAACAAAAACATGTATCTAACATGTCAACGACTAGTGGCAATAGAAAGATCAAACATTATCTGAAAAAATCTGAGAAGTCAAGGTCAAACTATACTATTTTGTTTGACTGTGTCAACTATCTGAATGAAACCACCTATTAACTAAAAAAAAAAAAATAAAGAAGGTCTACTGGCTAGATCAGAAATACTGTCTACAATATGGCTGAGTTGACACTCTTTCTAAAAATATTGATTTAATTAAATATTTGCCAATTACATGTTAAAAACATTTTTAACATTCATTTAAAAAATTTTTGAATTCCAACTTCTCTCCCTTCCTCCTGACCCTCCCCCTCTCCTTGAGAAGGCAAACAATATGATATCAATTATACATGTGAAGGAGTTGACTTGTACTCTTTAAAAAAAAACTTTTTAGGTTCTCTGAATTTGAAATTCGCATCCTGCTGGGTTAATTGTATTCATTCAAATCTTCTTTTTCTCCTGCTTCACCTTACCTAATAAATACTTCATACTTTGCACATGTATCCTAAAGCTGTTGAATGATCTTTAAGTTTAAAATATGGAAGGTCACTGTTTTTCACTTATTCAAACTGAAATCCAAGGTAATGTGTTTTTAATTAAAATAATACAGTTGATGGAGAAGCTACTAATTTTTATGGGCCAAATGAGTGAAAATGATGTCAGTAATGATAATTATTAACAATGATTTATAGTAAGAAGAAGAATAACTATACATTTGTCATAAATACTTGATAGTTGCTTACACAGTTGAATTTATACAAATAAAACAAGAACTTTTAAGATGTACAAAAGAACATATATGTCGCAGTCAAACTTACTTAATCTTTCTAGCACAAATTTTCACATGAAATGTCTTTTGTTCAGGGCCACCAAAGCTAAGAAGACACATATTTTTTCATTACTCATGATCCAAAATTTGGCTCCTCTTTCTTGGTTAAGAGCAAGATATTCAACTTTAGAAAATTCGAATATAACTGGGGTAGTGTTTTTCACTAATTGTGTCCATTGTAGACTGTGACAAGCCTTAAAAGTTGATTATTTTTCCTTCAAAAGAGATCATTTGTCAAGACTATGGTCCAAGACAATCCCAAGGGACCCAAGATGAAAGATGCTATCCATCTCCAGAGAGAGAACCAAGGAATTCTAAGTGCATATGGAAGCATAATTTTTTAACTTTATTTTTCTTTGTGTGCATGTGCATGTCTTTCCATTTGCAACATGGCTAATATGGAGATGTGTTTTGCATGACTTCACATGCATAATCAATAACAGAGTGCTTGCCTTTTCAAGCAGTGGGGAAGGGTGGGAGGGAGGTAGAACATTTGAAACTCAATTTTTTTAAAAAATTGATATTAAATTTTTTACATGTAATTGAAAAATATTTAAGGAAATAACATATTTTTAAAATAAATTTTAAAATAGAAAACAAAAGAGATCATTTAAAAATCAAGAACTATAAAGCTAACTCAGTAAAAACCATTATGCACATCAAAATATGGAGAAAATAAGGATAAATCACCTTAAAATTCTTTAGAAAGATAAATAATTGCCAAAAAGAGTCATCATGAATCTTAAACTTCTGGGAGATAAGATGGCAGAGGAAGCAGTAACTTACTGTAGTTCTCCCATATTTACCTCTAAACAAGCATAAAATAGTGCCCCAGAAAAAACCCTGGAACAGCAGAGCCAGTGGAAAGATGAAGAGGTCTTTTAGCCTAAGAGACTTGGAGGATGAGTGAAAAAGGTTAGTCTCACTTGAGTAAAGGGAGATTAGGGAGTCCAGTACAGGAAGCATTTCTGCAAGCCAGCAGTAAGTTCTACCTCAGCAAACTAGCACAAGATCTTGAGCCCCAGTGTAGTGGACTAGGCAAACACCAACACTAGAACATTCTACATGCCTTAGCATAGCCAGGGGAATGGGCAGACTCCAGCTCTAGGAACTACTATGTCCTTCAATGTAGCCCCAGGCAAACAGGCATCCTCCAATGACCAAACCTCTACCTGCTTCAGGACAGCCCCAGGCAAATAGGTAGCTGACAACCTTATGGGTGCCTAAGCAAACAGGCAGCTGCCAGCCAGCATTGGCCCTGACAGGCTTCAGTATAGCCCCAGACAACCAGGTAGTCTCCAGAGGACAGACCACCAGATGTTTCAGTGTGGCCATGGGAAAAGGCAGACTCCACCAGGCTTCAGCACATGCCAGAAACCACCACTAGGACCCTAGCTCAGATCAAGTTAGTTGCCAGACCCCTATGGCCTCTAGCAGCACCACTCAACCCCCACCGCACCCTCTCAGCATGGTACCAGACATGTGGGTCCTCCAGGGGCCTCAGGGCAATATCAGTACAGCACAAGGCAAACAGCCATGGCCTAGAACCACTAGCACAAGAAGCCAGAAATAGTGTCCCCTCCACCCTGGGAGCACAGCTCAAATTTATTATTATTTTAATAAATTTATTTATTTATTTTTAGTTTTCAATATTTATTTCCATACGATTTTGAGTTCCAAATGTTCTCCCCATCTCTCCCCTACCCCCACCCATGTAAATTGATAGAGGTTCAACATATACCTTAATATTACGCTTATTTTCACATTAGTCATATTGTTAAGAAGAATTAGAACCAGTGGGAGAAACCATGAGAAAGAAGAAAAAAAGAGAGGGAGCAAACAATTTGCTTTGACCTGCATTAAGATTCCACAGTTCTTGGAAAACTGCATAAAAAGTAGAATTGGCCAATGGAAAAGGAGATACAAAAATCCACTTAAGAAAACAACTGCTTAAAGAGCACAATTGGCCAAACTGAAAAGAAAGCACAAAAGCTATGTGAGGAAAACAACTCCTTAAAAGTTAGAATTGGGCAAGTGAAAGCTAATGATTCTATAAAACATCATGAATCAATCACACAAATTCAAAAAATGAAACAATGGAAGAAAATGCAAAATACCTCACTGAAAAAACAACAACAACAACAACTTACCTGGAAAATAGATCCAGGAGAGACAATATCAGAATCATTGGACTACTTGAAAGCCATAATCAAAAGGAGGACTTGGACAGTATCTTTCAAGAAATTAACAAGGAAAACTGCTTTGATGTCCTGTAACCAGAAGGCAAAATAGGCATTGAAAGAATCCACCAATCACCTCAAGAAAGAGATCCCAAATAAAAACCCCAAGGAATATTATAGCGAAATTTCAGAACTATTAGGTCAAAGAAAAATACAACAAGTGACCAGAAAGGAACAATTCAAATATTTGGCAATTACAATCAGGACCACATAGTACTTGTAACATTAAAGGATCAGAGGTCATGGAACATGATATTCCAGAGGGCAAAGGACCTAGGACTACAACAAAGAATCACTTACTTCACAAAATTTAGCATAATGCACCAAGGGAAAAAATGATCATTCAATGAAATAGAAATATTTCAAGCCTCTATAAGGAGAAGACCAGAACTAAACCAAAATTTTGACCTCCAAAATCAAGACCCAAGAGAAGCATAAACAAATAAAAAGGGAAAAGAAAACATAAGGGATTCAATAGAGCTAAACTGTTTACATCCTTACATAGGAAGATGACACTTTTAGCTTAAATTGTATTAATAACAGTATAGATAGAAGGAATGTACATAGCCAGAAGGTAAGGTACAAGGTGGATTTGAGGGAATGACATAAAAAAATTAAGGGATGAGAAGGAGGAGAACACTAGGTGCAGAAGGAAGGGAGAGGTAGAATGGGGTAAATTATCTCACATGAAGAGGCAAGAAAGACCTATTACCATAGAAGGGAAGATTGGAGGGCTGGCAATGGACATCACTTGAACCTTATTCTCATCAGTATTGGCTCAGAGAGGGAATAATATGCACAATCAGTTGAACATAGAATTCTGTCTTACCCAATAGGGAAGTAGGAGGAGAGGAGATTAAGTAAAGGGGGGACTAACAGAAGGGAGGGAAGATCAAGGGAGGTAGTAGACAGAAAGAAAACACTGGTGAGATGGGAAAAGATGAAAGAAGAGGAAAGACAAACAGGAGGAAGAATAGAATGGAGAGAAATACACAGGTAGTAATCATAACTGTGAATGTGAATGAGATGAACTCTCCAATAAAACAGAAGCAGATAGCAGAGTGGTTCAAAAACCAGAATCCAACAATATGTTGCTTACAAGAAACATACTTGAAACTGAGAAACACACACGGAGAAACTAAAGGTAAGGGACTGGAGCAGAATCTACTTTGCTTCAACTGAAGTTAAAAAAAAAAAAAACAAGGATAGCAATCTTGACCTTACTCAAAGTAAAGGCAAAAAATAGACCTAATTAAAAGAGATAGGGAAGAAACTACATCTTCCTAAAAAGATACCATAGACAGTGAAGCAATCAAATTAGAAGAGCAGGGAATATCTACCCATCATATCTACAGGAAGGGAGGAAATCAGGACCCAGGACCAAACAAGAGATAGAAAGCATTGTGAAATGTAGAATAGATAATTTTGTTCATATTAAAGTGAAAAGCTTTTGTACAAACAAAACCAATGCAATCAAGATTAGAGGGAAAGCAGAAAGCTGGGAAACAATCTTTACTGCAAGTATGTCTGATAAAGGCCTCATTTCTCAAATACATGGAGAACTGAGTCAAATTTATAAGAATATAAGCCATTCCCCCATTGATAAATGGTCAAAGGATATGAACAGCAAGTTTTCAGATGAAGAAATCAAAGATATCTATAGGCGTATAAAGAAGTGCTCTAAATTACTTTTTTTCTTTCTTTTCTTTCTTTTTTAGGCAATTGGGGTTGACTTGCCCAGGGTCACACAGATAGTAAGTGTCCAGTGTTTGGTTTGAGACTGGATTTGAACTCAGGTCCTCTTGATTTCAGGGCCAGTGCTCTATCCACTGCGCCACCTAGCTACCTCTCTAAATCAGTTTTTGATTAGAGAAATGCAAACTAAAACAAGTCTGAAATACCACTTCAAACCAATCAGATTGGTTAATATGACAAAAAAGGAAAATGATAAATGTTGGAGAGGATGTGGGAAAATTGACACACTAATGCATTGTTGATGGAGTTGTGAGCTGATCCAATCATTTTGGAGAGCAGTTTGGAACTATGCCAAAAGTGCAACCAAACTGTATACACCCTTTGATCCAGCAATACCACTACTGGTTCTATATCCCAAAGAGATCATTAAAAAGGGGGAAAGGACCTACATGTACAAAAATATGTATAGCAACCCTATTTGTAGTGGCCAAGAATTGAAAATTGAGGGGATGCCTATCAATTGGGAGATGCCTGAAAAAGCTGTACTATATGAATGTAATGGAATACTATCATGCAATAAGAAATGATGGAGAGGCAGATTTCAGAAAAACCTGAAAAGACTTACACAAAGTGATGCAAAATGAAATGAGCAGAACTAGGAAACATTGTACATAGTATCAGCAACATAGACCTCATAGGCAATCTGGTTCAAACCCTCATTTTACAGGAGAGAAAAGTCGAGCCTAAAGAAGTTAAGCATCTTGCCTACAATCATAGGTATTAAGCACTGGGAATAGGAGTTGAACCCAGGTCCTCTGATTCCAGAATCAGGGCTCTTTCTACCATATTGTACTATACCATAGGCAAATCCCACTGCTTCCCAAGGCAACCCACTCCACTTTTGGGTAGATCTAATTGTTGTGAACTTTTTTCTTTACATCAAGCCTTAAGCAACTTTTACAACTTCTACCCATTGCCTGTAGTTCTCTTCTTTTAGATCAAACAGAACAAGATTCCACCCCATGGCAGCCTTTCAAATATTTGAGGAAACCAAATTGGCCTCCTTCCTCTTCCTCCTCACTCTTCCCTTCTCTTCTATGGACTAATCATCTCCAGTTCTAATGTAAAAGTAGTAGTTGATGGTAGTAGTGGTGGAAGTAGAGGATCCAGAGATGGAAGAGTTGTAGTTTTTTCTTTCACAATGTTCAATTTTTAGGATTTTTTCCAAATTTTTTTTTTGCATCTGGTAGGTTTAATTTAGATGAGAACTACATTAGAAGACCAAAATGAGCTCTCTGTGTGCTTAAGCATGGGTAAAAATGGAAATCTTTTTCAGGACTCCAGGGTTTTTAAGAATGCATTTTGGTATCAGAAACCCATCAAGTGATTTTCAAGTGGGTTTTTTTCCTCTTGAAAATAGAAAATAAAATTACCATTATGCTCATAATTCTGCTTAATTCAGAATGCTTTTCCTGTTGCTTTAGCAAATGAAATCCCACAGGCAACAAGATGATTGACCTGCCTGTCACATTTTAAGTTAAATCAAATTTTATGTCATGCTAGATAATTCTGAAGGAAGGAGAAGAATGGGAGGGAGGAGAGGGAACTTGCGGGAAAAGGGCAAAAGGCTAGGGGGAAAGAAGGAAAGGAAGATGCTAATTGTCTTGCCAGGTAAATGTTATCAAAGAAGTTAGACAAAGCAGAGAAAGAACAGAAGGAGGAAGAGAAGTTTTGAGGAATAAGCTGGTCTGGATTTTTTTAATTATTAAAAAAAAAAACATTGATGGGGGGCAGAGCCAAGATAGCAGTGACTTGCTAGAGCCCTCTCCCAAACTTCTCCAAAGACCTATAAAAATGGCTCTAAACAAATTCTAAAACAGCAGAACCCACAAAAAAAGCAGAGTAAAACAAATTTCCAGCCCCAGACAGCCTGGATGGCTGATTGGAAAGGTATATCGCACCAGGTTGGGAGAGGAGCACAGTCGGGAGTGGGTGCGTAGGCAGCAGTGACCCTGGAGCAGGCCTCAGAGATCTGAATCATGGACAACTGTGGTGGTTTCCAGACTTCTCAACCCATGAACACCAAAGACAACTTAGAAGGTCAGTGGGAAAAAGTCTGTGACTGTGGTGATAGAAGAAGCTAGGTCTTAGCCACAAGTCCAGAGTGTGCCCTTAGGGCAGCAGCTTTGTCCTGAGCTTCTGGCCCACAGGCTGAGGGGGAATCAAGTGGCTAATTAGAGGGGGATTGCAAGGATCACTTTGCCAGGGCTGAGGCAGAAATCTCTTGCTTTGCCCATGCTTGGATCCGAGTCACAGTTCTGAGGGGCGGTCCTGGGGCAAGGAGGAGTGCTGGCAGGGAGAAGCCCTGGTGTGGTGGAGCTTGTTGTGGTGGTGGAGAGGAAACACCTCACCTCTTATCATAGTACCTCAGAAGAACTGACACTTTTCAGGTCCCTAGAAGTATCTCTGAAAACAGCTGTACAAACCCCCAAAGCTTGGAACAGTACATTCTCCACATTGGAAACAGACTCTTACCTTAACAAAGAGTTTAAAACTCAAGTAATTGGCCAGGATCATGAGCAAGCAGTGCAAAAAAAGTCATACTATATTATCTTACTTTGGTGACAAAGAAGATCAAAACATACAACCAGAAGAAGACAACAAAGTCAAAGCTCCTACATCCAAAACTTCCAAGAAAAATATGAATCAGTCTCAGGCCTTGGAAGAGCTCAAAAGGGATTTTGAAAAGCAAGTAAGAGAAGTAGAGGAAAAACTGGGAAGAGAAATGAGAGTGATGCAAGAAAATCATGAAAAGCAAGTTAACAGCTTGCTAAAGGAGACCCAAAAAAATACTCAAGAAAATAACAGCTTAAAAAATAGCCTAATGTAAGGGACCACAGGCCCAGTATGACCTCTGGAAAATTACTAGGTTGCAGTTGTCAAGGCCTCCTTGTGATAAGGACAAATTACGTACCTCTTCCTGGAATACCCCTATACCTTTGGTGGTCCTTGTGATAAGAACAAATTATGGACAAAGCTGTACCTCTTCCTGGAATACCCCGCCCCTATACCGGTGGTGGAACTCCCCCACTCCCTCTTACGGTGTGTATAACTACCCTGAGCTTGCCTTCAATAAATGAGACTTGATCAGAAAGCCTGTCTTGTCTCCATTTCCTGTGTCCCCTGCTCCCCTCCTTCTTTTACAGGTCCGGACCTCCGTTGATGTCCCGCGGGACGGGACAGCCTAACCCAAAAGGCAAAAGAGGTCCAAAAAGCCAATGAGGAGAAAAATGGCCTAAAAAGCAAAATTGGCCAAATGGAAAAGGAAGTCCAAAAGATTACTGAAGAAAATACTTCCTTAAAAATTAGAAAAGAGCAATTGGAAGCTAGTGACTTTATGGGAAATCAAGAAGCTGTAAAACAAATCCAAAAGAATGAAAAATTAGAAAACAATGTGAAATATCTCATTGGAAAAACAACTAACCTGGAAAATAGATCCAGGAGAGAGAATTTCAAAATTATTGGGCTATCTGAAAGCCATGATCAAAAAAAGAGCCTAGACATCATCTTTCAAGAAATTATCCAGGAAAACTGCCCTGATATTTTAGAACCAGAGGGCAAAGTAGAAATTGAAAAAATCCACCGATCTTCTCCTGAAAGAGATCCCCAAAGGAAAACTCCTAGGAATATTGTAGCCAAATTCCAGAGCTCCCAGGTCAAGGAAAAAATATTACAAGCAGCCAGAAAGAAACAATTCAAATATTGTGGAAACACAATCAGGATAACACAAGATTTAGCAGCTTCTGCAGTAAGGGACCGCATGGCATGGAATATAATATTCTGGAGGGCAAAGGAGATAGGATTAAAACCAAGAATCACCTACCCAGCAAAACTGAGTATAATTCTTCAGGGGAAAAAATGGTCATTCAGTGAAATAGAGGACTTTCAAGCATTCTTGGTGAAAAGACCAGAGCTGAATAGAAAATTTGACTTTCCAATACAAGACTCAAGTGGAACATGAAGAGGTAAACAGCAAAGAGAAATCATAAGGGACTTATTAAGGTTGAACTGTTTACATTCCTGCATGGAAAGATGATATTTGTAACTCATGAGACCTTTGTCAGTATTAGGGTAGTTGGAGGGAAAAAATTATATGTATGTAGATAGATAGATAGATAGATGAATGGATAGATAGATAGATAGATAGATAGATAGAGGGCACAAGGTGAGTTGAAGATGAAAGGGACATATCTAGAGAATAAAATTAAGGGGTGAGAGAAGATTATAGTAGGAGAAGGAGAAAGGGAAAGGTAGAACAGGGTAAATTATCTCACAAAAAAAAAACAGAAAAGAAAAGGCTCTTACAGTGGAGGGGAAACAGGGGAAGGTGAGAGGGAACCAGTGAATCTTATTCTCATAGGATTTGACTTAAGGAGGGAATAACATACACACTCAATTGGGTATGGAAATCTGTCTTACCCTACAGGAAAATAGGAGGGGAAGGGGACAAGAGAGTAGGGGAATGATAGAGAGGAGGGCAGATTGGGAAAGGGAGTAATCAGAAGCAAATACTTCTGAGGAGGCACAGGATCAAAAGAAAGAATAGAATAAATGGGGAGGCAGGATAGGATTAAGGGAAACAGAGTTAGTTTTTCATAGCATGTCTACTATGGAAGTGTTTTGTATAACTGCACATATATAGCTTGCCTTTTCAATGAGGGTGGGTGGGGAGGGAGGAAAGGAGAAAATTTGGAACCCAAAGTTTTAAAAATACATGTTTTAAAAAATAATGTTTTTACATGCAATTGGAAAATAAGAAGTACAGGAAATGGGGTACAGAAATCTGTCCTGCCCTACAGGAAAATAGAAGGGGAAGGGGGGGAGAGATAGCAGGGAAAGCAGACTAGGGGAAGGGTTATTCAGAATGCATGCCATCTTGGGGTGGGGGAGGGGCAAGATGGGGTGAAAATTTGGAACTCAAAATCTTGTGGAAGTAAATATTGAAAACTAAAAATAAATAAATTAATTAATTAATTAATTAATTTAAAAAACATTGAAAAAGAGAAAGCAGATAGTAGGTGGACTTAATCACAGCATTTCAAAGAAATTAAAAAATGATCAGCTGTAGTTTTTCAAAATATTGCCTTATGATTTTTAGGGAAATGCTAATAAAGGTCTCATTTCTTTTGCAATAAACAGGGCAAATTGACTATTGTTGAATAAACATGGTGTTGTAGAAGTTTGATCGTCCTTGGGTTCTGCATTAATGAATGTTTTCCTTACCCCTTAGGACACCTGTTGCCAGGCCCTCCAGAGCCCTCCCTGTGCTCACAGTATTATTCTTATTAAGATTCTTCAACTGTTCCTCCCCACCACCACCTTGGTATTTTAAGGGAAGAGAAAAAAGAGAAATGTAAAATTGTGTCAAAGCAGAGAAGAATGTGAAGCCTGAAAATCCAGTAACCTTTTAAGCACGGCTATTTGTTGAGTATCTGTTTTGCACAATACAGCCAGTCACACAATGAATTTCAGATATGCCTCAATGTGCTTCAGGTCCTGAGGAGATTGTCTCCTGCATTGTTTGAAGGGTATACCTTTGCTGCCTGCCAGGCCTCCACTGGTGGAAGTTGCTTATTCTCTTTTAAATGTTAGGAACCCAGCAGGCCATAGTATAAACATTTTTTTTTAAAAACCAGCATTGCAAAGACTACAAAGTCTACCAAGAATATAATCAAATGCAAACCAATTGGCAAAGCTCCAGGTTTCAAATCCCATCAGATTTCAGTTTTGTGAATATTTTATCAGCCATTTGAACAATGAGAAGTGACTTACCCTCTTTGCCTGGTTATCAAAGGGATCTGTGGTCATTGTGTTGTAATGACACAAGTGTAGCTCTGTCATGATTGTGCTGCAGAAAGCAATTTCTTTCATGCTCACGTTTAAAAACTGCCAAGTAATTAACTTCACAGCAGTTCTGTTTGGCAAAGGAGCAGTAGAAATAGAATGAAATATTCATTAATAATTGACTATGAAAACTGTAGTTAAACTATGCATGGTTAATTTCACCACTAACCGAATAGAGGGCAAACCGTACCACTAGCTGTTAGAAAGAAATTCTGGGAGAGGAGGTTACAGTTCTGAAGTAATGACGAGGAAAAAAAACAGGGAAGATCAAGGAAGGGAATAGAAAGGAATATCTGTCATGGCACAGGTTTTGATATTTTGTAGAACAAAACTAAGTTCAAACAACATTTTTTTCAAAATTAAAAAATATTCTTGTGCATTATCTTGCATGGCATAGTGGACTTGGTGCCAGGAAGATCTGTGTTTGAATCCTGATGCATATTTACTAGTTGAATGACCCTGGGCAAGTTATTTAATATAATTGTGGATTAGCTTCTTCATCTGTTAAATTAAGGAATTGAGCATGGTTGTCTCCAGCATCCCTTCCAGTTCTAAATCTATGATCTTGTCATCTTCACAACATTTCTGTGGGGACAGGAGTATGAATATTTAAGAAAGGGGAGACAGGAACCATGACATAAAACATAGTGAAAGCTGTGTCAGTTTCTACCAATCTACATGTTTTCCTTAGTGATGGTGGCAGGAAAAGGTACAGATAGAAGTGTATGAGTCACACAGCTTGGGTGACATCTATAGATGTTACCCTATTAGACTCTAAATATGATATCCTCATCTTATGTCAAATGAGTCATCTGTAAAAACTGAATCATATCAGTACAATGAAAATCATATACTGAGATTTGGCATTCTCATTACAAATGAAACGAAAAGATTTAAGGATGTTGCAAATGAATTTATTTGCAATTGAATTGAATTATTAGTAAAGGTGACTAATAAGTTCCTCTTTGAAAAGGGAAAAAAACAGGGTTGTTGGAGTTTGGTTTTACCATGTTTCCAAAGGCAGTAAAAACAAAATGCTTCCCAGGACATGTAATCATCTTGCATTGCAATATTCGTGATGAGAAGTAGCAAAAAGAATACAATGAAGTTAACTACCACTTACAAGCCAACATCTGTTGCAGAGAATGAGGAACTAGAAAAATCCTACAAAGAAATCAATATATAACCTCATTATGGTTCTTCTTTGTATATTAAAAAATAGAGCTCAAAAAACACTCCAAATTAAACCAATGTCCAACTTACATTTATTCAGTGGCTATTATATACCAGGCACCATGCTAAGCCCTGGGGATAAAGAAATGAAATGAAAACAGCATCTGTCCCTAGGAAAATTGCATGCTATATGTGGGAAAAGACACTTAAACAGATAAACAAATAAAGACTACTTGAGAAGAGGAAAAACATTGATAAGGATTGAGAACAGGAAATGTTTCATGTAGGAGGTGGCACCTGAGATGACCCTTGAAGAAAGCTAAGGATTCTAAAAGGCAAAAGTGAGGAAAGAATGTATTTCAGACTTATGGGACAGCCTAGGCAAAATACATGAAGCATGGAGTGGTGAGTTCAGGGAAAAACAAGTAAACCAGGATAGTTAGAGCACACTGTGTTAAGGGGAATGATGAGAAATAAATGTGAAAAGGTAAGGTAAAGCCAGATTGAAATTCTTTAAATACTATCTCAGAAATTTGTATCTTGTTTTCAAATCAATAAGGAACTACTGAAGATTTTTAAAGTAACATGGTCAGATCAGTATTTTATGGAAATTATTTCAGCATCTGTATGGAAGACTGGAGAGGGGAGAGACAGGAAGCCAGAAAACTCATTAGAAAGCTACTCTCCAGGTAGCTGCAGTTCTTTGAGATGATTGCCTGAACATAGATGGCAGCTATGTGAATTAAGAGGAGTGATATGGAGAAAATTCTATTCTCTGGCCTTTTGCCCTGATAAAAGAAGCAAAACTTAGGATGAAAAAATTAAAAAGAGTTTATTAAAAAAAAAAAAAGCAGAAATGCCAAGTTGTGGACTGGCCACATGGCCCCGAGGATTTGAACAGGCATGATTTTAAAAACAAGATTTCCTAATAAGAAAGAATTCTGATAGGTGCACATCACCAAAACAGAATGGGCCATTACATCTCTGCTCCTCCTTAACTATTGTGACTAATCCACATTATAAATGAGATGTGTTGGTGAGCATGCATGGTAGCAGCTGTCACATACTCATAATGAGGAGGTGGGATTAAGGCTCATGTGACTGCAGACAACTGTAGGGGATTGAATCAAAATTCACACAGCACACTGGCTGACAACCCTCCCAACAGAACAATTAACTATCCAGGAACCTAGCCAAACGAGAAACAATAGGGGGGTCAATACATAAATATTTAATAGGGGAAAGTACTTTAATACTCATTGAATGGCAAGTAGGTGGCACAATGGATTGAGCACTGGCCCTGGAGTCAGAAGGACCTTAGTTCAAGTTCAGCCTCAGACACTTACTAGCTATGTGACCCTGGGGCAAGTTACTTAACCCCATTGCCTCAAAAAAAAAATAAAACACCTCATTGACTTCAATATAATGTGGTTGATATAAAAGAACATATTGGAAATCTGTCTCAGGTTTAATAAATGAAAGAACCAAAACATTATAGACTACACTATACAGAAGCTTCAGCCTTATATCATGAGTGCTTCCTTCATGAAGAGTGCTAGAAGAACACAGATTTGGTGAATACCATGTAGCATGACTGGACAAAAAAAGATTTAACTATATGCTAAGAAATAGCAAATAAATGGTCACCTATATAAGAGCCATAGCCAAATGAACTGTGTATATTCAGATTATTGACTTCTTAAAGAGCAAAATCAACATAAAATTAGAATAAAGAATAAAAATGAAGAGATTTGCATGCAATTAAAATTGCACCAGACTGACCAATTTAGAAAAATAATTGCTGATAAAACCAATGAGAACTAGATAAAGGAATAGGCATCAACATGAACTCTTAATTTTTTTATAAGTTTAACCAATGGAAAGCAAACAGTAAAACAAGGCCACAGAGTTTAGAAATTGTTGCAGATTCAAAAAAAGTGGGCAAAATAGTACCAGAGGGCAACACTGCCTTTGAATATAAACTCATTTTTAAAAGCATTTTGAAGAAGGATGAAAGATTGTAAAGAATGTTGCTTCAAAACAGAGAGAAGTTATAAAGGGTAAAATGAGCTTATACAAAGCTTGGCATAAGATGTAATTTAGCTGGATCATTCTCAGATTATTTAGTACAACCGATGGACAGAAAATTGAAAAGACCTGTCAATATTTCTATAATGATTTTCTCCATCAGTGGCAATGAAACTGGTACATGTAGATTATAAGATGTGCTTCATTGGGAAGTAAAAATGACACTAAAGAATGGAAAGAGTAAATGGACCACACTAACTATACACACAGAAATTCTGGATTGAGATGACACAATTTGGGGAATTAAGGGCTCTACTTTCAAGATGCCTTAAAAGAAGAGAAAACAAACAATTGGGGAAATTAACAAATAGTATCATAAAAGAAAAAATAAGTTGAAAAGATATCAGTTATTTGCCCATATGCTTACTCTCTTTTCTCTATTAAATATAAGAATAATTTCTACTATGATATCATATTAATAAAAATATGAGAATATAAAATCCTGTATTTTTTGTTTCTTGGCTAGATAGTTAACAAATTTCAATCTTGAAACCCCAGCTTCTGTAGTTCAGAATTTCAATGCCAAATAACAAATTTCATAATAAGTAAAGAGAAAAGCCATTGGCTACGGAGGTAATTCAATTTGACTGGCCAGGATTACTACACAACTATAAGCCTAAAGAGAAATTGGAATATGATATTCCAAAAATGAAAGAAAATTGGGATAAAATCTAATATAGCCTGAAAATTTTAGTCTAATTATTAAAGAAAATGTGGACTCCAGAAAAAGAGAGCATTTGAAATGCTCCTACAAAAAAACTTGCAAACTCTCCAAACAAGAGAAATATATTAAGGGTAAATGATAACATTAACAAGAAAATATTGAGCAATAAAGTCAATTCTCTGATGTTTCTAGAGCAGGTCAAGGATATTGTTTTTAAAAAAAGAAATCTGGTCAAGAATTGGAAGAAAGATCAAAGAATAATCAACAAACAAATCTAAGGAACTAAGGTTTAAGTGGAAGTTAAAGTCAGGAAAATAGAAGGAGGAAGAATGAAATTTATATCTAATAGACCAAGCCCATTTTCCTTTAAGCGTCAATCACTGCATTTTTTTTAAGTGTGAGTGAACAACATAGTACCAAGTTGTTCAATTGGGGAGCAAGAAAGTTAGGTACAGAGTGAAGGTGAAGTTCCACTCTCATTTAGTCAGAACAGAGAAGGACTAGTGCTTTCTTCAGTTTCTTGACAAAATGCATTTTGGGAAAGATAATATTGATGGTTAATGGGAGACTGATCTCACCTTAAGAGATGAAATGAAACCATTGAAATATGTTCCTACAGAGGACGAGAATAAAGAATTCATAATAGGAGCTTCATAATAGATTTTATTTAGGGAGAGTTGGAACCTTATAGCAGCACCTTCTCTGAGCAAGGACGTGTTTCCCAGGCCTGGATGCTGCTCTGTAAAAATGAGGATGGGTGGGAGTGAAATCTACTACCTTTGAAATCTACAAATGCCCCAACACAAGAATGGGATTAAAGGAGGGAGCTCAACACTTGTAGTCCAGAAACACTACCTTTCATTAGGGACATAAAGATGACAAAAAGGGATGTATTACTATACAGTCTATGAATAGGAGGAATGAATTCAGAATAGCTTAGTAACAGAGATAAAGAGGAGAGAAATATAAATTAGCACTTCTCAGAAAGGGACACAAAAATGTTATTTAAGTTAAAAAGCTTCTTGAGGTTAGAAAGAAAGGAAAGAAGAAATGAAAGGAGGATAGAAGTAGGTAAGAAGGGATTTAAGGTTATCTTCTTATTGTTAACATTATAGTATATATGTTTCTTAGTATCTTATAACTTTTTTAAAAATGAATCACAAACTATAAAATAGAGAAATTATAAGCAAAACTTAAAAAAGCAAAGCATATTAAACACATCCTTTACAGACTATATCATAATGAAAACAGTAATTAATACATGGAATAAAAGCAAGATTCCTAATAGAGGCTGCCAAGACATAGTGAATGAGTAAATCAAAGAAAAAATAATGAAATTAATTAACCATTTAAAATACAATGAAAACAATGAAACAAAATACAAAATTTGGAGGATGCAGACAAATCAGTTTTCAGAAGGAAAATTGTATCTCTGAAAATACACATCATTAAAATAAGGGGAGAAAAGGATTAATAATCTGATAAAATAATTAAAAAGTAGAAAAACAACAAATTGTTGCACTCAAAATGAGGACATAAAAAGCCTTATAATTTAGAAGAGAAATAGATTTAAATGAAAAAATCTATAAAATCAATAAGTGAAGCTAAGACCTGTTTTTTTGAGACTAATAAAACTAATAAATTTTAGCTAAACTGATCCAAAAGGGGATGGAGAAGAAAACAAAGTATTAAAGTTAACAAAAGACTAAGGTGGATTCACAAGAGAGTAAATAATAAGAAATATTACACCCTAATATACTTATACTATATTCTAACAAAAGAATTTAAAGGAAATGGATACATATTTGTAAAAATTTTAAATACTCAAAGTAACAAAACAAGAAATAAAAATCTAAAACACTCCAAGAGCAGAAATCAAAATTGAACAAACCATAAAGAAGGATGGGAAGAAAGGAACTCAGGTCCAGAGAGAATTCTCTTACATACTTAGAAATAAATTAATATCTATGTTACACAAATAAGTCTCAAAAATTGTGATCAAAAGTGCTCTACTGAGCTCTTTATAAGATAGATATGGAAAACAAGAGAGAAATATAGCAGCAAAAGACTATCATGGACCAATATCATTAATAAATATTGATGACAAATTTTAAATAAAACCATAGTAAAAACTACAACAATGAATAAAAAAAGTTATTCATATAACTAAATTAGATATTCAAGTATGTAATGATGATGCAACACTAGGAAAACATAGCAAAATTAATCATTTTAAGAAAAAAAACAGTATTATTATGTCAATAGAGGAAAGACCTTTGACAAAATACAGTATTCATTTTGATTCATAACCCTAAAAAGCTTAGATATGGCAGGACCCTTTTTAGTACAATTTTACATGTGCATATACATACATGCATTCACATATACATATGTGTATGTGTACACTATATAAACACAAACTATTATTATTTGAAATGTAGAAATGTTAGATGATTTCCCAATTAATCAGTTAGCACAAAGTAAGGATTCCCATTCTCCCCAATTTTATAATTCATGCTTCTAGAAATGTTAGGTAGCCAAGAATATGTAGAAAAGATAAGTGAATTACCCCTATTTGCAAATTAAAAGTTCACTTCCTTATAAAACCTTAAAGAATCTATAAAGAAATTAAATTGAGGTCATTAATATTTTCAGTAATGAGATATAAAATAAATATGCAAAAAATCATCATTTCTGTACAGCTAGAGCAAAACCTGGCATAAAAAATGTTAAAATGGGGGTGTGAAGAAGAAAAAAGACAAGGAAACAGAGAGAGAAGAGGAGAGGAGAGGAGAGGAGAGGAGAGGAGAGGAGAGGAGAGGAGAAAAATCCCATTCAACACAATTATAAAATGCATAAAATATCTGGATGTCAACCTAAAAGGTTTGCTCAGGACTTACATAAATAAATTTATGAAACACTTTTCAGAAATAAAGGAAGATTTAGAGGTAGGATGGTGGGTATGAATAGTGCAGCGATTCCCATTTAGTGGTTCACAAACTCTTGAGGTTTCACGGTGATGGTCCAACGGATTTGTACCAAAAATTCCTTAATGGCATCTTAAGCAGTACACAATTGCCTAATTATGTTGCAAATAATTTCTCTTCTGTGACAACAAGAATGTGCATGTTTGAAATATATTGTTTCTTCAGTGCTTTGATTTGATTTAGTGATTGTGGGTACACATATGTTGGTGACCACAGATGAATTACATCAACTTCTAAGTATGACATGTTTTTGTAGTTTCGCAACCTGCCATAATTTTCTAAATTGCCACAACAGTTTAACATTCAAGCATAAAAGAATCCCCATGAATGCTCAGATGCCTGTGCAAACCTTCATTTCTGTTTCATACATTGCACACAAGTAACTCCATAGTTCTCTGTTCCCCTGTAATCATACCACATCATCTGTATAATCACATGATCAAGATGTTTTGAATGTTTGTGTTCTTGCAGCATAAATATCAGGCTATTTGAAAACCATGGTGCTGGGGGTGCAAAAAACAAACCATCTTGAAATCATCATGCACCATCACAAATGTTCTGTAGAACAAACTTGACTGTCTCCCATTGCAGTATTAAGGCTGTTTTCTGATTTAAATTTATCTTCCATTTGTGTTATTAACATTCTCTCTGACAGATTCTCAAATGAACTAATTTGTATCACTGGTCAGTGGTTCAATAGCTTTTCCGTGAGAATGTAGCTAGTGGACGAATTGTAGGAGAAAAGACAGTTACGTCTAAAAAGAATCTTTCCTTGCAAAGGATAGTGTACACATAAATATTGTTTAAAATGGAGCTTAGGGTACATTTATCATGTAATCCCCACACTTGTCATTAGCCTGTAGAAAAGTAAATTTTTATATTGTAACTCATTACCTATTTTCATGATTAGTTAAATGACTAAAATTTTTTAGTGAATTTCCACCTTTCAGTAAGAGAGCTTATGAAATCTTCCTACCATTTTCTAGCACATATTTGTGTGAGGGGGAATTTTTACTTTATTCTTGTTTTAAATCAAATCATAGAACTAAAGTTAATGTAGAATTAGAGCTGTTTGTCTGTTGTTGAGCCAAATATTGTACTTTTATTCAACAAAAAGTTCATCAAAATTAAAGATACATATGAATGTTATATGTTAAATATCTTCATTAAACATTTCATTCAAAATTTTCACATTCAACAAAATTTGCAAAATAAAGAAACTTAATATAAAATATTGTACATAATAATAAACATACAGAGTCTTTCTGGATTCTTTCTTTTAATTCTTACAGAATGTCCCATATAAAATATTATAATCACTTTAAATTTAGAGCTTTATAACTTTATATTTAGAGTTTTCATAATTGTATAGAATAACATTTTATATAATATAATTATGTAACGTAGATTTTAATTTGGAACTGGGGGAGGCAAAATGTTATTATTACAGTTATTGTAAGTGCTTAATGAATAAATCTAAAAGAATATTACAAGTAGTCTGTTAAATTGTCCTGAGGATTTGCAACATTTTTTGTTGTTGTTGAAAGCAGTTGCTGGAACCAAAAACATTGGGAATGTTAGGTGTAGCAGAAAGTGTTGGTTTTGAAGTCAAATCTCAGGTACTCACACAAAATGACAGAGTTGCACTCAGTGACCTCTAAGTTCCCTTCTAGTGGTCTTGTGAATTGCAACTATATCAATTACTCATGTTGGAGCTACACCAATGACAATACTACCTGAATTAATTTACAGGTTGAGAGCTATACCAATCAAAATACCAACAGGCTACACAAAAGTAACATAGAAGAATAAATGGTCTAAAACCTTAGGGGAAATATTGAAAGGAAGAGTAAGAATGAAGAACAAATAGCACTGCTAGATCTCAAACTATATCATAGAGCAGTAATCATCAAAACTATTTCTCACTGGTTAAAAAACTGAAAAGTAGACCAGTGAAAAAGGTTATATTAGCAAAAATCAGATAGAGAGAACAGAAGGGGAAAACTTTCATAGATGGGGGGGAATTTTTAATCAAACATGGGATAGAAAAGTCTATCTCTTCTGAGCATACAAATATTCTCACTTTCTGTATTTGTATGTCCATTGACTAAGAGAGTTCTTGTTATAGAGAAGTAACTTTATAAAAGCTTTCTTTTTCCATTTACTAAGGTGATAACAAATAATTACAACTAAATGTAACACTTCTCTCAAAGTCCATTGGTGTAGGATTCTCTTTATTGGAAGAGATGAAGAGATGAAGGCTCTGCTCTGCTTGAGGGGTGGGGTAGAGTTGGTGAGAGATAAGAGCTTCAGTTCTCAGTCGGTTCCCACTTTGGGGACTCTTCAAGTGGAAGTCTCCTTTCAGGACTCAACTAGCCAGTCTTCTTCTAGTGTAGCATTAAGTCAGCCTCCAGCTTCAATAGAGGGATTGGAAGAGGCCAGCCCCACTTCAGGTTGATGATTCTGGGAAGACATGAGAGGAGCACACAGTTTCCATTATGCCTCTGCTCCAGCTTGCTTCTCTAGAGACAAACATTTTCCCTCAGATGAGACCAAGGACACTTCCTCTTGGTTGAGCTGTCATGGAAGAGCTTCTTCACTCTGTATCATCTGGTATATATTCTCCTATTTGTACCTTCTCTGATTGCTGTTTTGCTATGATTTGGAAAAATGGATTTCTTTGTTATTTGTTATATGTGTTCATTGTGGAACTGATATTAGGTGGGAAAGGGGCCAAGCTTTGGATATAGAGTACGCAGTCCTCTTCCCCCCATTCCCCAGAAAGAAATCAAAAGTTAGATGGAACCCAATCACAACCCCTACAAAAATAGTATTTAAGAGAGCAGATAGATATACTTCTAGCCTAGTGAACTGACACAAAATATCAAGATCAAGACCTAGTCCTCAATAAGTGGGTGGTCAAAAGACATGAAAATTTAATTTTCAAAATAATTGTGAATTATCAATAGCCTTATGAAAGATTGTTCCAAATCACTAATGATAAAAGAAATTTATACTGAAACAACTCTGAAGTTTCACCTCACACCCAACAAATTGTCAAAGACAGCAAAAGACATAGTGATTTTATATAAATGACTTTGATGTAAAAATAAAACACATTAATATTTTAAGAAAAATAACATGATCAATAGTAGATTTTGAGTTTATTTGCTATAGTAGAACCTATGTTATATCAAAAAGATCTGGAGAAAGGTTCCAGCTTATTAGAAGGCCCTCTGAAGTATTTATGGGAAAATATGGAAGTCGCATGGAATGAGAGGGTTTGAGTAGATTATGATCTAAACTGTTGGTGGGAGCATTAGCCTCAATGAAATCAATTAGCTATTGAGGTATCATTTAGTGCACTTTGGTTATGTCCTGCTATAAATCCAACAAAGACCAGATTCCCATACATTGATCTAGAACAAGGAAATACACCAGAGGTAATAGTCAGAGCAAGGATTTAGCTGGGTCAGAGCAGGAAAACAAATTCAGCAAAGAAAATCCAGATATGTGTAAGCCCAAGTCACAGATATCCTGTTTTGAAATTTGCCTGAAAGACCCCACAGATGACATAGCATTCTAATTTTGGGGGGAAAAGCAATTACAGTGAGGGGGGAATTGCTTCTCCTATGTTCATCTCATATGAGCTGCTCTTATTGGACAAGCCTCTCTATGGTGGACAGAAAGACACAAAGGGATTCTATCTGACTACAACTGCTGTTGGATTCAACTTTGCATCATGCATCCTTGATTCTTATAGTCCTTAATGGTTCTCAATAAAGGTACTTTTATAGTATGAGAATGCTTATTCTGAGCCAATCTGGAACCACTGGCTCCTCAGGCTTAGTTCAGTCTTTGAATTAAGAGGTGCAAAAGGATTATAATGCATATTTTATGGAGGAAGAAACTGATGTTCAGAGAGGGTCAGTGAGTAGTTCATGCTAAGAGAAAGAGGTGAGATTCAACACAGGTATTCTGGGTCCAAATCTAGATATAATAAAGAGGAGAAACTTATTTGCCAAATGATGTCATATCTAATTAAACCAGTGATAACTATGTATCAAATTGTCTTTAGTTTCTACTTTAAGGATCAAGTCTGATCCCTATACAAATATCTCCATGGTGTTATTTAATTGAATTTATTATTCCTTAATGGGAAACTAGATTTAATGCTATTTACCATGACTGTGTTATTGTTATGAGGTTATTGGGTTTTTTTTTCTTATACAAAACCTGATAAATGATTTTAGCTGCAAGAATAGTGAAACGCTCAAAGGACCTGCTGTCTAACTTCAGCTTTTCATCTGCAAAATCTCTGAAAATTCTTTTATGCAGAAAGGAAAACAAAAGGCAAGGGAAATATTCCCCCCTCCCAAATTGATTTTCTTTATAAATCTCAACTTCCATGACTATGTTGTCTATACCTTCAGAGCCCAAGCCAAAAGGGAGAAAAAAAGGCAAATGATTAGTCCCCACAATTAAACCCCAATGTGTATGCTCATTCACTTGTCTGTTGTTAAGTTCCTGCATATATAAACTCCTTTGATCTGAGGATCACTAAACATTTTACAAGTATTACTTACTGATAATTAAGACTCTTTGAAGATTGCTGGCGTTTGGGGGATGGAAGACTGAGATGTAGAAATCTGTTTGACAAGTTGTGGAAAGGAAATTCAAAAAGCATAGTGCAAAGTGCACTGGATTAGGAATCAGGAGACCTTGTTTTGAGTTGAGGTGTTGACATTAAGAAACACTGTGGAAGTAGGAGTCTTCTGGGAGCCAAGATGGTGGAATAAACAATAAATCACCAAAACTCTCCCATATTCACCTCCAAACAACCATAAAATAGCACCTCCAAACAAATCCTAGAACAACAGAAACAGTAAAAAAAATGAGATGGAACAATCTTTGAACCCAAGAAACTTGGAAGATGAGCAGGAAAGGTCTATCTCAATTGGGAAAAAGGGGAGCACAATCCAGCACAGGAAGCATCCCAGCAAGCCAGGAGCAAGCCCCACCTCAGCAAACCAGCAGTAGATCCTGAGCCCCAGTGCAGTGGAGCAAACAAACACCAACACCAAGACCACACACACACACAAACACATGCCTCAACATAGCCAGAGGAATGGGCAGACTCCAGCTCTGAGAACCACCAGGTGCTTTCATGTAGCCCTGGACAAAGAGGCAACCTCCAGTGGCCAGACCTCCATGTGCTTCAGTGTAGCCCCTAGCAAGCATGTAGATACCAACCCTATCAGTGCCTAAGCAAATGGGAAGCTGTCAGTGCCAGGTCCCCACCACATGCTTCAGCATAACCCTGGACAAGCAGGCTGCCATGTGCCTCAGTGTATCCCTGGGGAAACACAGAAACACTCCCACCAGGCTCAGCACACAGCAGACACCACCACTAGGACCCTGACATAGCACCAGTTAAGCTGCTGCACCACTATGGCCTCCACCAGCACCAGCCATCACTCCACCCAACCCCCTCAGCACAGCATCAGACACAAGGGTCTCCTGTGAGCCTTGGGGCAACATCAGTGCAGCACCAGATAAACAGCCAAGGCTGGCAGGCTCTAGCACAAGAAGCCAGAGACAGTGCCCTTTCCACCCTGGGATCAGAGCTCACATTTAAAAGAAAGGAAAAAGGCCAAAGAAGATAAACAAAATACAATAAAAATAAGAATCTGATCATAGGAAGGGAAGACAAAGATACAAACTCAGAAGAGGAAAAGAATGTCAAAACATCTATAGGCAACACCCCAAAGAAAAATTAGAAGTGGTCTCAAGCCTAGAAAAAATTCATGGAAGAACTCAAAAAGGACCTTAAAAATCATATAAGAGAAGTAGAAGAAAAATTGGGGAAAAAAATGAGAGTGGTGCAAAAGAAATTATGAAAAAAGAGTCACCAGCTTGGACAAATGAAACAATCGCTTAAAAAATTAAATTGGCCAAATGGAAAAGAAGATACAAAAATCCACTGAAAAAAATAACTCATTAAAAAGCAGAATTGGTCAAATAAAAAAGAAAGTACAAAAGCTAACTGAGGAAAACAACTCCTTAAAGGTTAGAGTTGGGCAAGTGGAAACTAATGACTCTATGAGAAATCAAGAATCAAACATTCAAAAGAATGAAAAAAATGCCTCATGGGAAAAATGACTGACCTGGAAAACAGATCCAGGAGAGAAAATATTAGAGTCATTGGACTACCTAAAAGCCATAATCAAAAGGAGACCTGGACAGAATCTTTCAAGAAATTATCAAAGAAAACTGCCCTGATGGCTTGGAACTAGAGGGCAAAATAGGCATTGAAAGAATTCACTGATCATCTCAGGAAAGAGATTCCAAAATAAAAACCCCAAGGAACATTATAGCCAAATTTCAGAACTATCAGGCCAAGGAAAAAATGCTACAGGTTGCCAGAAAGAAACAATTCAAATATCAGGGAGCCACAATCAAGATTACACAGAACTTAGCAGCTGCAACATTAAAAGACCAAAGGTCATGGAACATATTCAAGAAAACAAAAGGAGCTAAGACTACAAACAAAAATCACTTACTTGGTAAAATTAAGCATAATACATTAAGGGGGAAATGATCATTCAATGAAATAGAAGGATTTCAAGCTTTTATAAGGAGAAGACTAGAATTAAACCAAAAATTTGATCTCCAATATCAAGACCCAAGAAAAGCATAAACAGGTAAAAAGAGAAAAGAAAATACAGGGTATTCAATAGAGCTAAACTGTTTACATCCCTACATGGGAAGATGATACTTGAATTGTTTAAAACTGTATAATGTAATAGTACAACTAGAAAGAATATACATAGACAGAGGGTACTAGTATAAGGTGAATTTGAGGGAATAACAAAAAATAATTAAGGGATGAGAAAGAGGAGTACACTAGGTGCAGAAGGAAGGGAGAGGTAGAATGGGGTAAATCATTTTACATAAAGAGACAGGAAAGACCTATCACAGTGGAGAGGAAGATGGGAGGGTGGGCAATGGGCATTGTTTGAACCTTACTCTAATCAGTATTGGCTCAAAGAGGGAACAATATACACAATCAGTTGAATATAGAAATCTATTAGGGAATAGGGAAGTAGGAGGGCAGGAGATTAAGTAAAGGGTGGGATGGCTGACAGAAGGGAGGGCAGTTCAGGGGAGGTGGTAGTCAGAAACAAAACACTGATGAGGAGGAAAAGGTGAAAGGAGAGAACAAATATAAAGAAAAATAGAATGGGGGTAAAGACACAGTAATCATAACTGTGAATGTTAATGGGATGAACTCTCCCATGAAATGGAAGCAAATAGCAGAGTGGATCAAAAACCAGACTCCTACAATATGTTGTTTACAAAAAAACACACTTGGAGCAGAGAGAGACACAAAGAGTAAAGTAAGGAACTGGAGCAGAATATTTTATGCTTAATCAATCTTTACAGCACATGTCTCCAATAAAAACCTCATTTCTCAAACACATAAAGAACTGAGTCAAATGTATAAGAATACA
>NW_020949613.1:7123361-7168104 GCF_900497805.2 Vombatus ursinus | reverse complement strand
GATTAGAGAAATACAAATTAAAACAACTCTGAGGTACCACATCACATTTATCAGATTTGCTAATATGACAAAAAAAGAGAAATGATAAATGTTGGAGAGGGTGTGGGAAAATTGGGGTACTAATGTGGACTTGTGAACTGATCCAATCATTCTGGAGAGCGATTTGGAACTATGTCCAAAGTACAACCAAACTGTGCAAACCCCTTGATCAGCAATACCACTATTGGGTCCATATCCCAAACAGATCATAAAACAAGGAAAAAGGACTTACATGTACAAGAATATTTATAGCAGCTCTTTTTGTGATGGCAAAGAATTGGAAACTGAGGAAACAATTGGAGAATGGCTAAACAAGCTATGGTATATGAATGTAATATGATGCTATTGTGTAATGAGAAATGATGAACAGATTTCAGAAAAACCTGGAAAGACTTGTATGACTTGATGCATAGTGAAATGAGCACAACCAGGAAAACATTGTACATAGTATCAGCAACATCGTGTGATGACCAACTATGAATGACTCAGTTCTTCTCAGCAACACAATGATCCAAGACAAGTACAAAGGACTCATGAAGGAAAATGCTATCCATATCCAGATAAAAAATTGATGGACTCTAAACGCAGATCAAAGCATATTTTTCACTTACTTTGTTTTTTTGCTTTTTTTTTCCTTTTGACCTGTTCTTTCACAACTATGACTAGTATGGAAATATGTTTTACATGACAGCATATATATAACCTGTATCAAATTGTCTATGATTTTCAAAAGAGGTGAGGGGAAGAAGGGAGAAAAATTGAAACTCAAAATCTTACAAAAATTAATAATAAAAATTGTCTTGACATGTAATTGGGAAAAATATAATATTATTAAAATAAAAGAAGCACTATGGCCAAGTTACTTCTCCTTTGGGGGCTTCAGTTTTCTTCTCTGTCAAGTAAAGGGATAGAATAGATCATCCATAATAACCTTCCCAGCTCTAACAATCTTTGAGTAGAAAATAGAGCTTTTCAATTTTGATATCATGCTATTAGCAGGAAGCCATTAAGATTTATTTTTAAAATAAGAACAATACTTAATATATCAACATGCTTTTTTCATGGTGCTATGCGACTACAAATAGTGGAGGACCATTATCTGAGATTAAAAAATGGAAGTGATCCTAAATAGAATGGAAATATTCATTTCTCAAACACATAAAGAACTGAGTCAAATGTATAAGAATACAAGCCATTCCCCATTTGATAAATGGTCAAAGAATATGAACAGGAAGTTTTCAAATGAAGAAATCATAGTTACCTATTAGGCATGTGAAGAAGTGCTCAGAACTTTAGATTAGAGAAATACAAATTAAAACAACTCTGAGGTACCACATCACATTTATCAGATTTGCTAATATGACAAAAAAGGGAAATGATAAATGTTGGAGAAGATGTGGGAAAATTGGGATACTAATGTGGACCTGTGAACTGATCCAACCATTCTGGAGAGCGATTTGGAACTATGCCCAAAGTACAACCAAACTGTGCAAACCCTTTGATCCAGCAATACCACTATTGGGTAGATATGAGCAGGTAGCAGCATATTGCCAACTGTGATTTAAATTGAAGTAGTGATGGAGACATTATTGTGGCCATGTCACCCAGAAGAGAAGAAACAGATTGGACCTGGTAGCAAGAATGAGAGGATATAAATGGAGAGCCTTAGTGCTACACTAAGATATCAAGATGTTAGAAGAGCCAAAGGATGGTGTTCAAGCATTTTTGGAAAGATACGGATGAAAATTGCACCAAGTGAGAAGGCCTGGATGGAAAAAGAGATGAAACTAGTGAGATCACAGATCCACCAAAATATCAACATCCTTTTGCCATTCACTCTGCTGTTTTCCATGTCAAGTTGATTACCATGCTAGTTTCAAGTAGCTATTACAACATACTGACTGGGGTGCTAAATCAATGAGAGCCCAATTCCTCACCATTTTAGGGTCCCTTCCAGGATTTCATAGCTACCAAAGTGCTGTCGGTGCACACAGAGTTCCCACTATACATCACCTTTTCCAGCATTCCTGTATTTTGATATTTTCCTTCACCAGCACAAAATGGATGGTGGGTTGAGCTTTCAAAAAGTGTTATTATTGTTTTTGGTATTGTTGTTGTCAATAACAATAAGAGAGAAAAGTATTATTAGTTAGATCATAGGGCAAATGAAAGACATGAACAAAGCTTTGAATCTGTATAAGGAAAAGATTGAGACATACATATAGTGATATTGAGTTTTATTACATTGGAATTTCAAACAACAGATGAAAGCATCAGTTCAATATGAACTGCTCTGGAACTTAGAATAATAGAAAGTTAGAGCTAGAAAGGCTTTCAGAGGTCTGTCTAGTCCAGAAACTCCTGACCTGTAGTCCATGAATTTATTTTTTTAATATTTTTATATCTGTATTTCAAATAATTAGATTCCTTTGTAATCCTTTACATGTTTTTTTAATGTTTTTAAAAAGCATTATTCTGGGAAGATGTCCATAGGTTTCACTAGAATGCCTTGTGGTCAATAATACAAAAATATTAAGAACCTCTAATCTAGTTTAATCATATCATTTTATAGATTAATTTAAAAAAAAACAACGAGCCAAGAGAAGGGAATTGACTTGCCCAAGATCCCAGATCTCTGACACCTCTTCCACTGCATTTTGTACCGTACTCCTAGGGCAACCACATTGTAATAACAGACAATATGCTTTTAAATTTTCAATTCCTAGAGTCAGAAAGGCTATGCTTAAAATTGAAAATAAACTATGAAAATCCTAAAGGATCAAGTATCATTTTTTCATCAAAATACCTGACCTTCCTTATAATTAAGTCTCTGGGTTCTTGTTTAAAGCCAAACATCACTCTGAATCCATGAAAGCAAGCCATCTTTTGTCATATTACCAAAGGACCAGAGGGGAAACAACAAACAACATGAAATAGCAAGAGGCAAGTACCTGAGTGCCCCAAGTTCTATGTTTGCTTACAACAAAGGTGATATTTTCTCAAGAGAATGATAAAAAATAAATACAACTGCTGTAAGTTCCCAAGTATCAATATTTCCCTGGAACAAAATATTAGAGAATAGATCACGTTAGATTAAGAACATATTTCTGTCCTTTAAACCAATCAAAATTTAGTATCATCTAGCTGGCTTGAAAATCAGCTGAAACTACCACATTTTTTAAAAAATGTGACCTATTAAAATCAGTTAACAAAATTAATTCATGAAGAAAAACTCCTAAAGGATTGCTAACATCCAAAGCCAGAAAAATCTCACAATGGCTAATTTTGTGGAGTGGTTATTTAAATTACTCTTGCCAACCAAGATAAGCCCAATCTTTTATTAAAGTCTAGAATATTTCAGCTTTCTCAGAACTCAAGATGCTGTGAAACTCTGATTATACAGTAGCTACATGAACCTAGAAGAAAGCATTCTATTTTAAAATAAATATGACAGTTCACCTATTTGCAAGTGTAAGTGGTGGTATAATAACTTGTTTAACAAACCATAACAAATAAAGAAGGAGTCTTTAACTTGTAATCAACAGATTTTCCCCCTGCCCAAAAGGAGACCATGGATAGATTTAAGAGGTTGTAGGAATTTGGATGGGGAAATATTTTCACATTGGTTTCCTTTGTAATTCTATGTATTTTATGCATTTTAAAACATTATTTTGAGAGTGGTCCATAGACTTCATTAGATTGCCAAAAGGGAGTATAATACACACACACACACACACACACACACACATACACACAATTAAGAACCAATGAGATTCAACATTTTTTATAATTGGTTTCTTCTATAATTTCAGACCAACTGAATCAATCAATCAACCAACAAGTATTTCAACCAACAATTATTATGCACCAGGCAATCCCTGAGGAATTTAAGAGATTCCTTGATTTTTGTTCTGCTAGGAAAAAAAACAGAAAAATGTCAATACTCTCTATTCAAGGAACTAGAAAAGACATGATGGAACTTTTAGTCCATTATCCTCACTTGGCAACTGAGAAAATTTAAGTAGATTACTTGGGACCAGGATCAGAACTTACAGATACCATGATGCGATGAAGAGAAAAATAAAAATAAGTATTAGAATTTGGAGGGTGGAAATTTTTTGGTATTGATATTTACATTGCACATTAGTGATTGCTTAACACATTGCAAAGGAGAATACTACCTAAAGACAAAAGTCTCACTGAACAAGGGGAATCCCTTAGAGGATAAGTACAATAAAAGTAGACACAATAACTAGGTTGTCCATTTCAACACAAATAGAACAAGAATAAAAACCAAACACAGAATGATCAGTGACTCTAAGAGATCTCCATTTCTCTTTATGGCAGTAAAGATAGGTATCCACCAACTTTGAAAAAAGGAAAAAAAATAAGTACATAAATCTTTGAGCACTATGAAATTATCAAAATGTATGCAAATATATATATATATATACATAAAATACCAAAAAGGCACTTGATTCCATCTGCCAAGTTAATAACAATAATAGCTAACACTTATATATCACTTTAAGGTTTGCAAGGAACTTGGAAATATTATTTTATCCTCCTAAAAACCTTGGGAGGTATGTGCTGTTATCCCCATTTTTAGATAAGGAAATGAAGGGAGAGGTCAAATGACTTGCCTATGTTCACACAGCAAATAAGTGTCTTGGGTCAGATTTTAACTGAAGAAGTCCTGATTATAAATTCAGTGCTCTATCCACTGTGCCACTTAGCTGCATCAAATTAGTGCTTGAGGCACAGATAATTTCTTCCTTTTTGAGCAATATTTCTATTGGTTTTGTAACTTTTATGTTGCTGCCCTTTGGCTTTACTAAATACTAGATAAAGATACTAGATAAAGATTAAATGGTCCTAAAGGAAGTTGAGTCTAGTGCCCTTACCACTATGCCATACTGACTTGTCACCAGATTCTTATCCTAGTTGACAGTTGCATAATAGCCTCCTCAGTCAATTAGGAATGCCTTCTATATTTCTACCTCTGGTCTCATTCATATCTATTCACTACTCAGCTGTTTTCCTCAGAGATTCATACCTCCAAATCTCTAAAATTTCAAATGTTTCAATGTATGTGTGAATCTGGACATAACAGAGACTAATGTTATCTTCATTATTCAAGGTGCTTTTCCCACAGAAGTTATGATCTAGAGTTCATAATCTTAAGACCTTCTCCACCAGTGAAAAGTGTCCCATTGGTGAAATTAGCACTCCCATAGTAATGTCTCAACAGTACAAAGATGTACCAAAACTTCTTCCTTTGTAACAACTTAATTCTTTCAAAGCAAATGGATCCAGGGAAATTTACAAAGATCTGAATTACACTGATAACCAATTTTATCAAAAATAATCAAAATCACAAACTAAATATTCTTCTCTACCAAAATGACTTACAAATGAAACAAAGAAATAAGATACCTAAGAAGCAAAGGCCAGTATACGTTACTAAATTAGATAAAGTCAGGAATTTGGGGAAAGTTTCTTTTACTCTGTAGATTAGTATGACAATGTTTATGTCTTTGGACTCTGTTATATAATTTAGTTCACAGATCTACTTTGCTATAGAGACTGAATAATAATATGGCCTTGAAAGGAAGACTCAGAGTTCCTTGTTCTAACTAATTAATCCAAACTCTAACTCCATTTCCATGTGTAGTCTTAATCTTAGTTTACACTTTCACGCTGCTGTCCATGGTCTTGCCACTGTCACATAATCTAAAAATTCCTCTGATTCATGTTGATAAACTCAAAGATACTTCTATTTTAAATGCATGGTAGGAACTAATAATTACCTCTCAGTTGGAACATAAAGTTTATATTTCTTAATTTGAAAAACTTGATGTATTCTTTGATATATATATATATATATATATATATATATATATATATATATATATCCCTGAACCTCCCTAAAGTTACTTCAGACATCTGTTTCTGAAATATAAGTAACCCACTGTACTAGAAGGCTGCTCCTCCAAAACTATCCCACGTGCTTTTGGACTTTACACTTGGTATTTGACAAAGACATATGGAAATGAAAACCAGGTACACTTGCAATATACCTAACCTTTCTTTTCAGAAATTTAAAAATCAATTGATTATGTGTTGATCTCTCTAACATCTCTAAATAAGGATGATAAATTTCTCAAATGATTATCTGAGATTAAATTTATTTCTGGTAAATAGATTTATTGCTCCACTGAATTAAGTCATCTTGCATCAACTCTTCAAAGGAAGTAATTGCAAAAGTTCACACTGGTTCAAAGATGAAAAGAAACTTCTGTGTTTAAAAATAAAATTTGTTACAAAATTGAAAGTTCAATTGAACAATTTAATAAACATTTTAGGGGCATGTTATGTGCAAGGTACTGCCATGGACACTGGTGATGCAGAAATTAAAAAGAAATAGTCTCTGTAACCAAAGAACTTATGTTCTACTAGTATATAACACATATCCCAATGACTATATTTATTTAGACAAGATGTTCACTTGGATCAGATGTTTTGAAGGTCTGTTGTACTGAACATAGATAGGTTTTGTGAGATAAGGATTTTATTTTTGGTCAGTCCTAAAGCTTTGGATTTATGCATCCATGGAAGAAAAATAGTCTTGTTTACTTTGCCCTTTGTATTCTAGATCACTTAAACCTTCATATCCTATCACATGACCCAAATGTGCATACATTAGGTTCTACAATTTATAAAGCATTACAAAATTGTAAAGTGTTTTTCTTAACTTGTAGGGTCTATCACTTGATTATGATGAGAAAACTCCATTTGTTTATATGTATATATATATATGTGTGCGTATATATAATATATATTGTGTATACATATATAATATATGTATATATGTGTATGTATGTTTGTATATACATAATAATCTGCATCATATACATGAGAATTAATTAAAGAGCATTTATAAAATGCTTAATATATGCCAGACACTGTTTTAAACACTCAGGTTACAATTGAGAGAGACAGACAGACAGAGAGACAGAGAGAGATAGAGAGAGAGAGAGAGACAGAGTAGAAGGGAGGGAGGGAGAAAGAGGGACAGGGAGAGGGAGGGAGAGACAGTCTGCCTTCAAGTAGCTTACATTCTGATAGGGAGACTATATAAAGGGGACTTCATAGCCAAGGACGTAATTTTGGTCTGGGGAGAAACAGAATGATAAGATGATTATGGGGCCACTCAAATAGTATTTCCTTACCTATCATTGATACTATTGATTGATTACTCTTCCCAATGCAAGAAGTGGAAAGCTGGGAATAGAGACAGAGGGAAGGAAA
This sequence comes from Vombatus ursinus, assembly GCF_900497805.2. Lineage (NCBI taxonomy): Eukaryota > Metazoa > Chordata > Mammalia > Diprotodontia > Vombatidae > Vombatus > Vombatus ursinus. Next base: position 7,160,754 of record NW_020949613.1, on the reverse strand, counting down.
CACATGTGCAGCCAGCAAGCAGATGGAGTGATGGTCTGGGTGGATGGCTAGATGGGAAGTGAAGGTCAAACTTATTCTGAAGTCTGAGGCCAGGTAGATATATTGGGCCACGTGGGCTACTTTACAATCACTCAGTCACCAGTCAAGATATCTAGACTCCAGGGCAAGAGGTCCAAAAACGAGTGTATTAACTTCTTCAAAAAAGATAGCATAGATGATAGATTTCTGGGATAGAGAGATCTAGGTCCATTGTAGAAAATGCTGATGTGATTGGAAAGAAGGAAGGCAGCTACAGCAGGCAAATGGCAAAAAGACTTATGCATTTATAACACATGTTCACATATACAAACAAATATGAGGCTTACATGCTTCTTTTTTTTTTCTCCTTTTTTTTGTTTTGTTTTCTTCCAGATGTGTTATTTCATTGGTCTGGAAGATTCAGGGTGTAGAACCCTACAGAGATCACTAATCCCCTGCAATCAAATCAAAGAGATTGCTTGGGGCACTGAAAAACTGAGTCTTGCTCATTGTCACACAGGCATAATGTGTCTGATATAGATAGATAGATAGATAAAAATAAGTAAATTGGCAGATGGATAAAAATGTGTAAATAAATGCATTAATTAAATAAATTCATTACATAAACAAAATTTGAAAAAATATAAAGTATACATATAAAGCCTTCTAGAAAGTAAAACGAATTCTTTAAAACAGCTTTCATGTGGAAGGATTCTTTTAGGGAACAAATACAGCCTTGAAAGGCTAGGGAATACAGGTATAACGAGGAAAAGATAGAGACCAGGATGCTGATTTACAGTTCTCCCACGTACCTTCCCTTGCTGATTTATGGAGGTGCCATAGAAATGCCAGGAGAAGAAGGTTGTTCACTTTTTCAGGGAATGGTCATTGCTCTGGCACTCAGTCAGGGAACAAAGAGAGCAAAGAAGCAAACCATAGAAATTAAGATAAATAAAAGGTATAAATATGTGTAGTAATTTAAGTGAAGTTCCTTTAATCACTATCAGTTTTCACAAATTCAATTACTATAACAGCCAATGGAATACAAGGTACTATCTTGTATGTTATTGTTGTCAAAACTTTACTTTATGGTACCCGTTAATATTATTGGCCTCTGACATGGATTCTAAATGGGTTTTGTTTAAAAACATTGTGCAAAACCACCTAGGTAAGTCAGAATGGTAACTTTCAGTAATTCTCATCATCAATATTTCAAATATCCATTATTTTGTTGGTAAGGATATTCCCTGGCACAAATTGTCATTCTGTTGCTTAGATGTCTATGCCTTTTAAATGTATCACTTTTTAGTCATCCTGGAGATGGCTTTCTCTGGATACTCATCCTCAGATGATGTGCATATGAACATAATATCACCAGTGCCATAACTGAAATTTTTCTAATCTGGTAGAACCTGTCAGACCTGACACTCATTGGCATAGCCTTTGAGAACTCAGAGTCACCTACATTCCACAAGGAGTTATCAGAAGCAAACTTCAATAGAGCATCAGTGATGTGTACCAAGAAATAAATTAAGAAACTAAGAAATATAAATTTTAACTTCCAACTGAGGAGTTATTGGTTCCTAACATAAACATAAAACAGAAGTGGCATATATGTATTAGAATATCACCATAAACCAAAGGGATTCTTACATTATTAATTCCAGATGTAGGACCAAGGACAGTAACAGCAAAGTTAAGAAGAGATTGGGAAGTGAGTACCGGGGCAGGTAGCAGGAAGGGGGTGGGTAGAAAAGACTTTGAGAGGGGCAGAGCCAAGATGGTGGAGTGAAAGCAGTGACTTGCTTGAGCTCTTCCCCAAACCCCTCCAAATATCTGTAAAAAAAAATGGCTTTAAACAAATTCTAAAGCAGCGGAACCCACCAAAAGACAGAGTGAAACAAATTTCCAGGCCAAAGTAACCTGGATGGTTGATCAGAAAGGTATATCGCACCAGGCTGGGAGAGGAGCACAGTTCGGCATGGGTATGCAGGTCTCAGGGGACTGTGACAGTTTCCAAACTTCTCAACCCACAAACACCAAAGAAACTTAGAAGGTCAGTGGGAAAAGTCTGCGACTTCTGTGAGAAGGTCTCAGTCGCAAGTCTCGAGCGTGCCCCTGAGGTAGCGTCTGCCTCCTGAGCTTCCAGCCCACAGACTGAGGGGGAATTGAGTGGCTAATTAGAGGGGGATTTAAGAGATCTCTTTGCCACTGCTGAGGCACGAATCTCTTGCTTTGCCCGTGCTTGGATCTGGGTCACAGTTGTGAGGCACGGTCCTGGGGTGAAGAGGAGCTCTGGTGTGGGGGAGCTTGTTGAGACATTCGAGAGGAAACACCTCACCCCTTATCATAATACCTCAGAAGAACTGAAAATTTACAGGTCCCTAGAAGTATCTCTGAAAACAGCTATACAAACCCTCGAAGCTCGGGACAGTACATTCTCCACATTGGAAGCAGACTCTTACCTTAACAAAGAGTTTAAAACTCAAGTAATTGGCCGGGATCATGGATAAGCAGCGCAAAAAGAGTCATACTATATTATCTTACTTTGGTGACAAAAAAGATCAAAACATACAACCAGAAGAAGAAAACAAAGTCAAAGCTCCTACATCCAAAGCCTCCAAGAAAAATATGAATCAGTTCCAGGCCTTGGAAGAGTTCAAAAGGGATTTTGAGAAGCAAGTAAGAGAAGTAGAGGAAAAACTGGGAAGAGAAATGAGAGTGATACCAGCTTGCTAAAGGAGACCCAAAAAATACTGAAGAAAATAACAGCTTAAAAAATGGCCTAACCCAAATGGCAAAAGAGATCCAAAAAGCCAATGAGAAGAATGCCCTAAAGAGCAAAATTGGCCAAATGGAAAAGGAAGTCCAAAAGATTACTGAAGAAAATACTTCCTTAAAAATAAGAATAGAGCAATTGGAAGCTAGTGACTTTATGAGAAATCAAGACACTGTAAAACAAATCCAAAAGAATGGAAAATTAGAAAACAATGTGAAATATCTCATTGGAAAAACAACTAACCTGGAAAATAGATCCAGGAGAGAGAATTTAAAAATTATTGGACTATCTGAAAGCCATGATCAAAAAAGAGCCTAGACATCATCTTTCAAGAAATTATCAAGGAAAACTGTCCTGATATTTTAGAACCAGAGGGCAAAATAGAAATGGAAAGAATCCACTGATCTCCTCCTGAAAGAGATTCCCAAAGGAAAACTCCTAGGAATATTGCAGCCAAATTCCAGAGCTCCCAGGTCAAGGAGAAAATATTACAAGCAGTAAGAAAGAAAAAATTCAAATATTGTGGAAACACAATCAGGATAACACAAGATTTAGCAGCTTCTACATTAAGGAGCCACAGAGCATGGAATATAATATTCCGGAGGGCAAAGGAAATAGGATTACAACCAAGAATCACCTACCCAGCAAAACTGAGTATAAACCTTCAGGGGGAAAAATGGTCATTCAGTGAAATAGAGGATTTTCAAGCATTCTTGATGAAAAGACCAGAGCTGAATAGAAAATTTGACTTTCAAATACAAGACCCAAGTGGAACATGAAGAGGTAAACAGGAAAGAGAAATCATAAGAGACTTATTATGGTTGAACTGTTTACATTCCTGCATGGAAAGATGATATTTGTAACTCATGAGACCTTTGTCAGTATTAGGGTAGTTAGAGGGAAAAAATTATGTGTATGTATAGATAGAGAGATAGATAGATAGATAGATAGATAGATAGATAGATAGATAGATAGATAGAGGGCACAAGGTGAGTTGAAAATGAAGGGGTCATATCTGGAGAGTAAAATTAAGGGGTGAGACAGGATTATACTAGGAGAAGGAGAAAGGGAAAAGTAGAATGGGGTAAATTATCCCACAAAAAAACAAAACAGAAAAGAAAAGGCTCTTACGGTTGAGGGGAAATGGGGAAAGGTGAGAGGGAATGAGTGAATCTTATTCTCACAGGATTTGACTTAAGGAGGGAATAACATACACACTCAATTGGGTATGGAAATCTGTCTTACCCTACAGGAAAATAGGAGGTGAAGGGGACAAGAGAGTAGGGCAATGATAGAGAGGAGGGCAGATTGGGAAAGGGAGTAATCAAAAGCAAGTACTTCTGAGAAGGGACAGGGTCAAAAGAAAGAATAGAATAAATAGGGGGGTGGGATAGGATTAAGGGAAATAGAGTTAGTTTTTCACAGCATGTCTATTATAGAAGTGTTTTGCATAACTGCACATGTACAACCTATATTGAGTTGCTTGCCTTTTCAATGAAGGTGGGTGGGGAGGGAGGAAGGGAGAAAATTTGGAACCCAAAGTTTTAAGAACACATGTTTAAAAAAAATGTTTTCACATGCAACTGGGAAATAAGAAATACAAGAAATGGGGTACAGAAATCTATCCTGCCCTACAGGAAAATAAAAGGGGAAGAGGATAAGAGAAGGGGGGGGAGATAGAAGGGAAGACAGACTAGGGGAAGGGGTATTCAGAATGCATGCTATCTTGGGGTGGGGGTAGGGGCAAGATGGGGTGAAAATTTGGAACTCAAAATCTTGTGGAAGTAAATGTTGAAAACTAAAAATAAATAAATTTATTTTAAAAAAAAAGAAAAAGAAAAGACTTTGAGCAGATTTTCAGGTGAAAATTACTTCCAGAATCCTGCTAATGGCCTCTATTTCAGCAGTCATGGTCAAACAAATTATCAAGTATTCAAATATACCCAGATACCCAAAGTCAGAGTAAAGAAGTAAGTCAGAAAACAGGCAGACTCACAAGAATCAGAAGGACCTGAATATGGAAGGACAAGACAAGTGGTAACTAATCCAGGCAGGAACCAGAAGGACTCAAAGTGGCAGGGGTAGATAAATAAAAGACAAAGCATGACACCAATAGTAAAGCATATCTTAATTTCAAAGCAATTGTCCCTTCCAACCAAGAAACTTCCAATGTACATTGTGTTGAATATGAACCAATTTGAAAGATTAATTACCCTACATCTAGTGGTAAAAGCAAATAAGGAGGCAAATCTGGGGAAAGAAAGAAAGCTGTGGAAAGATGGAAAAATAAGGCCAGATCATAAAGGTTTATTGTGGCAATCATAAAGGTTTATTATAACATGAAATAATGACTATTCCTCCATTAATCAATCAACAAGTATTTATTAAGGGCGTACCGTATGCCAGACACTCAGCTAGGAGCTGAGAATAGAAGTACAAGGAATACAACAACCTCCTACTCACAATGTGCTTATATTCTAATAATTCCACTTTGAATGGAGCACAATATTGATTTTCCTTCATGGAAAACCAGTGTGCCTTATCTAGGCCAATATTAAATAAGTTATAATTCAACCTGGTCTTTCCCCATCAAAGATATTCTTACATGTATACTTCTTACACTCATGTTTGAGGGCATTTATAAAATTACTATTGCTATAATTTACAACAATCCAGCAGAGGGAACATAATCTATATCTAGGGGTAAACAGGTGGTACAACAGATAGAATGCTAGGTTTAGGTTTGGGAAGATCTGAGTTCAAATTTAGCTTCAGATACTTACTAGCTATGTGACCCTAGAAAAGTTATTAACCACTTCCTGCTTCAGTTCCCCCATGTGTAAAATGGGGATAATTATCAGTCCCTACCTCCCAGGGATATCATAGGAATCAAATGAAATAATATTTGTAAGGTGCTTTGCAAACTTTAAAGCATTATATACATGCTAGCTATTAATATCCAGACAAAGATCATGGTCTTCCCCTGAAGAATTGAAGCTAGGACAGTGGAACTGCAGGCATTTGGCAATTATTAAAGGATTAATGTAGTAGAAAGTGCATGAGTCTTAGAGTCAATGAGAATCCTATATTCTAGGCCTAGCTGTGTGACCTTGTACAAGTTTTCTCTAGGTGTCTTCAAGATCACAGGTCTAGAGTTGGAAGGGCCTTCCATGTCCACCTAGAGCAATCCTCTCAATTTTCAGATGAGTCAACCAAGATATGGGAAAAATAGACAGAATTGCCCAAGAGCACCTAGGTAGTAAGTGGAGGAAGCACCATCTGATAGCATAAGAGTTGGAAATTTTAATTTAAGGCCTATGGCCTCATGTCCATTATTCACTTATCTGTAAAATGACAGTATTGTACTACATTTAAGGTTCCTTTTGTAGCTCTGAAATATTATGACATGATTTGGGGAATAAGGAAGAGAACATCAGGTGTGCCCATTATCCCCTTGAAATAATGCTACCTAAGCAATTTTCTCCTCCAGCTCCATATAATGCTAATTCTGCTTCATTACCAACACATACTTGAGATCATTATGGGTTCACCTGTCCAAGGCCAGACAGTTGTATTATTTATAGATTTTTCTACTAGATTATATTCTAGCTTCCCAAGCTGAAGTGTCATAAAACTGATTAGTTTTTACTGAGCAATATACACTTGACATTAAAATATATGGCAGTAGTAGTAATAATCATAGTGATAACAAAAATAAACATAGATCAAACACTGCATTAGACATAAAATCTACCATAGATCTGGCCCAGTAGGTTTACCTAAATTTGACAGGCAAAATGAACACAAAGGAAAAGAAAGAGGGAGGTGGGAAGACATAAGAAATCAAGACTGGATGCAAGTCAAGGAAAACTACATAGTTTCATATAACCTATTAGAGCTTGAAGTGATCATGGAGATCAACCCTTTCATTTTTCAGATGATCTAGTAATGGGTATATGCAGTCAAACCAAGAAGGAAACAGTCTCTCAGTGCCATTGCCACACACACACACACACACACACACACACACACACACACACCCCAACACATTCACCTCCCTTTTCTTTTCTTGAGATACACCTATTATATTAGCACTGAAACAATTGAAGTTTCACCAGTGAAAGGTGCTATCTGCACTTTTGTCTCATGTTATCCTAGAAAAGACTTGAAAGAACTGCGTCAGTTTCAAGATAGAATGGATAGATATGTCAATGAAAGAAAGAAAAGGACCAGTTTCTCTGTATCCCCTAAGCCTTAATGCAAGTGAATTTCTTCTTGTGCTTAAGGGATCATTGTGCATTATGCTGTCATCTAAAAAATCCACAGGTACACACACACAAACACACATGCACACACACACACATGCAATCACTCTCTGACAAACTCATCTAAAACATCTGCAGGTATACACACACACACACACAATCACTCTCTGACAAACATCAGTAACACAAATGACACATTTTATTGACAATCGAAGTGTTCATCTGGGGGTATGCAAAACCAGAGTATTAGCAATCATATACGAACAGTCACACATTATGTATCATGAACCAATTGTATATCTAGAAAAATTCATTGTATTGAAACTCATTTTTAAAATATCCAAATTTTTTGTTAACAAGTCAATTCAGTCATTTTATTTCTTCTATAGCATGAAACACAATTCAATTAAATAGCTATTAGGTGACAGGAAATGGTTTTCCATTCAGCACATCATTTCCAGGTAAAGAATTTACATTATATTGATGTGATATCTCTTTTAAAAGCCCCAGATAAGATTGATTGCTATTTCCCTACACAGAACTTTTTTTTAAGAGTGGAGGATGGTGGGAATTATCAGGCAGAAGCCAAATGGAAAGGTTAATACAATGAAGGGCACTAAACCTAGAATGAGGAAACCTGGGTTTGAGTACTGAGTCTGTCATTTAATAAACCCTTTACTATAAGCAAGTCACTTCATTGTTCTGAGCCTTTGTTTCCTCATCTGTAAAATGGGGGAATGATTATCACATTACCTACTTCACAGTGTTGTTGTGGGATCAAATGAGTAAATATATAGAAAGTTTTACAAACCTCATATAAGTGTAAATTATTGTTATCATTATCAACTCTATTCATCTTTCAATATGGTTCAGATGGGCCCTGGAACAAATCATTACCCTGATACTGTTCTTTTATATTTAATGTTCAATTACGTAGGTGGATAAAATAACTGCTTTTTGTAATTCAATAAAATTATTCAAATGTAAGCTCGTATTTCCCCAAGGCTCACTGAAAATATACTTAGGACAACATAAGTAGCCAACAGAACAATAGGGATGATATGAAGAACTTCATCCTGTTCCCAAATTATTGTTGTGTTCTCTGCTAGTTCTTTATGTTTTAACATTTTTCTATTTCATTTAGCTTGGAAAACATGAGTATTTGGTATGGTGATATCTATTTAAAATGCTGTCCTTAAAATGAGGACAATTCTCTATGTGGATATCAAATACTCTAGTATTCTCATTATATTTGGGTCTATTTATATGTTTGCAGCAAATGAAGAAGCTGTTAAAAGGAAAATTCTACGTTCAGGCCTTTGCCCTGATTAAAGAGGCAAAACCCAGGAAGAGAAAACTGAAAAGGAGTTTTTTTAGCACACTGAGGTTGAGGCAGCTAGGTGGTGCAGTGAATAAAGCACCAGCCCTAGAGTCAGGAAGACCTGAGTTCAAATCCTGCCTCACACACTTGACCCACACTAGCTATGTGACTCTGGGCAAGTCACAACCCCATTGCCTAGCAAACACACACACATACATACACACACACACACACACATACACACACACCAAGGTAAAACACATGGTAGGCTTGCTGCTGATGTAACCCAGATTTCACATCAAGCACTCTTTTATAGATAGGTGTAAGCTTCTTTCATATAAGCAGAAAGGTATTTTATTTGGATCACACAATCATGAGGAGGTGGGATTAGTACCATTAACTCTTCCCTGAGTTTTTTGATTGGCCCACATTTCAAATGAAGAGATGGAATCAGTATGTGGCGACTGGTATTAGTGTTAATAAGACACAATTAGAGAGACAGCTAGGTGGCACAGTGGACAGAAAACTGGCCCTGAAATCAGGAGAACCAAAGTTCAAATCTGGCCTAAGACCAAACACTTGACACTAGCTGTGTGACCCTGGGCAAGTCACTTAACCCCAATTGCCTTAAAAAAAAAGACACAATTAGAGCACATTTGGACTACCCTCTCTTGCAGGATCACTCTCCCCAAAGTCAAGCAAGGTTAAAACATAGGATCGCTTCAGAATGAGTCTGCATTAATGACTGATTTTACACAAAGCAATAAGCATGCAAGTGAGTCAAAGGCTAATTATCATTAATATTAGTGGCAATAACATTAGAGGAAGCATGGTATAGTATATGAAGTGCAGAACTTGGAGTCAGGATGACCTGGGCTCAAATACTATATCTGACATAAGTTAACTGCTTGCTGTAAATCTCAGTAAACTCACTAGGCCTTAGATAACATGTTGTGTAACCTGAAAGTTAAATATTTTGAGCTGTTGTTATTATCTACTATGTCATAGATAAGTTACAATCTGTGTTTGTAGAGAAATTTCTTAGATGGGGAGTTCTTGGCACTGATAAAATCACAAATCCTTCATGTTTCCATGTATTAATAATGTTAAACACCCAAGTTATTTCAAAGAATGTAAAAAGAGGATTGGCACCATGAAAACACATTAAATATTTGATTTTTTGACTCTTTGATATATAAAAATATCTTATTAAAGTCTGCAAGACAGGGCACCTTGGTAAGTGAAGTGGCTCTACAGTCAGAGGACCAGCGTTCCATTCTTGACTATTAACTCACTACCTGTGTGATCTTCCACATGTCTTTAAATCTTTCTAAGTCCATTTGTTAAGGGAACTATTGAACTAGTTGATGAACTAGTTTACCTGTGGCAGCTAAGTGGCACAATGGATAGAGTACCAGGCCTGAAGTCAGAAAGACTTATCTTCCTGAGTTCAAATCTGTACTCAGGCATTTACTAACTGTGTGACCCTGAGCAAGTCACTTAATGCCATTTGCCTCCATTTATCATCTATAAAAATAAGCTGGAGAAGGAAATGGAAAACCACCCCAGTATCTTTGCCAAGAAAACCCTAAGTGGTGTCACAAAGAGTTGGATATGACTGAAATAACTGAACAACAAAGTTGACTGGTAAGACTCCTTCCAGCTCAAAATCCTATGATCTTTATCAGTGAAAGAAAAAATTAGTATGTTGAAAAAGTGTTTTTCAATGATGTAAAAAGGCAAGTTCTACCTTTTCAAATGGATTACGTCTGGAAATTTGCTTGTAGGTTAGTTAGCTGGAACTTGGATTCCATTTCTCCAAAGAAACAATGTATTAAATGTTTTTTAGGTTCCCCAGGTAGTTCACAAAAGCCTATTTAACAACCCATAATGGAATTGAATAGTGCACTATTTGAAATGCAAATTATAGAAAATAACCCTGTGGAAAAACTAGTAATTAAACAAAATAGAAAAATAATTAAAATAAAAATAGCTTTTTATTTATCTTGAATGTTAGTGCACAAAGAAAACCAGGTTTAATTAAAGAATACTGGAGAGGTACAGGAAAGCTTGTAGAGATTCTAAACATTTAGAGGTTCATAGAACTTAGATTTGGCAAGAATGTTAAAGATCACATCATTCAACCTAATCAGTAATTTCTTCTATAGATCACTGTAACTCTGCCTCACTTAAATCTAAATCACACACAAGTCAAAATATCACCCCATGATGTCATTGCTCCTCTTTGAAATGAACACTGAGTATCACCGAGACATGGATGGATAGTTTGTTGTTGTTGTTGTTGTTGTTGGTTTGTTTTGTTTTTTTTAGCTTTTGTTCCATGGAGAACTCACTATCTAATTGAGGCCCCTCCTCCAATCAGTGGTTATTCTATTTGATTTTTAGAGAGTTCTAATCTGAGTAAAAATCTACCTGCTTCTTATAAATTCTGCCCCACTGGTCCTCATTTTTTCTTCTGTTCATAGAATATTTGTTCTACTATCTAACAACAACTCTTCAAATATTTGAAGGCAGCTATCATTCCTTACCTTACTTTTCTCTTTTCTAAACTAAATATTTCTAGTGCCTTCAACCATTCTCCATATAAAATGTTTTCTAAATCTTTTGTTATTCTTGCTGCCTTCAATCTGGGATATCTCTAGAGTGGCAATGGTCCTCTTGAATTGTGATACCTGGAATGTAATATACCATTCTAGATTTAGTCTGCTCACTGAGCAATATAAAGTGATCATTTCCTTTGCTCTAGACAGAAAACTTCCACTAATGCAAATTAAAATGATGTTAGAGGCAGCATACAATACAGTGAATAGAATGTTGAACACTTCCAATATTAAGCAGATCTTTTCAATTCTGTCCTTATACATATGCTTTTTTTTTACCCTGAAGGCAGTATTGTATGTTTATTCCTATTGAATTTCATATTATTAGTCTGTCCTAACATTTTGACCTGTCAAGATTATTTTGGAATTTCATTTATTCAACTATCATGCAAACTAACCTTCCCCTACTATCTTAAGCAATTGGATATGTATGTATAATGCAAGTTCCTTAAGAGAAGAGACTACATCTGTTTTGTATATAAATTTCTAGCACCTGGTGAAATGCTTGGCACATAGCAGATGATTAATAAATGCTTGGTGATAGACTGGTTACTTGATGTCTTCTATGTCTTTATCAAAATCTCTAGCAAAAATGTTGAACAGAATATAACTGAAGACATAATGCTGAAACATGCCATTAGAGAATTTCTTCCATGTTAACAGAGTCTTTAAATAAGACATTCTAGACATGATTTCTCAACTTAGCCTATTGCTAAAAGAAACAGGGCCTCAGGCTCCAGGCTCAATCCAGAGTAGAGTTCTTGTACCACATGCAAGATATATTGGTTGTGCTTCATCCTTTACCATTGGGGGGGGGTGAAGCTCTAGATAGAATAGGTGCCATTTATTAATTCATTTCTCCCAACTTGTATTTAACTGATTTGTACATATTTTTTATTGAGTGGAGAAATATAAGCTCCTTATGTTGAGAGACTGGTTCATTTTTGTATATGTATCCAAAACATCTAGCATGGTGCTTGACATACAGAAGAAATGAATAAATGCTTGTTGAATTGAATTGAATTGAATCTTTAGACCTGAAAAAGTACTCAATGATTAGGGTTCTAGGATCCTACCCTGTGGAGCCTGGTGTTGGTATGTGCTGCATGCAAACTGTTAATAAAGGACAGGTCAATGGAATGCCTTTATTTGTGCTAAAGATGCCAGTGAGCTCTGTCAGGGTCTTTTATACCTAGATGTGTCTTCCTTCTGATTGGCCTGACAGTACATCATCGTGACCTCCCCTGGCACTCCCAACTGGTGGATATTTTAATGAGGAGGTCCTCTAAGAGTTTTCAGCTTTTCTCTATCTCTGGGAGTGAGGAAGACAGTGAGCTGGCCTTCAGATGAGTCCAATCATGCAACTAACTTCTAAGGAATATGAGTTGCTAGCAACCTTAACCAGAAAAACAAGTCATTTCAATCAAGTTTTCACTGGTTTATTCTCTACTATGTAGACCAGGGCACCCCAAACTTAAATGAAAGGAGCAAGAACAAAGCTCATACTCACTGGGGGTGAGGGAGAATATAACTGAAATTGGGTTCCAATTTATAGAGTAAACTGAAGGCAGGGTCCCATCTAGTTAAGATCAGATGCCTTGGGGGTTAGGAGTGATCACATTACTTGCCCTTCAGAGACTGTGTGGCCTTTTCAGGAGTTAGGTGTTGACAAAAATAGGAGGAAAAAGGATGGATCACAAGTCAATAATTGGTTATTAACATAATAATATAATATTAATTTCCCTCATATGTATGTTTGCTTTCTGAATGTCAAAGAGCTAGGAAACTGAAGTAGTAGAGAGTTTGGGCTAATAGTCTTAGGATGAATGTATGTATATATAGTTATGTTTATATATGTGTTTGTATAATGCATATATATACATACATACATACATACATCTATATACAAGTAGCTAATTACACGTATATGGTGTCCAAAAAGTCTTGGTGCAGTTTTAAAACTAATAAAGCTTAAAATGAAAGAGAGACAGAGAGACAAAGAAAGAGACAAAAATCATATCCTCCATATATAAGCTCCTTTCAAGTAAAGATTATCTCCTTCTTTGCATTTGGAGATATAGTACCAGGCACAGACTTAATAAATGCTTGTTGATTGATTCAGTCTCTTGGGGGCTATCTACGGCCAAGAACAATAGAACAAACTTTCTACTACTTCTATTTCATAGCTCTCTGATACTCTGATACTCAGATACTCTGAAACTCAAATACTCAGATACTCTGATACTCAAATACTCAGACACTCTGATACACATCAATACCAGATATCGGCTTGAGCCCCTGGGACCCAAATCATCCACAGCGTGGGTAACCTGCAGCCTTAAGGCCCACGTGGCCTCAAGTGTGGCCCTTTGACTGAATCCAAATTTCACAGAAAAGATTTGTTCTATAAAGCTTGGACTCAGTCAAAAGTTCACACCCAAGGACCTAAAAGGCCACATGTGGCCTCAAGGCCGCCCTAGGTAGCTCACCCCTGAAGTACTTCTTCAGGCCTATGAATTTAATTCAACAAGTATTTACTAAATACTGGGCATTATACTAAGTGCTACAAACACAAATACTAAAATGAATTAGTTCATGACCTCAAAGAGCTAACCTGAGGGAGTGGGGGGAAGGGAAGTATATAATACATAAAAAAAATACTAATTTCCCAGGAGTACTACTACTCAAAATTTTCCACCATCTTTTTCCCATGGAATTTATAGATGAGTTTATATTCTAAACTGACTTTGCCCTAACATATCTGTCCCTTAGTGGGCAAATAAATTTCTTTTAATCACCTCATGACAATTTATTTGGATAAGTTTAACATTGATATAAAGTTGCTATGATCATGATCATTTCTTCATATAAGACAGGGTAAAAGAGGAGAAATTTGAGGGAGATGTCTAAGTAAGGAACCATGGGGACAATAGAGAGTTCTTGCTTAATGGCCTTAATCTTTTTTGAATTATGAGGTGAAGTATTCAGCTGAGAGGGTCAAGGAAGGGATAACCAAGAAGCTTTGCAGAGGAATTAAAAGATATAACTAACTGTGGCAAGTGGGATAGCTAATCAACTAGAGAGCTGAAGGACTGAAGGACTGCCTTGCTATGGTGATGTCCTTGTTCAGATCATATAACAGAAATGTGTAGAGGACTCCGGAAGCATGGTTTCCTTATTTTCTCCAACTTCATTCAATCTATGCAGTATGTAACTCTAAATTTGTGATCTTATAAATCAAGTGTCTATACCATTGCAAAGGCTGTTCTCCTACTTTAAGTTAGATCCCTCCTCATCTTCATCTTAGAATCATGGTTTTCCTCAAAACTCAACTCGAATCTTACGTTTCTCAAGAGGCCTTTCCTGCTTGTCTTTTCTCCTGTGTCTTCCCTCTGATGTTACCTCCCATTTACACTGTATATGCCTTATTTACATAGTTATTACATATATCTTGTATGTTTGCTAATTGTTGTTCTTCATGATTTAAGAGGACCAAAATAACATCATGATGTTGGGGTCAATATACAGTGTGTTTGACTGTGTCTGATAAAGCCAAAATAAGCTTCGCAGGTTCTATCACAGGTTGGGCACAAATAGTCTATTTGACCATTTGGGAAGATGTCTCTAAATTCATGTATCTTATGTTTCTTTTGAACTACTACAATTCTGCTTTGCTCATAGAGCATACAGCACCTTCTTTGATACAAGCACACCATGCTGGATTCTTCAGTGTCTCCCATGTCTCACAATCAATACCATAGTTCTTCAGAGAGATCTTGAGAGTGTACTTATATCACTTCTTCTGACCTCCTTGTGAGTGCTTACCTTGTGTGCATTCTCTGTAAATGAGGCAAGTGTACTTTTGGCATTTGAACAACATGACTAGCACATCAGAGTCACACTCTCTACAGTAGAATTTGAAGGCTTGGCAGTTCAGCTTGAGAAAAGACTTCAGTATCTCGTACCTTATCTTGCCAGGGGATCTTCAGAATCTTCCCAAGACAACTAAACTGGAAGTGGCTCAGTTTTCTGGTATGGCTCTGGCAGACTATCCAAGTTTCACAGGTATACAAAAGGGCTCTGAAGAATTTCAGTTTGGTAGGTGGTCTAATACATCTTCTCTCCCACAATTTCTTTTGGAGCCTCTCCAACACTGAGCTAGTTCTGGAAATGTGTATGCCAACCTCATCTATGAAGACATCCCTGTAAAGTACATTGCTAATGTCTAAATTTCTCCATTTGCTGTAACTAATGGCTTTATGTTTGGATGATGTGGTGCTGGCTAGTGGAGAACCTCTGTTTTCTTGGTATTGATTGTCAGGTCAAAATTAGCACAAGTGGCAGAGAATCAATATGTACTCTGTTGCATCTCAGCCTCAGAGGCTTCATTGAGTGCACAATCATCTGTGAACAAAAAGTCACACACCAACTATCCCTCCACTTTAGTCTAAGCTTGTAGCCTTTTCGAGTTAAATTATTTGCTGAAAGTATGGTAGCTGACTTTGATGACATTTTCATACTCATTGAAGGTATCTGACAATATAGCTGAAAACACCATGCTATAAAGCATGGGAACAAGCACACAGCCCTGCTTCTATCCATTGATGACTGGGAAAGTGTGAGAGCATTGTTCATTATCCAGAACCCATGTAAACAAGCCATCATGAATCTGGCATACAATCCTGATGAACTTCTCTGGGCAACTAAATTTCACCGTAATCTTCCACAAGACCTCACAACTGACAGTTATCAAATCCCTTTTTCAGATCAAGGAACATTGTGTACAGGCCCCTGTTCTGCTCCTGGTATTTCTCCTAGAGTTGTTCAGCAAACAACATGTCAACCATTCTTCAGTCTTTTCTGAAGCCACAATGGCTCTCATCTTCCAGGTGACAGATCTGCCTATTAAGGAAGACTCTGGCAAGTTTCTTGCCAGTAGTAACTAAGAGAGAGACCTCTGCGTGATTGTCACAGGACAATCTATTTCCTTTATCTTTATAAAGATGAACAATGAAAGCATCCTTGATCTCCTGGAGGATAACCTCCTCTTGCCATATAACCCAGAAGATTTCAGTCAGCTTTTGTAAGAGCAGTAGACCCCCTGCCTTGTAAATCTCTGCTGGAATGGAATTGGCACCAGGCACTTTCCCACAGAGAGGAGCTTAATGGCATTCAAACCCTCTTATTCAGTTGGAAATTCAACTAAAGAGGAATTGATTTCAACCTGAGGTATACAGTCAATGGCTTCAGCATTGGTTGATGATGTTCTGTTAAGAATGATATGGAAGTATTCAGTCCATCTCTCCAAATTCGTATCATTACACTGATCAGTGTGGCTCTATCAGTGCTAAATAGTTGATATGCACCATAGGTCTTTAGCCCACACATAATCTTCAATGCATTGTAGAAGTGCTGTGGATTGTTACTATCAGCATAAAACTGGATTTCATCTTCCTTCTTACTAAGCCAAGAATCCTGCATCTCTTTATTTAAAAGCTTCACTTGTACCTACTTTTGATGGAGTTAAACATTGTCTTCTTTGGAATTATGTTTCCATATAATCAACGAGATATGTGCAATGCATATACTAATGGATTTGGTTCTCAAGAATTGCCTTTCGCAGCTCATGAGTTAGAAGCTTACAATGGAGCTTGAAATGATCAGTCAAATTGCCAATACTCACAATCACTGGCATTCTTGTGCCTGGGCATCTTCAGTGAAGCCAATCAAAGATTGTAGAACCTGTTCCCATCACAGAACTCTGGTTCTGTGTCCTAGAGGAGGTGGTCATATCCCCCAAAGACTTGACTCAAGAATTGTCGTATTATGGAATTTGCAGGTTTTTCATGGGAAATCACTAAACGATTGTTTGTAATCCATCTTCCCTCCTACCTTCTCATTTGTGATTTATGTATATAATCTCTGTCTTCACTTCAGCAAGGTGGAATTTTGATCAAGACAATTCCTGATTTGCAAATCTGTTCCTCATACTGAAACTAATTAATTAAACAGCTACCTGATTACTGGCACTTTGTCTCTGGCCTGATATTTCGTCTTTCTCAGGTTAGAAACTGGCTCAGTAAAATCCTATTAACACTTCCAAGACATGAATGAACTCTTCTGCTGGTAAATTCTGTGAAGTTCTCATTTTTCATAGGTGTCTACATGTTGCTTCTTCCATTAAAATGAGCTCTTCTGACGTGAGGCATCATGTTTTTGCTTTTCTTTGTATCCACAGAACTTACTACAGTGACATGCACATAGTAAGTGCTTAATACCATAGTAAATCCTTAATAGGCAGGCAGGTGGTGAAGTGGATTGAGCTTCCAGGCCTGGAATCAGGAAGATCTGAATGCAAATCTGGCCTCAGACACTTAACTTAATCTCTTTTTGTCTCAGTGCTTCACACAGTGCCTGGCACGTAGTAGGAGCTATAGAAATGTCATATATTGTTATTATTATTATTAGCTATTAATAAATGTTTTTAACTATCTGGCAGACTCAGCTCATACCTTTCTGCATGAAGTCTTTCCTGGTCCTCTCAGCTACTAGTACCTTCTCATCTAAGGCTACTTTGTATTTACTTTATATGTGTTTTTTACATACCTATGCATGTGTTTTGAATGCATGTATATGCGTAGATCTTGTCTTTCCCTTTAAAATGTAAGTTACTTAAGGGGAGGGACTCTGAATTTTATTTTTGTATCCTCAGTACTGGGCATATTGCTTGATACATAGTGGGGTGATGTCAACCTCTGAGAGTTTGGTCTAAGAAAGACAAATGAATTAGGTTGTGTCCATCCATGTTTTATTTCTCTCAGAGTGGGCAGCATGTATCCACATCCAGACAAAGAACTTTAGAGTCTGAATACCAATGGAAGCATACCATTTGCTCTCCTTTTCTTTTGTTGTTTTGTTTAGTTTCTTCTTTCTCGTGGTTCCTTCCATTGGTTATAATTCTTCTTTACATCATGACTAATGTGAAAATATGTTTAATATGAATGTATAAATGGAGCCTATATCAGATTGCATGTCATCTTGGGGAGGCAGGAAGAGAGGGAAGGGGAGAAAATTTAAAACTCAAAATCTTATGGAAGTGAATGTTGAAAATTAAAAATAAATTAATTATTTAAAAAGGGAAAAAGTGGGCAGCATGCATATGCATGGAACTACAGTCAAAGACTGAACTCTCTTTGGGGTTGGGCTACACATTTTATATGTCCTTCAAAGAGTAGGTGGTCCCAAGCAATGCCAATCAACTCAGATTGGTTAACACACTGGTGGGCTGTATTAAAATGAGAGTCTTGGGGTGCAACTTAGGTCACCTAAATCTTGGTCAAAGAGACATCAATTTCCATATCACCTGTCCTGACAATAAGGAGAATCAACATTTTCCCAGACCTGTCTGAGAAACACAATGAGGAGGACTATACTCATTAATCCAAACTAGGGTTTCTTTTACTGTCTACTTAGATCTTGGCCCGGGTAAGTCTTTAAGAGAGATTTCCCACACTGGTTGTTTTCTGGATAAAGAAGTAGAAAAGAAGAAAAACCTTGGTAAGGATCTGTCTCCACCTAAGCCTGAGGAGAGCACAAAAGGCCTCCCTACCTTAGATTAAGTTACTTCTAAACTTGTGTTGGGGTTTGACCTGGATAAGGAGACTCAATGCAACCTCATTATCAGTAATGTCCTTCTGAAGAAGAAACTGAACTTTGGATGAAGGGGGTCAGGGAAAGCTCTGAGTCTCCAAAAAAATGATTATTAAAAATTATTTTCACAGTGATTAATGAATGCGTAACTGATTGAATGATTGATTGATTGTGTAAATCATACTCTATGATGAAAGTGTTTATAAAATAAACAAAGTAATCAAGAAAAGTCCCTTTACTTCCATAACTATTTAGTTTTCTATCTCGAGACAGTATTAAATGCAGTAGTACTAAAAAAAGAAAAAAGAAAGAAAAAATATTCTTCTAAATTTGTGTATTAATTTGGAAATATCTTTAGAATCAGAGCTGAAACTAGAAATTCAGATAACCAATACAAGCACCATAAAATATACCTAGGGAATGCAGGAACACAGATTCAAGAGGTGGGGCACAAAGAGATCTCTAATTTCAAACCAAAAAATATAAGGCCTTTTAGGAGGCGAGATCCTGGAACAACATCTCATGGGATGTACACACATCCTAGGATAAAGCTATTATGAACAGAGAATCTATAAAAACAATTATAGGGAGGACATCTGGGAGTGGGGTAGAAAGCAAGACAGGTTGCGAAAGAAGCTTGCCTGGGGTCTGGCTGCTAGAATACCATCTAATAATTTATTATTTCAACTAATTTTTCTTGCTAACTAGGCGCTAAACACAGGTGTTTCTACTTGCTGAAGAAATACAAATTGTATCACATCCTCTAAATGTCAGTGCCCAAGGGCAAATAACTGATTGCCTGCATTCCAGTCAGAGAAATCGAAGGATAAACAATTTGCAGATGTGCTTTTGTTCTACTATTCTTTCTTTACTGATGAGGATGGGATCTGGACCCCAGAAAGGAAAAACCCTGGATTTACCCACGTGGCCAAATCTCTGGTTTTTGCCTGAGGCTATAATCCCATCAACTGGCCTTTCATTGTGGCTGCACCCAATCTCCCAATTCTGTTACCCTTAACCTAGCCTGGCCTTCCTTTGTTTTACCTCCCTATTTCCCACCCTTAATTATAGCTAGGCTCTATTCTCCCTTGGCCACAAGGTCCAGGTGCCAGTAGTGCTGTTCACACCAGTTTACCAGCCATTCCTTGGTCCCTCCCACAGTCTCTCTGTACATAAAGTCCAACTGGTCTCCATTAAGATGCTTAGATTCTTATAATCTAGCCATAGCTTAGATTCCTATAATCTAGTGAACAGTTTACTAATGTTCAGACTCCTTATGAGCCTGCCCAATATGATGAATGTTCTAATACATTTTGTCTTTGGCTGAAAGAAGGGCAGGACCCATGTGTTGTGATTTTGGGGTCCCAGGACCCCTAAACCCCTAAACTTCATCACTACCATAATACGGTGGGCAAGTCTTATCCTGGATGTTATTATCACTTTTTGCTGGGTACTTTGTGACAAGTTGATTATAGCAACATGACCTGAATTTGGAATCAGGAGACCTGGTTCTGGTCCTAGCTCTGTCCCTAATTGTGTGACCTAAAGACTTTGCAATCCTTAGTTTCTTCCACTGTAAAAACTAGTGTTTTAGTGAATAATCTACAAATGGACTTTGACCTCTATAATTCTTGCCTGGCTAGTCTGTAGTAGAGGTAAGTTGCCTTCCTAAGTTACAAGAAAAGTTTACTTTTTCTTTCTTTCTTTAATTCAAGGTCTTGATACAAATTTTATATTATACTTATAATAAATGGATATCACAGCCTTGAAGGAAATTCATTGCTTGAATATGAACTTTATGGTAAATTAGAATAATTTTTGTTCACAAACTGAGAGTTCACAAGAACACCACGGATGATGCAGAATCAACAGAATGTATTAACAACCTAGATCAAATGTCTAAGTAACTGGAAATACTGGGTGAATCTGAAAATTTTTGTCATCTTTTACTCTAGAGTCTCTTACAACCTATGTTCAATCCTGGCAGAATGCCAGAAAGCTAGATATGATCAAGAAAATTTCATTATTTAAAAAATTCTACATTAGATACTGTTCAAGTTATAAGAAATTAGTGAAAATATCAATCCATCTTTTCTCAGTTGCATTCACATAATGAGAGGCAACATGACATGCTATATAAAGGTCCATCCTTTGAGACAGAAGGACCTGATTTCCTATCCTGCCTCTGACAGACATTAAGTGGGTAACCATAAGCAAGCTGCACACCTCTCAGTGACCTTAAACCACTCTCCAATGCTATAAGTTACAGATGAATTGCTGATCCACATTGTTGGAAAAGAAATTATCATATTCTGTGAGTTGCCTACATAATGAAATCATAAGTCTAGACCAATTTTTAAAATCATATAATATATGTACTACATGTTCTTAAATATTCCTAATAATTCATTGCTTGAGTTTTGCCCTTATTTAATTTTGAATTACCTAGTGAGCATTGAGACCAATACATTTAAGCCCAGAACACATGTGAAAGATTAGTTGAGCTTTTCCTTGGAAACATCAAGTCTATGACTTATTTCCTTCCACCTAATAGAGAAATGGAATAAGGGACATTTCCAGTGTGGGAACTTTCAATAAACATCTTTTTTTTTAAGAAAATGCATCTTGGAAACAGGAAATGGCTATTGTAACCTGTAACTGAGTGATAACGTCATTCTTATTAATAATGTGTAAAACATGTACTTTTACATAACATTTGCTGTGACAGCATCTGAAGGGATGACTCACTGACCTCATTGGCTTGCTCCTGGATTTTCCTGGAGCTAATCTTTCTAAACACTTTTGAGATGAAGGACAGCACATTATCAGCTCATAACTTCTTTGAAATGAACAATTATTATATGCTCCCAATGTATAGAAGTACCCAGGACAAATGGGATCAGTTTAATCTCATTTTGCTCTTGTCTTTCTAATGCCTAAGGAAATAACTTTCCCATGTTTCAAAGGTAAGATTTAAATATCTATGCATCATTCAACTCTTTGGGATGGTTTCTATAGGTTGAAATCAAAAACATAAAATATTTTAAATGTCATATATTTGGCCCCAAAGAAGAAATATGAGATTATAATGACCTTCCTTCTTTGCAAAGGTGGGATGATATGGGTATAAATATTGCATATACTATCAACTCAGTTGATGTATTCATTTTGCTGAACTGCTTTCTTTTATCTTTTTTTTTGATTCCTTGTTACAAAGGAGGGCTTGCTGGGTAGGGGTGGGAGAAGGATAAATGCAGAAATTAAGAGGATATATATATATACACCAATACATTTTTAGTGATTGCTGGGTGATGGTGGCAGAAGGGAATTCTAAAAGTGGCATTTAGAAACATTGTGCCACCTCTTCCCCAAGGAGGAGCGTATCTGAAAAAGAGCTTCCAGTAATGAAGAGTGTGCCAAGAGCTGTGGTATCTTCAGCAGAAAGTCAAGTTTCAGTTAGCACCAGAAGATAGATGGAATGTGAGAAGAGAACATAGATTTGGAGCTAGAAGGGACCTTAGAATTCATCTAGTCTAATCACTTAATTTCCCAGGGGTTTAACTGGGACCTGGGATGGCCTGTGTTGCAGGGATTTATTTAGCTGGTTACGATCTGAAACAAGCCACTCCATATCTCCAAAGAAGACTATGATTTTTGCCTTTGTGGAGAGTGGGAGGATGGCTTTGCTGAAGCAATCACTTCTTTCCTATGTTCAAGAGGGGCATTGAAACTAGAATTATAGATCCCTATTGTACATCAGATATTTGCAATCTAGGGGGCTTATACTATTTTAGGGGTTCAGGATACTATTTTAGGGGTTCAGAGTTTTCCTTGGTGGTTCTAAAGGGGAGGACAACTTACTCTCTTCTGCTTACCTCCCTCCCACCAATTGTTTCTCCAATCTCAGTCAACAACAAACATATTTATTAGAGTAATTAGTAAAATGGTAACCAGAAAAGTTTTATAACTAATTAAAACAATAGAATGCATGAAAGAAAGAGGAGCCTTTGCTTTGTGAGTATAAAGATATCTTAGCTCAACCCAAGACAGGATGATGTCATCCTAGGAGACCATTATTAGTAGTCTCTGGGGGTTCAGGCACTGGGAATAAAATTACATATTCCAGAGCCAAATGTCTTTATATGTCTGTGGCTGTGGGGAACAATCCTTCATACACCATTCAAAGTCTGCACATTGCCTTTTTTCTTACTCATCTCTATCCACTTTTCTACTTCTATCTCTTGGAAGTGTCCCCACATATACAAGTGTCACAGGCTCAGAGATCTCTTAGCCAAGAGAGAGTTATGTGTCCAAGTATATAGCATGCAGATTTAGAGGGCCCACTTTCAAGGAACTTCCCCAAGCCCACCTGGATGTCTATTATATACAAATAAGGAAACTGAGGCTCAGAAAGATGAAGTGACTAGCCTAAGGTCATACAACTATTAAGGAGCAGACCCAGGATTTGAAATCAGTTCTCTATTTCTAAATCCAGAGATCTTTCCACTGTTCCACAATAAAGAAGGCACAGAAGTCACTGGAATAAGAGAGCAGAAGATAGAGCAAGGTATTAATGCTGAGTTCACTAAGGAGGGTGGGTAAAGAGAGGCAAAGCATTAGCTGGTTTTTACCCCCTTTGCCACTAATCTCCTGATTTGCTAGCTGGTCCTACATAAACTGAGTGGACTGAAGATCCAGTGCAAATTGTATGTGTGTTTGGGGATGAGGGATGCAGGCTGCCCCTACACTACCCTAATGGGAAGGCAGAAGGGAGAGTTGTGTTGAGCTCCATGAAACCATAGAGCAACTTAGAGGCTAGGTAAAGAAGCAAAGGTCAGAAATGGGCAAGTTGAGCAGGGGGCTTAGGGAAAGAAAAAAAAAGTCTTAAGAAGTAGAATTGAGCCTCTGAGAATGTTGACATCTGGAACTAAGACCCAGGTACTCTAAGCTGGTTCTAATTTTGTTTATACAACATGTTAACTTAGGAACAATTTCTATTCCTGGACATAATATCTGCTATTTCTATACATTAAATGGTCACTGTCATGATATGAGATAGGGCATGAGTGTAAGGTTCTCGCTTATTAATCAGATGTTACATAGGCTAAAATTTAATCAAAGAAAATGTGAATTTTAGTTTGAATTCATAATTCAACATTGAACTTAGCCACCAAGTGGTACTCTATCAGAGCTATTGCTCTCTACTACCCACGTGCCAGCCTATCAACATTTGAATAGTCTGAAATTTTTTTGTTGGTCACTAGACAGTACTAGCAATATCTCTCAAAACTCATTTTTCTCATCTGTAAAATGAGGACATTGACTAGATGATCTCATCTATCTTCATCCATTCTAATCCTAAAATCCTTTAAGCTTTACCTTGGAAGGAGTACTAAACAGCTCTAAAAATGACTTTCCCTTTGGGGGATTTACCTATGGTGTAGCCAGAAGAAGCATAAAAAAAAGGTTTAGTGTCTCAAAATACCACCAAGGCAAAGAGGAAGGAAAAAGTGAAATTCACCTCTTAGGGTCTTGAGTGATCAGGATACTTCACTGAGTAGGCCATAGCTCCTTAGCTCCCACCTTCCTCCATGGGTGTATACATTAAAAATAGCAACAAATATGTCAAGGTCATGTTTACCTGAATCTAATGAAGTAAAGTACAAATATCAAGTTGTTAACAATCCGCTGGGAATGGGAGGGGGATTTTTTCCAAAGCTAAGTAATTAAAATGGAAAGACTGTTTAATGTTGAGGGGGTAAAAAAACAGGAATGTTACTATATTAGATAAGGGAAAAGCTCATGACCACATAATGCCATTAAAGTGATCAGAAAGGATGTGGTCTTTTAAATTGCTTTATTTCCCTCAGCAGAATATTAATTTCAGGTGAGTAATTTAAATTGCATTAACAGCAGACTCCTTAAAATGACAGTTCATTTAGTTTGGAAAGTTGCCGATATTTAAGATCCCTATTCCTTCTCTCCATCTCCCCACCACCCCAGAATGCTGCTTCACACTGGTTGTTAACTTCTGCCAGATTGCACATTGTTTTTTTTTTCAAAATACCGTGGGGGTGTCAAACACTTTATTGCAAACCTGCTGTTTTATGAGAAAATGCAATGTAAATAAACCACAGAGATGCTTCTGTAAATAGCCCTATTTTAGATAGAAAACGTTTCAATTAGATGTATGAAAGCGACTGACAGTTTTATGAACCAAATCATTTTGAAAATATCCCTTGTACACACTAGATATCATCATAATTTCAAAGACCATATGGTTGAAGTAGATCCACCAGATCTTCAAGGACAGGGAAATGTACAGTTCCAAAGAGCTAGCCCAGCATGCTTTCAGGCTCTTGGGTCTTGTGTTGACAGTCTCGTTTGGTAACAAACCTGCCATCATTGGAAAGATGTTTCTAATGTTATTTAGCAAGAAAGGAGTACTGAAGGAATGCAATAAACAAGCAAGTAACATTGACACAATTATTCCTTTGTGTGTACATACCCACACACACACACATTCAGATATGCTGCCTTCAAGGATTCTTGTGATGTCCTGGCAGACTTGAACAATCACAACAGAAAATTCCATAAATAAATGTGAGCCCTAGAGAAGAAGTCAATGAGTTAAGCAGTGGGCTTACTACTTACATAATGCTTATTTACTTAATCCGACACCTATGAAGGTAAAGTGTTGCTCTGTAGGCAGCTGGTAGCATAGCCGATAGAGTGTTGGGCCTGGAAAGGAAGATTTGAGTTCAAATCTGGTCTCAGCTGCTAGCTGTGTGACCTTGGACAGATCACCTACCCTCTGATTACCTCATTTTCCTCAACTTTAAAATGGAGAGGATAATAGCATCTACTTCTCAGGGTTGTTCTTAGCATCAAATGAAATAACATGTATGAAAGTTCTTAGTATAGTGCTTGGCACATAGTAGGCACTATAAAAGTGTTTATTCCCCTTCTAAGGTGTCCTAGAATAAAGTCAAGCAAATTCCTCTAAACGAAGGAAGGAAAAAAAAAAACAGAACTTCATCTATGTCAAGAAATCAAGAGGAAGTAGAATCTTACTATTATACTGGTGGTGAAGCTGTGACTCAGTCCAGCTATTCTAGTAAATGATTTGCATCTAAGAAAAGAAAGGAGAGCCAGGAGTACATATTGTACATATACTTTATACATATTGTACATACACTTTGACTGAGGAATATTACTTCTGGCTTTAAAATATAATGAGGAAAACACAGAAGGAAAGATCACCTATACACTAAAATATTCAGAGCAGCATTGTTTCTGATAGAAAAAAAAACCTGAAAATAAAATGGATGTCTGTTGTTCGAGAAATAGCTTAACAAGTTATGATGCAGCAATGAAATAGAATATTTTCATACCATAAGAAATTATCATACAATAAAAAATGACAGTCAAACCATAAGAATCTTAGGAATTCAGAGATACTTAGAAAACTTGTTTGAATTAAATTTCAATGAGGCAAGCAAAATCAACAAAATATATGCAATGACCAAAATGCTATAAAGTAAAACACCACAAAAAGAAAGGGAAACTCAGATCAATGGCACATAACAATGTTTACGCCAGCACTGATGATGAAATATATTTCTGGCATTTTAGCAGCAAGCTAAAAGCTTGCTAAGCACTAAAGGTTCAAATGGAGTATACATTATCAGATATGATCAATGTGATGATTTGTTTGCTTAATGGCACTTCTTTGTTTCAAAAAAAAATGAGTTGTATTGAGGGGGACTTATTGGGATAAGTTAGAAAAAAAACAGTAAAACTTTTTTAAAAGATGAAATCAGTGGAAAAGAAGTTAAACCATGTACTGGGTTCAAAAACATTTCTGATAAACAGTATTTTTTCCCAATTACACATGAAGATAGTTTTCAAGTTGTTTTTTATAAGATGTTGAGTTTCAATTTTTTTCCCTCCCATCCCCCCTTGACAAGACAGCAAGCAATATGATGTCAATTATACATATGGGATCATGTAAATAGGTTTCCACATTAGTCATGTTGTGAAAAAAGAAACAGAACAAAAGGGAAAAAGCAAAAAACAAATAAAAGTGAAAATACTGTGATTCGATCTGCATTAAGACACCATAGTTCTTTCTCTGGATGTATGGTAAGCATTTTACATCGTGAGTCACAATGTTGCTGTTGCTATGTACAATGTTCTCCTGGTTCTGCTCACTTCACTAAGCATCAATTCATGCAAGTCTTTCCAGGTTTTTATGAAATCTGTCTGCCTATCATTTCTAATACAATAGTATTCCATTACATTCATATACCACAATTTGTTCAACCATTCCCCAACTGATAGGCATTCCCTCAATTTTCAATTCTTTACAAAAAAAGCTGCTATAAATATTTTTGTAAGTATAGGTCCTTTTCCCTTTTTATAATCTCTTTGGGATATAGACCTAGTAGTGGTATTGCTAGATCAAAAGG
The DNA here is from genome assembly GCF_900497805.2 of Vombatus ursinus. Lineage (NCBI taxonomy): Eukaryota > Metazoa > Chordata > Mammalia > Diprotodontia > Vombatidae > Vombatus > Vombatus ursinus. The sequence goes on along the minus strand of NW_020949613.1, from coordinate 7,133,629 downwards.
TATGCACAGTTTAATTGCCCTTTGGGTATATTTCCAAATTGCTCTCCAGAATTGTTGGATCCATTCACAACTCCACCAACAATGCATTAGGGTCCCAATTTTCTCATGTCTTCTCCACATTCATCATTGTCCTTTTCTATAATATTAGCCCATCTGGTAGGTATGAGGTAGTGCCTCAGCATTGCTTTAATTTGCATTTATCTAATAAACAGTGATTTAGAGCATTTTTTCATATGACAAAATACAGCTTTAATGTCTTCATCTGAAAACTGAGTGTTCATATCCTTTGACCATTTATCAATTGGAAAGTGACTTGTATACTTACAAATTTGTCTCAGTTCTCTATATATTTGAGAAATGAGGTTTTTATCAGAGATGCTGGTTGTAAAAATTCTTTCCCAGTTTTCTGCTTCCCTCCTAATCTTGGTTGCTTTGGCTTTGTTTGTGCAAAAACTTTTCAATTTAATGTAATCAAAACATCCATTTTGCATTTCATAATGTTCTTTATCTCTTGTTTGGTCATAAATTCTTCCCTTCTCCATAGATCTAACAAGTAAACTATTCCGTGCTCTCCTAATTTGCTTATGGCATCATTCTATATGTCTCAATCATGCATCCATTTTGGCCTTATCTTGGTGTGAGATGTTAGTCTTTGCCTAGTTTCTGCCATACTATTTTCCACTTTTCCCAGTAATTTTTGTCAAATAGTGAGTTCTTATGTTACAAGCTGGGGTTTTGTGGTTTATCAAACAGTAGATTACCTAATCTATTCCACTGAATCATCACTCTATTTTTTAGCCTATGCCAAATAGTTTTGATGACTGATGTTTTAAAATATAGTTTTAGTTCTGGTATGGCTAAGCCATCTTCACTTGCATCTTTTTTCATTAATTCCTTTGATATTCTTGACCTTTTATTATTGTAGATGAATTTTGTTATAATTTTTTCTAACTATAAAATAATTTTTGGTAGTTTGTTTGGTATGGCACTGAATAAGTAAATTAATTTAGATAGAATTGTCATTTTTATTGTATTGGTTCAGCCTATCCATGAGCAATTGATATTTTTCCAATTGTTTAGATCTGACTTTATTTGTGTGAAAAGTTTTTTTTTTGTAATTATGCTTATACAGTTCCTGGGTTTGTCTTGGCAAGTGGACTCCCAAATATTTTATATTGTCTACAGTTGTTTTAAATGGGATTTTCCTTTGTATCTCTTGCTGCTAGGCTTTGTTGGTAACATATAGAAATGCTGATGATTTATATGGGTTTATTTTATACTCTGCAACATTACTAAAGTAGTTAATTATTTCAAGTAATTTTTTAGTTGATTCTCTAGGATTCTCTAAGTATACCATCTTATCATATGCAAAGAGTGATTGTTTTGTTTCATCATTACCTACCCTAATTCATTCAACTTATTTTTCTTCTCTTATTGCTATAGCTAACATTTCCAATACAATATTGAATAATAGTGGTGATAATAGCTATACTTGCTTCACCTCTGATCTTATTTGGAAGGCTTCTAGCTCATCCCCATTACGGATAATGCTTGCTGATGGTCTTAGATAGATGCTACTTATCATTTTAAAGAAAGCTCCATTTATTCCTATGCTATCTAGTGGTTTTAACAGGAATGAGTGCTGCATTTTGTCAAAAGCTTTTTCTGCATCTATTAAGATAATTATATGATTTCTTTTGGTTTTGTTATTGATATGGTCAATTATGCTAATAATTTTCATAATATTGAACCAGCCCTGCATTCCTAGTATAAATCTCACCTGCTCAAAGTGTATTTTCCTCGTGATAAATTGCTGTAATCTCTTTGCTAATATTTTACTTCAAATTTTTGCATCAATATTCATTAGGGAAATTGGTCTGTAATTTTCATTCTCTGTTTTGGCTCTTCCTGATTTAGGTAAGCATCACATTTGTATCATAAAAGGAATTTGGTAGGACTCCTTTGACTACTTTCCTAAATAATTGATATAGTATTATAATTAATTGTACTTTAAACGTTTGACAGAATTTGCTTGTAAATCTATCTGGGCCTGGAGATTTTTTTTTTTTTAGTTTGTACATTGATGGCTTGTCCAAGTTTTGTTTTTTTTCTAAAATGGGGCTGTCTAAATATTTTTATTTCTCTACTGTTAGTTATATTTTTGTAAATTTTCATCCATTTCACTTAGATTTTCAGATTTATTACCACACAGTTGGGTAAAATAGCTCCTAATTATTACTTTAATTTTCTCTTCATTGGTGGTGAATTCACCCTTTTCATTTTTGATACTGGTGATTTGGTTTTCTTCTTTTTTATCACATTTACCAAAGGTTTATCTATTTTTTCATAAAACCAGCTCTTAGTTTCATTTATTAGTTCAATAGTTTTCTTACTTTCACTTTTATTAATCTCTCTTTTGAATTTCAGAATTTCTATTTTGGTATTTAACTGGGGATTTTTAATTTGTTCTTTTTCTAGCTTTATAAATTGCATACCCAATTCATCAACCTGCTCTTTATTTTATTCAAGTAAGCATTTAGAGATATAAAATTTCCCCTAAATACTGTTTTGGCTGCATCCCACAATTTTGGTATGTTATCTTATTATTGTTATTCTCTTTGATGAAATTGTTTATTGTTCCTATGATTTGGCATTTTACCTACTCATTCTTTATGATTACATTATTCAGCTTCCAATTAACTTTAATCTATCTTTTCAAGGCCCTGTATTACATGTAATTTTTATTGCATCATGACATGAAAAGGATGCATTTAATATTTCTGCCTTTCTGCATTTGATTGTGAGGTTTTTATGCCCTGATACATGGTCAATTTTTATGTGGGTGTCAAGTTTCACTGAGGAGAAGGTATATTCCTTTTTATCCCCATTCAATTTTCTCCACAGGTCTATTGTATCTAACTATTTTAAAATCCTATTCACCACCTTAAGTTCTTTCTTGCTTATTTTGAGTTTTTATTTATCTAGTTCTGAGAGGAGGGGATTGATGTTCTCTCACTAAAAAAGTTTTCTTGTCTATTTCTTCCTGTAACTCACTTAACTTCTCCTCTAAGAATGTGTATACTATGCCACTTGGTGCATATATATTTATCATTGATATTACTTCATTGTCTATGGTATCTTTTAGCAAGATGTGGTTTCCTTCCTTGTCTCCTTTAATTGGATCTGTTTTTGCTTTTGCTTTCTTTGAGATCAGAATTGTTACACCTGCTTTTCTTATTTCAGCTAAAGCATAATATATTCTGCTCCAGCCTTTTACCTTTGCTCTGTGTGTGTCTCTTTGCTTCAAATGTGTTTCTTGTAAACAACATATTGTAAGATTCTGGTTTCTAAACCACTCTGCTATTTGCTTTCATTTTAGGGAAGAGTTCATGTCATTCACATTCACAGTTTTAACTACTAACTGTGTATTTCCCTATTTTCCCTCTTTTTATACTTTTGTCTCTCCTTTCACCCTGTCCCTCCTCACCAGTGTTCTGCTTCTGATCACTACCTCCCCCAATCTGCCCTCTCTTCTATCTGCCCCCCTCCTTTTTATTCCCCTTTCCCTTCTAACTTCCTTTTAGGGTAAGATAGATTTCTCTACCCCATGTGTATGTTATTCCCTCTTTCAGCCAAATCCAACAAGAATAAGGTTCAAACAATGTTCACCCTCCTCCCTTCTTTCCCTTTACTATAATAGGTCTTTTGTGCCTCTTCATGTGATATAATTTACCCCATTGTGCCTCCCTTTTTCTCTTCTCCCAGTACAATCCTTTTTTTCACCCCTTAATTAATTTTTTTCATCATCACATCAACTTATACTAACACTCACTGTCTAAGTATACTCCTTCCAATTGCCCTAATAGAGATACAGTTCTTAAGAGTTATTATCATCTTCCCACTTAAGAATGTAAATAGTTTAACCTTTTTGGTTTTTTTTCTTTCTTGTTTACTTTTTTATACTTCTTTTAGGTCTTGTATTTGAAGATCAAATTTACTATTCAGCTCTGCTCTTTTCATCAGGAAAGTTTGAAAGTTCCCTATTTCATTGAATGTCCATCTTTTCCCTCTGAAAGATTATACTCCTTTTTGCTGGGTAGTTGATTCTTGGTTGTAATCCAAGCTCCTTTGCCTTCTGGAATATCATATTCTAAGTCTTCTGATCCTTTAATGTAGAAGCTGCTAGGTTCTATGTAATCCCCACTTTGGCTCCTTGATATTTGAATTGTTTCTTTCTGGCTGCTTGTAGTATTTTCTCCTTGACCTGATAGTTCTGGAGTTTGACTACAATATTCCTTGGAGTTTTCATTTTAGGATCTCTTTCAGGAAGTGATTGTTGGATTCTTTCAATGACTATTTTACCCTCTGTTTCTAGGATATCAGGACAGTTTTCCTTGATAATCTTTTGAAAGATGCTGTCCAGGATCTTTTTTTTTAATCATGGATTTCAGATAGTCCAATCATTCTTAAATTATCTCTCCTGTATCTATTTTCCAGGTCAGTTGTTTTTCTAATGAGGTATTTTACATCTTCTTCTATTTTTCATTCTTTAGGTTTTGTTTGACTGATTCTTGATGTTTCAAAGAGTCATTAGCTTCCACTTGCCCAATTCTAATTTTTAAGGAATTATTTTCTTCAGTTAGCTTTTGTGTCTTTTTTTGACATTTGGCCAATTCTACTTTAAAGGCGTTGTTTTCTTCAGTGAATTTTTGTGCTTCCTTTTCCAAGCTCTTGACTTCTTTTTCAAAATTCTCTGGCAAAACTCTTGTTTCTTTTCCCAATTTTTCTACCTCTGTTACTTGATTTTTAAAATACTTTTAAAAAATTTTTGAGCTCTTCCAAGAGGACTTTTTTGCTTGAGACCAATTCATATTCCTCTTGGAGGCTTCACATGTGGGCACTTTGACTTTGTTGTCTTTTTCTGACTTTGTGTTTTGATCCTCCCAGTTGCCATAGTAGCTTTGTATGGTCATAGCTCTTTTTTTTTTTTTGCTCATCTTTAAAAGTTGAATTCTGCTCCTAGAGTACAGGGGGCACTGTCCCAAGCTTCATGCATTGGGAGCTAGGGGTCTGGTCACTGACTTTCTGCACAGGGGCATACGGGGCTGGAGGCTTGCTCACTGCACTCAGGTGACCTGGCCTATTTGCACATGTTGCACTGTGGGTTTCAGGCTAGCAGTTTGCCTTCTATGCTGGGCCTGGAGCTAGCCTGCTGTGCCACTGCCCTGCTGAGTTAGGACTACAGGGCCTCAGCTGCTGCTCTGTGCTGTGGTTAACAGCCTCCTGCTAACTTGCCTGGGCACTGCCTGCATTTGGCTGGTTCCCCCTTTACTAAAGTAAGATAGACGTTTCCTGAAGTCCTTATAAGCTTTCTTGGGCTGGAAAATTGTTTCACTCAATCTTTTTGTGGATTCTGTCACTCAAGAATTCTTTTAGAGGCTTGATTTAACATTGTTTCTGAGGGAAACTGGGGAGAGCTCAGGCAACTTCCTGGCTTCTCTTTGGGGCTCTGCCCCTCTACTCCTTCTTTCTCCAACTGAGTTCAAAACTAAGACATGAATTTTGCCCTTCATCATGGACAGACAGTATCTATACCCAAAATGGAGAGGTTTTTTGTTGTTGTTTTATGGAAGGAAACCAAAGGAAATTGTGATCTATTTTGGAATTGCCTCTGTTTGGATTATGATATAATGGAAATACCATTGGTAATGGAATCAAAAGATCTGGCTTTGACTTCTAGCTGTTATTTATTAGTTTCATGACCTAAAATAAGTCAAATAACCTCAGTTTCCTCATGTATAAAAGAAGGACAATAATGTACATTCTACCTACCTCTAACATTTCAAGGAACAAGTGAATTATGTAAAATGCTTTGCATCAAAACACTAATTGCCCACTGTTGTCATTGTTGTTATTGGTATCATCTTGTCTTTTTGTCCTTTTCTTTCTTTGGGAGATGGAGAGTGGGAAGGTGTTGCGTGGGTGGGAAGAGGAAGTGTGATTTTTTTTTAAAAAGCCCTTTAGTTCTAATCCCTTATGATATTTTCTGGGGACTCTGTAAGACTTTTCCATTGGCATCATGTATCATATAGCGGAGAAGTCAAATGATTGATGTTGCACTTGTACTAGCTAAGCAACCAGTAGCAATAAGGTAACTCAGACTCTAAGGAACTTAAATCAATTTAAATATTTAATTCATTCTAGTTTATTCTTCAGATGTTCCTATAAATTTTTAGGGAAGCAGATATCATCATCCCATTACAAATGAGGAAATCAAGCCACCAGATGTGGTAGGACAGCACTTTCTTGATTCAATCTCCCTTACTCTGACACAGATTCCTTTGCACTCACCACTTGATCAGTCCCAGCTTCCCTGATGCTGCTTCCTGGTCTAAGGGCATAAAAGGTCCCAATCTCATGTAGTTACTGCCTATCAGACTTGATGGGTAATCAAGATAACATGAATCACTATACCCTGATGACTGACTGACCAAATGTATTTTCAGATGGAGATGGGGGGGGGAATTACAAACAGAGAAGCTAAGTGCCACTGTATCTTTATTGTGTATCCTTGCTGTGTTTGTATGTGTTGCATACTTTGTTAAATATTCATCAAATTGCAAATGCCTCATTTCATCCCAACACTGAAGCTTAACTAAGAGGTTTCTGACTTTAGAGCTATGCCTACAACTCCAATACACTTGGGAAAGCATAGCCATATCCCACAAGTCCATGGAGGAGCCTAAAATGGGATTCAATTACTAGAATTTCCCACAGGATGGAAAATGTAATTTATCTTCCTCCTCAAGACAAAGAAGTGAAGAACTATTTGTACAGTGTTTTGTATATGATTTTAGATTCTATCACTATATCAGAGGTTTTTGCTGAATTGTTACTCCTTACCACAAAGGAAGGTTCAATATGGAAAGAAGAGCAAAAGTCATCCTGCCCTTAAAGAAATAACTATCATGTAAAGACAGAATGCATTAATAAAACATCTTGAGCCATCTATTGAACCTAGGCTATGTGGACTCTAAAAACCCAAAGTACAGAAAGTAAGTTGTCTTTTTTTTTTGCTTTTTGGTGAGGCAATTGGAGTTAAATGACTTGCCCAGGATCACACAGCTAATAAGTGTCAAGTGCCTGAGGCTGGATTTGAACTTAGGTCCTCCTGACTCCAAGGCCAGAGCTCTATCCACTGTGCCACCTAGCTGCCGTATAAGTTGCATTTCTAAATATTTCTCTAACACATTTCTCTCCCCGTGGCAAAAGAAATTAAATGAAAGTTGCTAATTACCAAGGAAATTTGAAGAATATCCTTCACTAGAAATTTAAAATAGGAGGAATAACCATTTATTCAAGATAAAAAAATGTAACTCAGATATCTAAGCCTAGAACATTCTACATAAGATTCTCCCAATTGGTTCAGAGAATGCTGAGGCAATGCTATATAACATCATAAAGGGAGAACATGTTTAAGAGTTTTGGGGGAAAGACATTCCTTTTTCAGTAGAGAATGTGTGGTTTCAGGCTACGTTAAGGAAAAACTCCAGATATATAGAAAGAGGCAGACTTTGGAAGTGGAAAATATGTAGGGGAAGCTGACTCCTCAATATGTCTCTAATGTCCTTCTTGCCTTGGCTAGAAACCTTATAGTCCTACTAAGTCACAGAAAAATGCAACAAGTGATATTACAAGGTCCCAGATCATAATTATTCATTTAGTATAAAGGATAATAGTCTTTGAATCAGAGGGCCAGAATTTTTGTCCTTGTTCTAATACTTACTAGCTAACCACACTACTAACCACTTAGCAGCTGACCATGGGCAACAAACCTTTTAAATTTTAATAAAATAAAAAGAGATACTAACCAACAGCAAGTATTATCTATAAAGGAGATAAGCTAGAAGTTTTCCCAATAAGATCAGGGGTGAAGCAAGGATGCCCATTATCACCACTCTTATTTGATATTTTACTAGAAATGCTAGCTATAGCAATAAGAGAAGAAAAAGAAATTGAAGGAATTAGAGTGGGCAATGAGGAAACAAAACTATCATTCTTTGCAGATGATATGATGGTACACTTGGAGAATCCCAGAGAATCAGCTGGAAAACTAGTTGAAAATAATTAACAACTTTAGCAAAGTCTCAGGATATAAAATAAATGTATATAAATCATCAGCATTTTTTATATAACCAACAAAGTCCAACAGGAAGAGATAGAAAAAGAAATTCCATTTGAAATAATAGTAGATGACATAAACTACTTAGGAATCTACCTGCCAGGACAAACCCAGAAACTAAATGAACACAATTCCAAAACATTTCACACAAAGTCAAATCTAAACAATTGAAAGATTAATTCATCATGGGTAGACCAAGACAAGATAATAAAAATTATAATTCTGCATAAATTAATCTACTTATTCTGTGTCATATGAATAAAACTACCAAAACATTATTTTACAGAACTAGAAAAAAGTAATAACAAAATTCATTCAAAGAACAAGAGTCAAGAATATCAAGGGAATTAATGAAAAATGTTATGGAAGGTGACTAGATGTACCAGTTCTCAAACTGTATTACAAAGTAGTGATCATAAAAATAATCTGGTACTGGCTAAGAAATAGAGTGGTAGATCAGTGGAATAGATTAGGTATATAATACATAGTAGGAAGCAACCACAGTAATCTTGTGTTTGAAACCTGCAAAGATCCAGAATTTGGGGACAAGAACTCACTGCTTGACAAAAAATGCTGGGAAAACTGGAAAGCAATTTGACAGAAACTAGGTATTGACTAATACCTCATGCCCTATGCCAAGATAATATCAAAATGGGTGCACGATATAGACATAAAGTGGAATATCATAAGCAAATTAGGGTTGCATGGAATAGTTTACCTGTCATATCTATAGATAAGAGAAGAATTTATTACCAAACAAGAGACAGAGGGCATTACAGGATGTAAAATAGATTTTTTTTGCCCAAAAAAATCAATGCAGCCAAGAATAGAAAGAAAGCAGAAAACTGAGGGAAATATTACATAAAAGTTTCTCTGATAAATACCTCATCTCTCAAATATAGAGAGAACTGAGTCAAATTTACAATGACACATCATCCCCCAATTGATAAACAGTCAACAGATATGAACAGTCTTTGTAAGAAGAAATCAAAGCTATTTATAGTCATATGAAAAAGTACTCTAAATCACTATTGATTAGAGAAATACATATTAAAAAAACCTCTGAGGTAACACTCCAAATCTATAAGATTGATTAAAATGACAGAAAAGGAAAATTACAAATGTTGGAGAGGATGTGGGAAAATTGGAATAGTAATGCATTGTTGGTGTAGTTGTGAACAGATCCAACCATTCTAGAGAACAATTTGAAATTATCCCCAGATGACTATAAAACTGTACATACTTTTGAACTAGCAAAAACCATTACTATGTCTATATTCCAAAGAGATCCAAAAAAATAAGGAAAAGGAAAAAGACCTATATGTACAAAAATATTTACAGCAGTTCTTTTCATGTTGGCAAAGAACTGGAAATTGAGGGAATTCCCATCAATTGGGGAATGGCTGAACAAGTTGTGGTATAAAATTGTGATGGAATACTACTGTGTTGTAAGAAATGATGAACAGAATGCTCACAAAAAACCTGGAAAGGCATACATGAACCAATGCAAAATTGACTGAGTAGAAGTACACCATAACAGCAACTTTGTACAATGATCAACTGTGAATGACTTAGCTATTCTCATCAATTCAAAGATCTAAAACAATTCTGAAGGATGATGATGAAAAATGCTATCCACCTCGAGAAAGAAATGATGGAATTTGGATGCAAATCAAAGCATACTGGGGGTTTTTTTTTACCTTATTTTTCTTGTTTTTTGTCTGTTTTCTTTCACAGCATGACTAATATGAAATATGTTTTGCATGACTGCACATGTATAACTTTTATCAAATTGATTGCTTTCTCAATGAGGGGGAGAGAAGGGAGGGTAGAAGAGAATTTGGAACTCAAAATTGTAAAAAAAAATAAACAGAGGTTAAAATTTTTTGCATGTAATTGGGAAAAATAAAATATTAAAATCAAAATATTAATATCAAAAAAGAAAAATACATGGTTACTAGTAGGTTTTTTGTGTTTTCCAGAATATAGAGCAAAAATCATGGGGGTAGGGAAGTTTCTGGGAACTGGAGTTGCGTGCAAACAAAAAGCAGGAATGGAGACCTTTAGGAGCAGTAGAAAGAGAGGT